>NC_067137.1:101444829-101763995 GCF_903995435.1 Acomys russatus
GAAACTATCTCTTGCCTTCCAGGACACTGAGGTTCAGTCAGATCTTGAGACAAAATTAATAATAATTCTACGTCTTGAGATCATTTCAGATCTGATATTTACTCTGAACTCAGCCTGTGTAAATTTGATATGACTTTAAGAAAACAATGTAGCCAATTTTCCTATGCCTGTGCCTTATTTATTCTATTGTGAAAAGGCACCACAAGACAACTATTATATAAGAGTTTTAATTGCTGGTTTGCTTACAGTTTCAGAGGATTAGTCTAAGATCATCATGGTGGAAGCAGATAGACATGGTATGTAAGAAGTAGTTAAGGACTTTACATCCTTATCCATAGACAGCAGGGAGAAAGAGACTGGATCTCATCTGGACTTTTGAGATGCTAAAGATCACTACCAATAACACTTCTCCTCCAACAAGGTCCCAAATTCCAATACTTCCAAAACAGTTTCACCAAATGGGAGCCAAGGATTTAAATATATGAGCCTATGGGGGGTGGGGCATTCTCATTTAAACCACCAGACCTTGGATTTTGTATGATATTGGCTCTTATAACCTAAGCTAAATGCATAGTTTTAATTCTCTCTCTCTCTCTCTCTCTCTCTCTCTCTCTCTCTCTCTCTCTCTCTCTCCATTATTTAATGGAACATCAAGAGAATCTACTTCTTGTTACAAAGAATTTGAGCATTATGAACGACAATGTTAAATAAAGTGTAATGGACAGTTTTCAAGGCCATCAGTATTTTAACACAAAAAAGCAACACAGAGAACTTGTGACTTGTAAAAAATATCAAGGTGTAGCTATGCTATAATACACGTACACTCTGCAGTTAACGGAAGAGGGAGGGAGGGAGGGATGAAGCTCACTACCATGCTTGCTACTAATTTGTTAAATCTCATTGATGCACATACTAAGTGTTTTCTCCTTGGGGACTATTTACTAAACTGTATAGAAGAAACATTAATTACATAACACACCTTTTTTACATTCATCCAAGTAACCAATAATTTTAATTTTTCCTTGTATAAATCAATCTAGAAGTTCCCTCTTAAGGGCAAAAGAACCAATTTATACTTCTGTTTTTTCTTCTTTATTTTTGACAGGTAATTTTAACTGTGAGTTGATGGTTTTCTAGCCTAAGGAGTCATCTCCTAACATTATAAACCCAATTATGAATTCTATTAACCTTCATTATTATATTTTCTAATTCCAGAATAAGACAGACAGACTTGCAGACAATGAGATACCTTGTGAATTGTTACATTAACATAGATAAGATTTTTTGATCTGAGAATAAGCTTTAAAGTAAATTAGCAGAAATGTAAAATGACACATTGAAAATTGTCTATTTTATTTCTGCAGCAGCAACTTCCTGAAGTTTCCACAGTAAACTGACTAGAAAGCAGTTTATTAAGAAATGATATGGTGACTGTCATTTGTAAGGTCCTTACATCGATCAGGTAAAGTGATTAAAACTGCATCTATCATCAGCATAATTAATCAGAAGTTACAACAGCTCATGCTCAGATGTTGATTAATCTGTAGCTCATATACATGCAGCATAGGCTGTAAGGCCATATGACACATGAATCCATCAGCGCTTTCATAGGTATCAGTATGCCTTACTGTAATTATAGAGTAGGTAGGTGTTTTTAAAAGAATAGTGTTAAACACCATCAGTGGTGACTAAGCAACAAACAAAAATCTAACATAAAAAATATTTTTTATTTATTACATTGATGTAAATGTCTTAGATTTTCTTAGTCTTTTCCACAAATACTCACTGAGTCCTTAACTTGCTTTTAGTGACATAGTAATGATCCCACAAGGACTTTGCTCTCAATAATTATACAACCCATGTTGAAAAAGGAGACACATTTAATCTTGACCACATTACAAAGGGCAGTAATTTTATAGGAAGGTAGATGCCTTCGTGAAGTTGATTACCACATTGTCTTAATGGTTTAGAGAGTTGAAATAACCTTAAATGCCTTTAAATTTTAAATATTTGACTTTATTTATATAAAACTCAAATGCTCTGATGATTTCCCTCTTCTGGAGCATGACTCAAATCCAATCAGAGTAACTGGATACTACCATATCAGTTATGTCAGTATTACAGTCGTTAATACCTCTTGTCTGGTATGTCGGTGTCATGGTTAATAGGGTTTGTTATTCACCCTCCGGAGGGCAGCCTGGTTTCTGTATCAGGCAGGTTGGTCCAGGTGCTGCTTGCTTCTGGGAGAGAACACACAGACCTGGAGATCACATGTCCAGTTTCTCTCAGGAACAGCTAGCATGCTCTAGGGTGAGGCCTGTACATTAGGCCAGGGTGTGGAAAGAGTGTTATAGTTTAGCTCTTTTAGGAGAACATAGTCCTTAATTATCTTATGGGAGGGGAGAGAATGTCTAAGTACAATTAAATGCCATTAGCTAAAGGCTAGGCTCTCCTTAGCATAGGGTGGGGTATTTCCAGGATTCCTCAGGTGCTTGCTGAGCAGGTTCGGATCTCTGATCTTCCCTGGTGCTGGCAATGTGATGCTCACTAGAGTTTCTAGGTTTGAGAAAGAGGACCCAGCTGAGAAAGGGAGTGTCTTCTCTCTATACCAAGCTCAGAGGTTTTCAGGAGGCACTCTAGCAGAACTCCACAGGGATTCATAGCTAGATAATGCCATGGGTACATTTCTTTCCCAGTAGCATCAGGGGAAAAGTTTCCTGATTAGTTTAGCTTGATTTCTCTGTATATTGGAGTGGAGATTTTTTTTTTTTCATCTTTAATAATACTGACAGTAAAATAAGAGATATGGCATTATCCTATATTTGTTTTTGGGTGGGGCTTCCTAACTAAAACTCATAAGAGGTATTTGCTTAGTAAACCTTGACTTTTAGGAGTGGCATTAGTCATGCAGAAAATTTTCTTCTAAAATATCTTCTATTGCCGTTATTTTTATATTGGCTTACAAAATACTAAGAATTGATTTGGTTTTTCATACACTTTTTATTTTGCTTAACCTCTTGCCCTCTTATGGTACCCCACCCTTCCATACCATCCCTGCTTAAAATTTCCACCCATAAAATTTCCCATCTCTTTTTCTACTACCTAAGTTTTGCAATTATCCCTTTGTTAAAGCATCACCAACACTATGTCTCTCTTCTCATTTCTTGAATTCGGCAGCTACTCCGAATTAAACATCAATCTAAAGATTTAAAGCTGCAATTTATAGATGAGAGAAAACATGAAGTATTTACCTTTCTGGGACTGGGTTACCTTGCTCACTTTATAGTTCCAGTGTCATTCATTTATCTGCAATGTTTAATTGTCTTTATCACTGAATAAAATTTCACATTGCATATGTGTCACAATTTCTTCATCTATTTACCCATTGATAGATTCTTAAGATGATTCCATTTTTTATCTTTTGTGACTAGAGAGAATAGAAAGGAACATGCTTGAGTTCACACTGGTCTGTCCAGCTTTTGGAAAGGACAAGGAATGGTTTTCCAGACCCTGATTTCTTA
Organism: Acomys russatus; assembly: GCF_903995435.1. Taxonomy (NCBI): domain Eukaryota; kingdom Metazoa; phylum Chordata; class Mammalia; order Rodentia; family Muridae; genus Acomys; species Acomys russatus. The sequence goes on from NC_067137.1 coordinate 101,448,351, forward strand.
GTCCAAACTAGTCTCCTCTTCTCACCTCCTACTGTGCTTTCTTCTGTTACTGAGCTGGTCATAGTCACTCATAATGCTGAAGAAAAGCAGAGAAAGCAGGAATCTTTTAGCTTATTCTACATCTTCATTCAAATGGATTATGGTTCAAATATAATTTTAGTAATGATATTTATCAGCATCAGAAATAATCTGCTTTTAGTGTGCTAAGAGACTTTTAATACTTATTTTTATTTACCTGTATGTAAGAACATGTGTGTGCATCTGTAAGTGCCCACAGAGGCCCCCAGACAGTGTGGCTACTCAGGTTGTTGGGTTACAGGTGGTTGTGAGTCATCCAAGGAGGATCCTGGGGACCAAATTTTGGTCCTATGTAAGAGAAGTTCATATTCTTCGCCACCCAGCCATAGGTGCCAGTATAAATGAAAATGCTCAATAGATTTTATGAGTATGAATTATTTTCACCAATATTTGTTAAAAATACATACTATATATGGTAAATTTATTTATTGAGTATTATATGTTTATAGTTGTAGGTTTTCATAGCTGAGGTAAATTGAAGCTTAAAATATATCAATGTATTGTACACATTTAGGCTTTGCCATTTGATTTTTAAAAACTGTGACTCTTTTTGTTCCAGTGCACAGGAATACACTTCTTTCTAAGCAGTTTTCTAAGAAACTAACCAGTTGGGTGAACAAAAATAAGACATTAATTCAGCTACAGGTATCTTTGTGTTAGTTTTTTTACTACTTTCTCTCACTTAATTTCAAAGCTAAACCATCACAATCCTCTTTCTTCTTCTTCTTCTTCAGATTCCAAGAAACTATTTGGATGTGTCTCACACCAGCAGACATCCATGTCTCTAGAGGTCAGTCAGAGAAAACATTTTTGGGCTAGATAAGTAAATAAGGCTGTTTTTCGCTGCCTGAGAGGAGGCACTTTAATATATTATCATAGGATGTTTATTAAATTACTAACATAGATCTAAAATTGCATTGGCTGAATGGAGTGAAAAACATCTATTAGTGTTTAAATTGATGAGAATTATTATAGATGAAAAAATTATTAGAGGGCTACCTCAGTGCTAAACTGAAAGGTGAATCGTAGTAACAAATGATTTTTCTCATAGAGCAAGGACAGGGTCCATGTTGTCTCTGACTGAAAGCGTTCAGTAGAAAAGCAGTGGGGATCTTGGAAAAAATATTTTTAGATGTTTGTGCTCATACAGTTACCAGACAGCATGCTTTCATGGAGTGAACTAACTTTGTTTCTTATTTTCATGGCGCTATCACATGCTACAGAGGGACTGTGGATGTCCATGCAGAGTTCAGCATTTGATCTTGAGAGTTGGTTCTGGTTCACTGATTTTTGAACTGTGTGACTCATGAAAAAGCTCTTAAGTAAATACGAACTGTAATCCTCAGCAACCAGTTTTCCAAATATTGTAGGAACACTCTATATAGGATATGCTAAGTTTTTGTGTTTTTTTAATTTTCAATTTTATTATTTATTTTCATGTGGTTATTGGTAGCAATTATTCGAGTCTACTTCAATTTGCTTACAGTTGAATAGCACAATATATACCTCAGAGGGAGAAAAGAATTTTTAAAAGTTGAATGCAGAGAGAAAATTTGCGAGAGTAACTTGGATATAGGCAATAAGAAGATTATCTTAGGGTATCTATTGTTGTAATAAACACCATGGCCAAATACATCTTGGGGAGGGAAGGATTTATTTTATCTTACAGCTTAGAAGACCACTATCCAGGGAAGTCAGTGCAAGAATGCCAGACAGGAACCTGTAGTCAGTCATTGATGCAGAGGCCTCAGAAGAATGCAGCCTTCTGAGGTACTCCACCTGGCACTGCCAGTTCAGGGATGGTACTGTCCATACTGTTGGACACTTCCACATCGATCATCAGTCAAGAAAATACACAACAGGCTTGCCCACAGGACTGTCTGGTGGGGATAGCTTCTTATACATGAAGTTCCCTCTTCTGAAATGACACTAGCTTGTGTCAGGTTGACATAAAACTAGCCAGCACAGATGCAATGATTTTCTGTATAACATAGTGAAAGAATAGAAAAAGAAAAAATGAAGTCTTAACTACTGCAAAATTAAAACTGAATTACTTCTCCAAAGTGTTAGTGTAAATTGAAAATGCTAATTGAACTGCTGTTAATTTTGATTAGTAAATCCTCTGGAATTTTAGAAAGCTACAATCTCTGCTTAGTGTCAAAAACAAAAAACATGATTAATAGCAAAATAGGTAGATCAGAATTCTTCACTTACATCTTCTTTCAGAATTCCAAGGACTTCTAAGTGAGGGAAAGTCAGGAGCTCCATAATATTGGCAAGATGTAGACTATCAACACAGCTAAATTACACATTCAGTTGACTCTGATACTAACAAGGATACATTTTTATGTTACCAGGTAGGAAAATAGGTATTGTATTGATATACAAAATACACATTTAGTTTGAGCAGGACCCCTGGGCCCAAATCTGCCTATCATAATGTACCACTTGTAGGTTTCTAGGACCCTCTGGATCCTTCTACTTTGCTATTCTCCCATGCTTCTCTCATTTAGAGTCCCAATAGGATGTCCTCCCCTCTGTCCCAGTTTCCTGGTAAGTGAAGGCTTTCGTGGGACAAGGCACCAGCCAAGGACAATACAGGCGGTAAACTTTAAGCCCCTACCCAGATCTAGCCAACGGTCAGAACATTCTCCGCAGTTGAGTGGAGAGTGGGATAGGACTTTCTTATGTACTTTAGTGCCTCACATTTGACCATGTCCCCTGGAGGGGGAGACCTGGTGGCACTCAGAGGAAGGACAGCAGGTTGCCAAGAAGAGACTTGATACCCTATGAACATATACAGGGGGAGGTAATCCCCCTCAGGAACAGTCATAGAGAGGGGAATAATGGGAAAATGGGGGGGGGGGAAGAATGGGAGGATACAAGGATGGGATAAAACATTGAGATGTAACAAGAATAAATTAATAAAAAAGAAAGAAAAAGAAAAAAAACAAAATACATATTTAATTTATTTGGTATTAGATACATTCATATTTCAACTACAATTAGTAGTATTACTACATGAGATAATATTTTTTTCTCACTTTTAAAGAACTATTTTGGGAAATAGGGATATAATCATTTTAAGTCATGTATACATGAGCTGATGTACATGGAATTCTTAAAAAGATTATATAGATTATGATACTACTTTACAAACAGAATTTCTGTCTGAAAGGCAGAAAAGTAAAGATGAGGGGGTTTGGAAGGCCTGAGAGTCAGTGCCCACCCTTGACCGCGAGTTTCAGAGCTCAGTCTCAGGTTTTCATGCTGTGCAGCAAGAGATTTTATAAAATGAGCCATTTTGTCCACCCATAATGTTAAATTGTTGACTTGTCTGTACCTTATATCTGAAAATTACAGGAAACTAGAATAAGGTCAAAAGTCCTGGCTACCGAATTGTAGGCAGTAGCAAAAGGAATGATAAAGGAGTGAGGTAGACCTTGAGAGAAAAAGTTGGTGTCACCTTTCTGTGACAGGCAGATAATTTCTTTTGTAACCTCTATATAAATATATAGGTCAAATCAGTTTTGCAGTTATTTTCTTATTGAATACATTTTTTATGAGTCTAGTAGACAGAAAACTAAGGATAACACAAATATCTCTACCCATTTCTCAGGTTCCATTTTTCCTTTCTAACATGATCAACACTTACAAAAGTGATGTCATTCATTGAAGCATGTTGCCTTCATTATTTGACAATAAATAGATACATATAATATTCATAAAATTTCAAGATTTATTTTTTAATTTTTTATTGGCCACTGGTAGGAAGGGAACACAAAGATAATCAATCACATGAGTAATTTGAGGGACCACAGTTGACTTGTGGCTAAAAGGTTCCATATGATGAAAAAAACATATACAGCTCATAGAGGCTCAAAATACATCCCTGATGACCAAAAAACCAAACCAAAACAAAACAAACAAAAAAAGAAAAACCTGTTGTTTCCACAAATGCAAAAAGATAAATCTTAACCTTAACCTGAATGACAGTAAAAGTAGATTTATTCTCAACTCCTGAGTATAAAAGCTCAGCCTTATTGAAATAATTTTTATTAAATTTCATAGATACATTTATATTATTACACATATGTACAATAAACTACCTACAGCCAGAAGAACCATGAAAGAATCAGGAATTATAAAAATGTTGCATTATAAGTGCGTGGCTATTTGTATTTGGCAGCCTTGAAGAAAACATCTTTCTTATCTTGGTGCATCTAAAATTCTGAATGTAAATCAATATCTCATCATTATCAACTTATTATCACTATCAACTTATCTAGTCCTAAAAACTTCTTAACCCCTAAACAACTAAGCTTAATTGTAAAACTAAACTATCTGTTCTTCAACTCTATCAGAGAATAAAATTAATTACCTGAGTAAACAGAGAATTCAAGTTATCAGCTTCCTGAATGAGAAAGTGACAGAGACAGTTTGCTGCCTGAACAGTCACCCAAAATTCTCTATAAAGTTGCAGCATCATCTTCAGCCTTCCAGCCCAATATATCTGACAGACATATTTGTGAGACAGGAACTATTGAGGACCTGCTTACCCTGTCTTGGCAGAGTTTAGCCGTCGACTTTTCCTGAATCCAAGCTTGCCTATTTTTAGGCAGAATTCCATCTGTGGCAGAAATGAGGGCATTGTGGATTATTTGTCACATCTGAAGCCATCTCCATAAGAAGGTTCTTTGATGCTAACCATCTTTCAGGTAGTCTGGGTGTTGCCAGGAGTTAGCCTGTTTCATTTTCAATGAATTTTGAAAACAATAAAAACATCTTTAAATGTCATATTCTGTATGTCTCTGAGGTTTTTGATGACCTTATTGGACTCTTTTGCCTTATATTTCTTTTCTTGTTTTTGTTTTTTTTCTTTTTATTTAAGTAATTTATTCAAATTACATCTCAATTGTTATCCTCTCACTTTTATCTTCCCATTCACTGTCTCTCCTTCTTTCACCCTATTCCTCCTCTAGGTCTGTTACACCTAGGATGTCTATTCTTGTGATAAAAATAGACTAGTAATTGATACGACCATGATTTCATCAACTAACAATTAACTTGTATAACCTACTTATCCTAAATAGCCTGCAATAGCAGTTTCAAAGTGTCGGATGTAAACCTTGTATTATAATTGAGTTGTATGGATACAATACTGCATATCTGAGTAGAAATATATATAATGTGTGAAAAGAGTAATCTTAAAATTGAATTCTATTCCAGTGTATCTAAAATTAAATTTATGTTGCACCTATGTATAAAATTATATACCAGTGAATTAAACATAACGTTGTAAGTAACAATTAAGGCATTTTTTTTTGTCCTATCATCCCTATATATTTCTATATTCCCCCTTCTTTCTTTGCAACCCCTATTTGCAAACCTAAGAAAGAAAGGTAAAGGAAAGGAGAAAAATACCTAAGTCCAACCTTGTTGCTCTCTAAATAAGACCAAAAATAACTTATAGCCATGTCCCAATGAAAATAAACATCATTGGTTTTGAACTATGGAGCCACAACAAAGAATGTAGTCAAATTCACCTTTGCTGTTTCTTTTTGGTTAATGTTTTATTTAATAATTCTCTCATATATTACATCCTGAATGCAGTTTACCCTCCTTGCTATCCTCCAAGTCACTCCCTCCTCCCTCCTTTGTCCCCATCCACTCATTCACCATTTCCTTTTAGAAAATGGCAGGAGGCCTCCTAAGTATATCAACCAAACACGGCATATCAAGTTGTAATAAGACTGGAAAGTTGTCTCATATTAAGATGAATGATGTAACCCGTCAGAAGGCCAAGAGTCCCATAGAGTAGATAAAAGCATTAGAAACAGCTTGCAATCCCTGTCCTAGGAGACCCACAAAACACCAAGCTACACAACTACTATCACATATACGCAGAGGACATAGGTTAGACCTATGCTAACTCCTTATTGTCAATTCAGTCTCTATGAGGTCCTATGTATCCTGTGGGTTTTATTGTGGTGTCCTTGACCCCTCTGGCTTCTACAATTACCCCTCTGCCTCTTCTACAGGACTCACTGAGTTCCACATGTTTGGCTGTGCATCTCTGCATCTGTTCCCAGCTCTAATCACAACTGGGTTAGGCACCAACCTATGAGTATAGCAGAATATCACAAGGCATCATTTCCCTGACTTTTTTTTCCAGTCCGGTTTGGTTCTGTTTTACATCTCTGGGACATCTGGCCTCTAGTTTCTGGTTCTCTAAGCAGTGTCAGGAATGGACTCTCTCTCATGGCATGGATCTCAAGCCTGACTAGTCTGGGAATCTATCTACCTCAAGACCCAGTTATACAACTCCTGGTCATATACTCAAAAGATTTCTATCCTACTACAAAGACACTCGCTTAAATGTTCATAGCAATGCTATTCATAATAGTCAGAAATTGGAAACAACTAGGTGTTCCTCAAGCAAAGAATGGATAAAGAAAAGTGGTACACTTACACAACGGAGTATTACTCAGTTTCTAAAAACAATGACAATGAAAATTTCATGCAAATGAATGGAACTAGAAAAGATATTCCTGAATGAGGTAACCCAGACCCAGAAAGACAAGCATTAAATGTACTCACTTATAAATGGGTATTAACTGTCAAATAAAAGATAATCAGGCTACAATCCATAGACCCAGAGAGGTTAAGTAACAAGGAGGGCTCAAGGTGGGGATGCATGGATCTCCCTAGGAAGGGGGCATAGAACAGATATTGCAGGTGGGCTGGGGCAAGTGAGGACAAGAAAAGAAAAGATCAGGTGGTGGGAAGAAAGATGGAGGGAGAGTACTGAGAGAGACAAATGGAATTGGGTATCAATTTGTGAGCAAGATAAAAAAAAAAAAAAAAAAAAAAAAAAAACTAGTGCATGAAAACTCCCAGGAATCTATTAGAGTGACTCTAGATGAGACTCCTAGTAATAGGGGATATGGAGCCTGAACAAACCATCTCCTATAATCAGCTTCCTTGGGAGATGCAATGGCTGGAGAAGAGGGCTAAGTCTCCTGAGCTCCTTAGCTCAGGTGGGGATACCCTCTCCTGGGAGCTGCAATGTCCCAGCTGAGGAGGCCTCCTCTCAGAGCTGTAAGCTTCCTGGGCTTCTGTGTCTCAGCATACCCTTGTCTTGGGACGCTCTCCAACCTCAGAGCTGGGATACCTTCCCAGACTTTGGAATGTGGGTTTCCTGGACACCTTCTCCTCTGAGCAGGAAGGCCAACATTATGCTCTATAGATGCACTGAAGTGAACACAAGAACACCCTCAATTGTATTGAGATTTTTAGAATGTAATAAAGAAGATGGATGGGTAAATACAAGTTTAATATTAATGTATGAAATGTAAGGATGGGAATGACTTTGAATTCTTCGTAGGTAAATCAGAAGGAGTCATTCACATGCAGTTATTCTTGTTTTTTATAGTGAAAACTATGGTGTATAGCAGGGACTTTGTACTGAAATACCAAAGAGATTTGAATCTATAGTACATGAATATTTACAATATTTTTTTTCCTTTTTTCCTTTTTTTTTTTTTTTACTTTTTTTTATTAATTTATTTTCTTGTTACATCTCAATGTTTATCCCATCCCTTGTATCCTCCCATTCCTCCCCCGCCCCCCATTTTCCCATTATTCCCCTCCCTATAACTGTTCCTGAGGGGGATTACCTCCCCCTATATATTCTCATAGGGTATCAAGTCTCTTCTTGGCTACCTGCTGTCCTTCCTCTGAGTGCCACCAGGTCTCCCCCTCCAGGGGACATGGTCAAATGTGAGGCACCATAGTACGTGAGAAAGTCATATCACACTCTCCACTCAACTGTGGAGAATATTCTGACCATTGGCTAGATCTGGGAAGGGGTTTAAAGTTTACCTCCTGTATTGTCCTTGGCTGGTGCCTTAGTTTGAGCAGGACCCCTGGGCCCAAATCTGCCTATCATATTGTTCTACTTGTAGGTTTCTAGGACCCTCTGTATCCTTTTATTTTGCTATTCTCCCATGCGCCTCTCATTTAGAGTCCCAATAGGATGCCTTCCCCTCTGTCCCAGTTTCCTGGTATGTGGACTAGTATGTAGATATAAGTGAGTATATACCATTTGATTCTTTCTGCTTCTGGGTTAACTCACGCATTATGGAATACTACTCAGCTATTAAAAACAAGGAATTCCCAAAATTTGTGGATAAATGGATTGAGCTAGAAATGATTACAATCTTGAAATTGGTTGGAGACAAAAAGAAGGCTAAGTTTAATTTTAGGAGAAATTAACTGTATAAGTGTGATTGAATTTAGTGAGTAAAGAGCATATTCTATCCCAGAGTATATATTTTATTGGTTTGGAGAGAGAATACTTCCATGCACGCTCTGACTGGGCAGGTTTGCTCATAAGCGACTACCTTAGTTGAAATTGTCTGATGTGCTTACTAGCTTCAATATCTCAGAAAAGCAAGTTATAGGCCTTGAATGTCTTAGTATCACTAAAGATTAGGTGTATCTGAAAGTGGCTAAAAATCCCAAGAACAAGGGCTGTAATGATTTGATCATGTATTTCTCTTTTTTAGGCTAGGGCTTGGTGACTCTGCAGTATTAAGAATCTCATTTTTTTTTATGGACTTTGAAACATGTGTTGTTTATGCCCCTAACACATGAATGAACTGGCAATATTGCAGAAATTCCTTCTGTAGTTCTTCTAGTTGATGGGAAAGGATGGCTATCCTCACTCTCCTTCCTCACTTTCTAGAAGTTGTACTTGTATGTTCCTGCTTAGATGTAGTTGATGAGTTCATATTCATGCATAGTTATGAAAAGGGAGGACAATGGGATATTACTTCTTGTGATTATGTGAATTACCCAAAGATACATATTCTATTATTGTATGTCATGAAAGAATGTACCTTATCTAGTTATCATCTGAGAGTAAGCACACATGGTTTTTCTTTATTTTTTAAAGTGCACTTATGCTGTTAAAAGAGGAATTACCCATTCTTCTGTTGAGGGCCTTATAGGTTGTTTCCACATTCTGGTTAATATGAATAAAGCTGCTATGAACATAGATGAGTAAATGTCCTTGTTGTGTGGTGGGGCTTCTTTCAGGTATATGTCCAGGAATGCTTGAGGTAGAATTACTCCTAATTTTCTGGGAAAGCACCAGATTGATTTCTAAAGTGGTTATACAAGTTTTCAGTCCCACTATCAACGGAGGAGTGTTCACCTGTCACTTAAGTTTTTGATCTCATCCATTCTGACAGGTGTAATATGGAATCTTAGAGTAATTTTGATTTGTATTTCCTTGATGGCTAGTGACTTTGAACATTTCTTTAACTGTTTCTCAGCCATTTGATATTCCTTTATTGAGAATTCTGTTTAGTTCTGTGCCCCATTGTTTAATTGGATTACTTGGTTTGGTGTTTAATTTCTTTAGTTCTTTATATATTTTGGGTATTAGTCCTTTGTTAGATGTAGGGTTGATGAAGATCTTTTTTCAGTCTGTAGGCTGTCATTTTGTTCTGTTGATAGTTTCCTTTGCTTTACAGAAGCTTCTCAGCTTCATGAGGTCTCATTTAATAATTGTTGGTCTTAGGGCCTAAGCTGTTAGTGTTCTCTTCAAGAAGTTGTCTCCTGTGCCAATGAGGTCAAGGCTCTTCCCCACTTTTTTTTCTAACAGATTTAGTGCATTTGGTTTTATATTGAGATTTCTAATCCACTTGGACTTTGGTGAAGGGTGATAATAAGGGGCTATTTGCATTCTTTACAAGTAGGCTTCTAGTTAGACCAGCACCATTTGTTGAAACTTCTATGTTTTTTCCATTGTATGGTTTTGTATTCTTTGTTGAGAATCAATTATCCATAGGTGTATGGGTTTATTTCTGGGTATTTGATTTGATTCCATTGATCCACCTATCTGTTTCTATGCCAGTACCATGCCATTTTAATTACTGTTGCTCTGTAGTACAGCTTGAGTTCAGGGATAGGGGAGATACCCCCAGAAGAGCTTTTGTTGTATAGGATTGCCTTAGCTATTTGGGGTTTTTGTTTTTCCAAATGAAGTTGAGAATTGTTCTTTTAGGGTATGTAAAGAAGTGTGTTGTCATTTTGATGTGAATTGCATTGAATCTGTACAGAGGTTTTGGTAAGATAGCAATTTTACTATGTGAATCCTACCAACGCATGAGCATGGAAGATCTTTCTATCTTCTAATATCTTCTTTAATTTATTTCTTCAGAGACTTGAAGTATTTTTCATACACGTCTTTTACTTGGTTGGTTAGAGTTACACCAAGATACTTTATGTTTTTTTGTGTTTATTGAGAATGGTGTTTCCCTAAATTCTTTCTCAGCTTTTTTGTCTTTTGTATAATGGAGGGCTATGGATTTTTATTTAAATTGATTTTGTATTCAGCCACTTTGCTGAAGGTGTTTATCAGTTGTAGGAGTTCCTTGGTGTACTTCTTAGGATCATTTATATATACTATCATATCATCTCTGAATAGTGATAATTTGATTTCTTCCTTTCCAATTTTATCCCTTTGATCTCCTTTAGTAGTGTTATTGCTCTAGCTAGGATATTAAGCACTATATTGAAGAGATATGGAGAGAGTGGGAAGCCTTGTCTTGTCCCTGATTTCAGTGGAATTGATTTAAGTTTCTTTCCATTTAGTTGGATGTTGGCTATAGGCTTGCTGTATATTGCCTTTGCTGTGTTTAAGTATGTGTCTTGTATCCCCAAGCTCTCCCCAAGACTTTTAACATGAATGGTTATTGCATTTTGTCAAATGCTTTTTCAGCATCTAAGGAGATGATCATGTGGTTTTTTCTTTCAGTTTGTTTATATGATGGATTGCATTGATGAATTCCCACATATTGAACTGTTCCTGCATGTCTAGGATAAAGCCTCTTTGGTCATAGTGAATGATATTTTTGCTGTGTTCTTGGTTTAGGTTTGCAAGTATTTTATAAAGTAAACCTAGATGTCCCTCAAACAGAGAATGAATAAAGAAATTGTGTGGTACATTTACACAATAAAATACTACTCAGATATTTAAAAAAAAAAAGGAAAATTTGAAAATTTCAGGCAAATGGATGCAACTAGAAAATATCATCTTATGTGAGGTAACCCAGACCCAGAAAGACATGCATGGTATATACTCATTCATAAGCAGATATTAGCCACAAAGTACAGGATAACCACACTACAATACAGAGACTGATGCACTAACTAAGGACCATGTACGATATGGACCTAGACCCTCTGTTCAGATGTAGTACAGAAGCATCACAGTCTCCTTGTGGGTCCCACAATATAGAGAGTGGGGACTACTTATGACATGGACTCTGTCCCCCCTCCCCACATTGATCACTTTTTCCTAGCAGGGTGCCCTTGGCAAGCCACAGAGGAAGAGGATACAGGTGGTACAGAAGATAATTGATAGGCTGAGGTCAGATGTTAGGGAAGGAGGGCTCCTCTTTCTGAGGACTAGGAGAAGGAGGGAGGAAGTATGAGAGAGGGAGTGTGGGATCAGGAGGTGATGAGAGAGGGGGCTACAATAGGGATGTAAAGTGAAAAAAAATTAAAAGATAAATCATTTTATTCATGATATTGATGCTTTGAAATACTATTAAAATACTGCTTCCTCAAGATTTTTATACTCAAGTGGTTAACAGGTCATAAAAATTAGTTGAAATGACTCATAGATATACTAATAACTATATTTATATAAACTAACCAGTGGCAATTATTTAGTGTTATATTTTCCTGAAGTTGCTATAACATTTGGGACAAACATGACTTAGAAGAGAAGTCCAGAGAGGGATTTTGCAAAGATCTGATGGGACCTTAAGAAATTTGAAAGCCCTAGACATGTGCAAGGATATATATTAATATTTACATAATATATAATATAATAATATGAATATAGAAAATGAATGTATTTTGTGTAAATATTATATATAAATATATATGCAAACGTTACAACATTTTATGTAAGCGGCTTCAGCATCTGCAGATTTTGGAGTCCATGGGATGCTTGGCATGGTTCTTTGTATACACCAAGAGATAGCTGTTAATAACTTAAACTATATAATTGTCAAGAAAGATATACCAGAAGAAACAAGATATACAATATGAATACATTATTGTGTTAATATAATAATAATATTGAATGCTTTAAGGTATAATGTATCATATCATAAATGTGTGTGCGTGTGTCTTAGTTTGTTAATATGTAAGACCAACAAAGGCCTTAATATCTCATTTTCTCTGATATTGAAAACCTTCAAATCAGACTGTGGTTACAAAACTAGATAACAACAGAGCAAGGTGTGAAAGAATTACTGACAACAAAACAATAAAAGCTGAGGTAACTTAAGCACTGTTTAACTATTAGCTAACAAAGCAGAAGTGTCTCCAGCTACACACCTCAGTAATAGAAACTTCAAGAGCACCTTAAGAAAGTCAACAAGCAAAGGACAGAAACTCCAAGCTGCAGAACTCAGAAGAGCTAGAGTTATATGTCCAGGGACTTTTTATTTATTTATTTATTTGGACTTTTTTTTTTTCAAACTGCAGTCAGCTCTCTTTGTCCATTGATCCTACATCCATGAGTTCTGCAGCCATAAACTCAATCAACTGTAGATTGAAAATAAATTGAAAAAAAAATTGTATCTGTATTACACATTTCAATTCTAATTTATTTCCATTCTCTAAACATTGTAATATAAAATCACCACATTTGGAATTCACATTTTATTGATTTTTCTGAATAAATTAGGATATAATTGAAACATGCAAGAGGATATGCAAAAGATAAATGTGAATATCACAACATTTTATAGGAGAGACGTTAGCATTTGCAGACACTGGAGTCCAGGAGGCTGTTGGCCTAATCGTGTACATACAGTCTTTATGAATTAAATTATATAATTTTCAAAAAAGATATAATAAGATATGAGGTTAAGATTTGCATGTGCGTGTGTGTGTGTGCATGTATGCTAGTGTGTGTTCTTAAAATATACACCCACCACTCAAAAAAAAAAAGAAACAACAATATGAATATATTTCAAGATAAATAAAAACCAGAGATTTAAATTTTTTCTCACAAATAGAGTAACCCATAAAAATATTGAAGGCTGGGATGAAAGAACTTATATAATTATTTAAGTTCACATGAAGAATTAGACAGCACTAATAGAAACTCCTTCATTGGCAAATATAAAATAATAGTGTATATTCATTTTTGTTGATGAATCTTTTCTTCTACTTTATTCACAAGGAAACTGTAAAAGAAGTAGTTAAAGTCTCTAATTATATAATATATAAAAATGTCAAACCAATTTATAGTGATCTAAGAGTGCATAAAGGTATAAAGGTATGGAGCGAACAGAGCTCTTATGGAGTAAAGTTTTGTATACTACTAAATTTTAATTGGTAGCAATCCTTAGTAAAATGCTTTAGGATGTTAATTGCAATTTCCAGGGAAACTACTGAGAAAATAACTCAAAACTATAATAGGGAAAAAATAATAAAATTATACACTATAAAATATTTATTCAATACAAAAGAAAGCAGTGATGGAAAGTACCATGTAAAAATTATTCAATATAATAAAAAAATAGTCCACTTTAGATGTAAGTCCTACAGCATAAATAATATTGAATATAGATGGCCTGAATAAATATAGCAAAGAATGCATGGCAAATGGGTTAGCATGAGTATAACTTAACAATGACCTCTCTATAAAAGATACACTTTGTGATCAGTGACAATGAGATTGCAAGTGAGAGAGTAGGAGAAGATATGTATGCCCAAGTAGTAAATAAAAGGGAATGGAAGCCACCTTGGTAATTGTATTAGTAAGGATTTTCTAGAGGAACAGAACTTACAAAATAAATTCTCTCTCACATATGTGTATGTGTGTGTGTGTGTGTATACAGATACATATATACATATATGTGTATATAAATATGTGTACAGATCTGTATGTATCCATACATGTATATATTTGTGTATATATTTATATATATGTGTGAGCACACAAACACACCCCAACATAATGTATACATTTGTGGGATTTATTTATTAGTTGTTGTTCAGCTAATCTAACAATGGCTGCCGATGAATGGTAAGTACAAGAATCCAGTAGTTGTTCAATGCCCGAGGTTAGATGTCTCAGCTGGTTTTCAGTATCTGTTGGAATTTCTAAGACATAGACAATATTGCCCTTAAAGGAATGGACTTGCTATGGAGAACAAGGGCAAGTAGATAGAGTGAGGCTTCCTTTTTCCATGTTCTTTACATAGGTTTCCAGCAGGAGGTGTGGCCCAAATTAGAGATGGGTCTTCCCACCTCAGAAGATCTAGATTAACATTGTATCTTCTCACCTCAACAATTTGGATTAGAACTAGATCATCCTATTTTAAATAACCCCAATTGAGCAAAAAATCCTTTACAGTTGTGCCCAGCCAATTTTTGGGGTTCTAGATAATTCCAGATGTAGTCAAGTCGAAAAAACAAAATAGACATCACAGTAATATTAGATAAAGGAAAAACAAGCTTAACATGTTCTCAAAAAATACGTAAATGTGGATCATTTACAAAATGGAATACTACTCAGTTATAAAACAAAAGCATCATTCAATTTTCAGGCAAGTGGATGAAATAGGGAAGATCATTCCAAATAAGGTAACTCAAACCCAGAAAGACATAAAGACAGTAGCCATAAAGGACAGGGTAACCATGCTACAATCCAAAGACCCAAAGAAGCCAAGGAGAGCCCAAGGGAGGATACTTGAATCTCACTCAGACAGAACAGGAAATAAAAGAGACATTGACGTAGATGGAGAGAGGGAACTGGGTGGGAGAGGGGGTGGAGAGGATAACTGGGGTAGGAATAAGTGTGGGGAAGAGAAATGGGGTTGGGAGAAAATTAAAATCAGTGAGGAGGCACCTCTGGGACAAGGGAGGCTCACAGGGTTTATAGGGGTGACCCTGGCTGAGACCCCTAGAAGCAGGGGATGTGGAGCCTGAAGTCACCACTCCCTGTAGCCAGGTGTGACTTCCAGGGGAAGGAAGGGGGACACCAAACCACCCATGAAATCTTCTCCTCAAAATTTGTATTATCTAAAAGAAATATAAGGGTAAAGATGGAGCAGAGATCAAAGGAACAGCCAATTAATGCCTGCCTCAACTTGAGACTGACCCTGAGAAAGCCATCCCCTGTCACTATTAGTGATACTCTGCTATGCTTGCCGACAGATGCCTAGCATAATTGCCTTCTGAGAGGCTTCATCCCAGCAGCTGATGGAAACAGATGCAGAGACCTACAACCGAACAGTAGGCCAAGTTCAGAGAGTTTGTGGAAGAGTGGGGACAAAGGATTGAGGGAGCTGGAGGAGTCAAGGACACCACAAGAAGACCTATAGAATAAACTAACAGGCATCCATGGGGCCTCATAGAGACTGAACTACCAAGCAAAGAACTTGCATGGGCTGGACCTAGACCCTCAACACATATAGCAGATGTGAAGCTTGGTCATCATCTGGATCCCCTAACCATGGGAGTAAGCACTATCTCTGACTCTGTTGCCTGACTTTGGATCCCTTTCCCTTAGCTGGGTTGCCTTGTCTGGCCTCAGTGGGAGAGGATGCACTTAGTGCTGCTGTGACTTGAAATGCCAGGGTGGGTTAGTACTCCTTGGGGGCCTTGCTCTTTTTGAGAAGGAGAGGAGGCTTTGGAGGAGGGGGGTATGAGGGTGGGACTGGGAGGAGAAGAGGGAGGGGGCTGGTATCAGGCTGTAAAATGATTAAATAAATAAATGATTGAATGAAAAACAGATAGATAGATAGATAGATAGATAGATAGATAGACAGATTGATAGGTGATAATAAAGAATTTACCTTTGCTTGTGGTTTTACAGGTCCTGTTGGTCCTGTGGCATTTCTGCCTGTGGTTAGGCAGCACAACTCAGCAGTAGTGCGCAGCAGAGCACTGTTCACCTGCTTACCTCACAGCTAAGATGAAAGAAAGTAGTTGAGGTCCCGCTCTTCTCTCTAAGGTGCCTCCACCAGCTTCACCTGATAGAGACTTTATCATATCCTCAGTACTAGCTTGAGGAGCAAGTCTTCAACATATGCATACTAGAGGACATTTCAGATCCAACTACAGCAAAAGGTACCTTGTTCTCTATATTATGTGTAAATGTCTTGAGAATGAAAATTTGAAACAACTTGTTTTCTAATTATATGAAATACAATAAGGTATATGATTAAATCAAGCAAAAGGAATAAAAGATTTACACTAAAATTTATAAAATTGTCATTGGAGGTCTATAAAGTACATGTCATCTCTGGATCCTCACTCAAGTAAAAAGTAGGTAGACTGTCATTCCAGCATTTTGGAGGCAGCAACTGGATCCCCTAAACTAGCTAGACTATCCAGGATTAAGGGGATGTAGGTTCATAAAAAGGTCCTGCATTAAAACAACAACAACAACAGAACAAAGAAAAAAATCAGTGGAGAGCAATTGAAGACATCTTATGTCAACCACTGGATTTCATACACATGTCCACACAACCCATTCACATGTTAACATGTGTATGTGTATCAATATCATGCAAATACACATTCATAAAATTTTTCTGAATGGAACTTAAACATCTATGAAGACATTCCATTCTAATAGATTAAAATGTGGGCTGGAGAAATGGCTCAGAGGTTAAGAGCACTGACTGCTCTTCCAGAGGTCCTGAGTTCAATTCCCGGCAATCATATGGTGGCTCACAACTATCTGTAATGGGGTGACTTTCTCCTCTGGTGTGTGTGAAGACAGAACACTCATATATATAAAATAAAAAAATAGATATTAAAAAAATAGATAAAAATGTAACATATACATCAATGGTTCTCAATCTCTTGGTCCCAACCCCTTTGAGGGTCAAATGACCCTTTTACCAAGGTCATATTAGTTATCCTGCATATCAGATAGTTATATTACAATTTACAGCGTTTAAAATTACAGTTATGAAGTAGCAAGGAAATGACTTTATGTAGGTCACCACAACATGAGGAACTATATTAAAGGGCTGCAGCATTAGAAGGGTTGAGAATTACTGATCTACATGGTGGCATTTTAGCTCAAATTGAATTTACAGATTCAATGTATTCTATGTGTTCCCAAATTGGGACAGAATTTGAGAAACGGAATAAAAACATTCATAATGAAATACAAGGAATGCAAATTATCTTGGTGAATGACAGAACAATAATTGGTAAAACAATCATATTTTAGAGATGTCATCTCTACTGTGACTCTGTCCCAACCTTTGGCACTTTTAGCATTGAGATTGATTACAATTCAGGGAAGAATAAATGGAAAATAGCCATATTTTCCTCTACCAGTATGAACTATGAATTTCGTTCAGGGAAAAAAAATAATAAAGTGCCTGTTACAAAACAGAACGAAGATGTTTTAAATTGGGAAACAGAGAACACTGGGGTGTGTTTACAGAATCTCTGCCTCAGGAGGTCTCACTGAGATGAATTGGTATGCCCTTCTCAACATGGAAGAATTGAACATAGTATTTTGACTTGTAAAATTTCTCCTTGGCTCTCTCTGCAGTTCTTCTTATCAGCCCAGTGAGAGGAATGCAGGCAGCTGAGGCTGAATTTAACCACCAGAAATGAATAATGCTCATTCTGAGAAAGGATTTGCATTTTGTCAGATGCTATGCTCCGTACAAATTTCTCTCATTGGCCTAGCCAGGCAGCATGCAGAGCCATGATGCAGCAGGCAAGCAGCTGGCAAAGAAACCATGGTAACTTACATGTTGGCAACTGGTGTGAAGAGGTGTCTGTGAAGACTTACAGACCAAGAGAAGCAAATACACTAAGAGACATCTAGTGGGTCCTGCTCATTATGGCCCAGATTCTGATGAGGCTCAGCCGTTATCCCTGTCCTGCTTGTTAAAGTTAGACAGGATGTATTTGAGCGTATAGATAATTTTGTGTCTGAAGAACATATTTTGAGTTGGCTAAACTTTGTGAACTTCAAGTCACAAGGTCTTCTGGCCAGCATCCCTTGGCTATTGTTGTAGTTAATATTAATTTTTCACTTGATATGATATATAGTCATGAAGAAGACAAGCATGTGAAGCACGTGAAGGATTATCCAAATTAAAGTTGGGAGACCCACTGTAATATGAGCTACAGCAGTCTCTCTCTCTCTCTCTCTCTCTCTCTCTCTCTCTCTCTCTCTCTCTCTCTCTCTCTCTCTCTCTCTCTCTCTCTCTCTCTCTCTCTCTCTCTCTCTCTCTCTCTGTGTCTCCCTCATCTATCTACCTATCTACCATTTATATATATCATCTATCTATTTGTCTGTCTTATCTTATCTATCTATCTATCTATCTATCTATCTATCTATCTATCAATCATCTATCGAGTGCTAAGATGAGCACTAGCTGACTTCTCTTTCTGCTTCTTGACTGTGGGATCTGACCCATGCTTCTGCTCTCATTTTTCCTCATTGTGATGGAGCATATCCTGGAAATGGGGTCCAGTATGAAACCTTTTATCAAACTGCTTTTATTATATATTTTATCAGAGCAGCACAAAACATAGCTAAGGTATAGTTTAGTTTTGTCAACTTCAAATTGCCCATCTGAGTGCAATTTTCTAATAGAGATGCTAGAAGAATTAAGTTATCTAAAGTATGTAGAGTATTTTCCTGCTATAAATGATATTTCTTAATATTATCCTTTATTAAGTGAGGAGCCGATGTTGGCTTTCTATCTGTATTCTAACTAGCCCTTAGAAGGTTCCAGACTCTTGAGCCCAATTCTTTTAATTAGATAAAAGACTGATTAGCCAGTTTGAAGATAAAAATTTATCTTCAGAAGTTGTCCCAGACTTCATCAGTGAATAACAGTCCAAACATACTACTTTCATAAGATAATAATGGATGGCAATGCATTTTATGGAAGAAAATAACAAAATATTATCCTAGTTGCCAAGTTTGAGACATAAACCCTCTCTCAACTACCAAAGAACCAGACAACAGTGTTTGGAATTTGTGTGGAATATCAATCTTGTAAAATGTCAGGTTAGTTTCTGTGTTGGCTAGCAACTCTCAAACATGTTACAAGCAGTTATTCTATAGTGCTCAATTTATTTTTTAACAGATAATGGAAATAAGGACAAGAAGGTTGAGCTATCTGCTCAACAGCAAATACTGTTTAATAGTTCACCGTCTAGCAAGGTCTACTGATGCTCAGGTTATTGAATTTTGCTCCAAGTGCACAGAAGCAAGAAAGGCAGGCCAAAATAGTGAGTATGAGAGCTTCCAAAGGGAAGTGGAGCCTTAACTACCTTTGTAGTAATTGAGGAAGAATCTGCATGATTTTATCTATACTACGCAGGCAAGAGTTATTTTTCTTTTCCCCCTTTGATCTTATTTTGTCAGTTAATGCTGAAGTCACACAGCTGGACAAAATTATCCTTAAGAAAAAAATTCTCTTGTCATGTTCCACTGAAAATCAAACATTGAAACATTGGTAGAGAAACTTAAAATATCCAGATTATGGCAGCAAAATCAAACCTGAGAAATGAGCAATTGAGGAAGGAAGGCTGGGTCACACACTGGCAGCAGTCCAGCAGACAGTGGAGAAGGAGCTACGTTATGCATATTATTTAGTACATTTATTAAGAGAACATTTCTAAGGCAAACATCTCAATACAAATGCCACTATCACATCACAATACAAATGCCACTATCAGTTAAGCACCCCACTGTTCTGAGAAGATTTAGAGCATCACAATTTTCTCATAATGGGTTTTCTTGGTGTTTGCTGAGTTTACAGCCTTTTATGAATTGTCATTCCAGCAGATTTTAAATAGGATGAATTTGTCCTTCATTGTGGCTGCTTAGCAAAGTCACCAGTGGGTTTCTGTAAAGCAGCACAGGGAAAGACAAGAATATGTTTGTTTAAATAGCATTTACTTGTTTTTAGTTGGCATTTATCAAAATATCAAATCATGGCTCTTCTCTATTGTTCACTGACTTATCTTCAGATTATTTGAGTAACTCTTTTATTCGGTAGTCTGAACTTTAGATCCTGGGAACACAGAGATACATTAAAAATTGTTCCTGACATCAGTAAGTGTAGTATTAGAAAGTGATTAATAGCTTGTCAAAGAGGAAGGCTGACCTAGACACACACAAGTTCAAATAATGTGAGGCAGACGGATGACAATTTTTATTCTACCTGTAGGTGGAAGAGAACAGCAAATGGAAAGTTATCAGCAAAGAAATGATAATGCATCATTGATAGAAGGATAGAGTGATCAGGGCTCTAAAAATTTGCCTGACAGTGTGTAAGTCATAAAAAGGTTTTACAATTCACCATTTTTAAAGCATAAAGTTCAAGACAAGATCATGTAGGCATAAGTCTCATGGCAATGAATTTATGGTGGGAAGGCATGAAAAAAGAAATAATCTCATTATGTTGAGTTTGAAAGGCAAAGAATTTCAAAGACCAAGATAGTTCTTTTGGAAACAACTTATTCTTGGGAGACCTTATCAGGGTCTTGAGAGAAATATCTTGATGCCTTCTGTATTTGGCAACCTTAACTACTGAGACACAGTCCATGAACCTACTTGTCTTAGAGTTACTACTGCAATGATCAAACACCACAAACAAAAGCAAGTTGGGAAGGAAAGTTTTTATTTGGTTTAGACTTCTACACTATAGTCCATCACTGAAGGAAGTCATGGCAGGAACTCAAGCAGGGCTGAAACCTGGAGGCAGGAGTGGATGCAGAAGCTATTGAGGGATGCTGTTTGTTGGCTTCCTCAACATGACTTGCTTAGCCTTCTTTCTTATAGAACCTAGGACTACCAGTCCAGGATGGCTCCACTCAAAATGACCTAGGCTTTCCTCCATCAATTATTAATTAGGAAAGTATCCCACAACTGGATCTTATGGTGGAATTTTTTTACAATTGAGATTACTCTATCTCTGATAACTCTAGCTTGTATCAAGTTGACATATAACTAGCCAGTATACCACCTATCCCCTTCTTAAAGTTTCTATAACCTGTAACATTACCACAGGAAGAACAAATTTTCACACCATGAACCTTTAGAGGGTTGCCCTCAAACATTATCAAAAACATTACACAGGCCTAGCTTATACAAAATATGGACCTGTCACAAAGTATACAATGATCACCAACTAGTGTGCTAGAGATAATGGGGATCTAAACAATGATACAAAGTGACACTTAGCTTGGGGAACATATAAGAATTATTGAATGTACAGAACGTATAAAATATAATCTCAGTGGAGATTCAATTGGCTGAAATGCCATCATGTAGATAGTGTATTTTGATTTATTAACATGGAATCCTTCCAATTTATTAATATTTTATTGAGGACATTCATACAGTAGAGTCTACTGGTACTATTTCGGTCATGTGAATTCAGAATATGGAAATTCAGATTTTTGTCTTGAGGAACTGTTTTGTATTTTTTTTTCAAACATTTGTTGACCCATGATTAGCTGAAACACCAAATGTGAAACCTCTGCAGAAGGAAGACTAGCTTCATAGGTTTCCATTGTGGGTAATGATGGTTTATTTTTTTCTAGTGTCTGTTTTGTTTGTTTTTGTTTTTGTTTTTTGAGACAGGGCTTCTCTGTGTAGCCTTGGATGTCCTGGACTCAGTTTTTAGACCAGGCTGGCCTCGAACTCACAGTGATCCGCCTGCCTCTGCCTCTCGAGTGCTGGGATTACAGGTGTGCGCCACCACGCCTGGCCTTCTTTCTAGTGTCCGTACATGTTGTTGCAGTAAGCCATATTTAGGTAGGAAGAAAAGAACATGATAGGAAGAAAGCACTTGAATTTACTAAGTTTAAAGCCTAAAAAGAAAGACACTGGAATAGTGGAAGATTTTGTTAATTTTCATGGCCTTTGTTACCTTCCAGCTGCATGGCTTGAGTCCAATATCACACTCTATATCCATTTTCACCTATGATACACAGTCAGCTCTAATCTTTTGTCATCTTTGTTATTATTCAATAATACTTAGTGTGGCAGTCATTTACTTTTAAATATCACAGGCGTTATTTGTTAGCAGATGTCTCCCAACTCTTCAAATATACTCTGGATTTCAGCTGAAATTTTATTTTCTCAAATTGTGAAAACTTATGAAAACCTTTAGGACTAGAGACTAAAGAGCATTTAATGTCTTCGAAAGGTACCTCTATGCAATAATGAAAAACAACAAATGACCTTAATATACCATATTTCAAAAAGTCTATTGACTGGTCTATACTGCCATTTATATGCTAAGCTATAGTCTTAGCATATAGTCTTGATTTTTGATAGAAATTAAGCTTATATATTTTTCTTTTTTATTGTCTAAGGAAATGCTAAGATCATGTTTTTATCCAAAAATAAAATATTTTATTCTATGGAGACTATTACAAATTGAAGTTACTAAAAAATTGAAGTTGGATTATACCTGGAGAATCTACTATGCTCCGTATTTATGCTTTTTTATGTTTAATTTTAGTTTTCCTCAATTGATAAAATGATAAATTATACATATTTTAATTGTGTGTGTGTGTGTGTGTGTGTGTGTGTGTGTGTGTGTGTGTGTGATGCACACATAAGTGTGGGTGCCAGTAGATGCCAGAAGAAAGAGTCGGTACCTTTACAGCTCTGGTTACAGGTGGTTGTGATCAATATATTATAAGTACTCTTCTGTTCCTGTGAATAAATACCATGTCAAGGGAAATTCTGGGGAAGAAAGCATTAACTTCTTCTTAGACTTCCAGGTCACAATCTAGCATTGAAGGTTTTCAGAGTAGGAGTTCAAGACAGGAATCTAAAGGCAGGAATATCAAGCAGAAACCATGGAAGAACACTGGTTAGGGACCAGCTTCTATTTAGCTAACTTTCTAATATAGTCCAAGACTCCTGCCTAGGGATGATACCATTCACAGTGGGCTGGGATCCCTGCATGAATTAGCAGTCAAGTAAATGCCTCTAATATGCTAGTAGGTCAATCTGTTCAAAGTAATGCCCAGGTTGAAAGTCCCCTTTAGTACTCTGGGCACGGTAAAGTTGGCAGCTGAAGCTAACCAGAAGACCAAACATGACATGGGTGCTAGAAATAGAACTGAGGTACTCTTAAAGAGCAGCAAGCTCTCTTAGTTGCTCAAACATCTGTGTAGCCTGCCATTTTATGTTTTCACAATAGCCATCTAAGATTAGAAAGCATCTTAAACTAGTTTTATTTCTCATTTTTCTTAATAGCCAAAGATGCTGATCACTTCTTAAAATGTCTATTAAGCCATTTCTATTTCTTTTTGAGAACTCTCAGTTCAGAATTGTACCTCATTGTCTTCTTTTTTTTTTTTTTTTTTTTTTAAATTTTCTTGATGTTCTGTTTTGTGGGCTAATCTAGTGTTCTTCCACTTTGTTCAAAGTGTTAAGAACTTTGAGTTTCCTAGTGTACATTTAAAGCTATTTTGTACATAATATCATGTTATCTGTGACTAGGATACTTTAACTGCCTTTTTAATTTAAATCTCCCTTGTTTTCTTATCTTGTCTTACTGTTCTAGCTAAGACTTGGAGCACTATATTGAATAAGAATTGAGAGAATAAACAGACCTGTATGTTATTGATTTTAATGGGTTTTTTCACAACCATTGCAATCATGATTTCCTCACAGCTACAGTTACCTCCACTGTCATTAATCAGTTATGGCTTGGGGTGGGGCAATTGAAGAGCTACCACTCCCTGATGAACTGGCTTCTAGAAGATCCCAGGACAAGCAATTGTTGTCTTAGGTTTAATATACATGAACGAACTCATCAAGATCCATAGTTTAAAAACTATGACCACACAGATAATCCTGATTAAATTCATTGTTTCACAAAACTAAAGAAAAAGGTATGAGTATGAAAAGAGAACTGGTAGGGAAGAGATGTGTATTGACAATGGTAGAGGAGAGATAGAGCAAGGTTGTGGTGTGCAGGAGTGAGGGAAACCAGTATGGACTGCATATGTGTGTGAAGTTGCCAAAGAACAGATTTAATGAAATATATAACAAAAATCCAATATAAATAGAACAATCATGTTCTTTTTTTTCCCTTTTACAAGGGAGATTGATTTACATTCAGAACTTTAGATACACCAAGATAGGAAAGATGTTTTCTTCACGGCTGTCAAATACAAATATCCAGAACACTAAGAGTGTAACGTTTATATAACTCCTGATTGTGCCATGGTTATCCTTGCTATAGGTAGTTTATTGTGTATATATATGTATATATATATATATATGTAATAATATAAATGTATCTGTAAAAAATATTTTATAAAAAATTCATACACAAAATATATCTTTTATTAAATAAATAACGGAACAATTTTTCTATTAATTGTGTGAAACTTTTGTTAGTTGTGATAATTCATATTATAATTTTCATTGTGAAGGAAGTAAGCCAACAGTAACAAATCTGTATAGGGCCATCTTAAGGTAATTTATCCCCTAAAAGGCAGTTCTTTCTTTCTTTTTTTTTTCACTATGCTTTCTTGGGCTATAGATGTTTATTTTTATTGAGAATTGGTCTTATTTGAGAGAAAACAAGGTTGACTCAGGAGTGTCTTTCTTTTTCCTTTACCTTTCTATCTTAGGTTTGGATATAGGAGTTGAAAAGAAGGAAGGGGAATATAGAAATATATAGGGATGTTAGGACAAAAAGTAGATTATTGAGTTTACTCCTCCACTTAAGGCTCATAAGGTTATTTTTAAATAATTGGTATGCAATTTTGTATGTTGATGTAAAATAAGTTTAATTTTTGATACATTGGTATAGAATTCAAATTTAAGTTTATTCTTTACACACACACACTATATATATATATATATATATATTTTTTTTAATAGGAGGTATTGTACTCATACAATTCAATTATAATACACGGTTTACCTCCAATATTTTAAAAAATACAATTATAGGCTTCTTAGGATAGTAAATTATACACGTTAATTGTTAGTTGATCAAATCATGATCATGTCAATTACTAGTCTATTTTTATCACAAGACTGTACATGCTAGGTTTAACAGATAGATATGATTCTATAGATAGATAAGGTAGAATAGTTACATAATGTCTTCAAAACCTCAGAATCCTGCAGAATACAGCATTTAAGGATGTTTTCATTGTTTTTAAAGTAGCCCTTCTAATCTGTCTTCTAGCAACCCAGCTACTTTTCTATGCAGCTTGGTCAAATCTCTTACAGTGTTGATATTCCTGGATTTATTTGAGACTCAGAGGTCACAGTATACAGTCATACTCTAGTGGTCAATGGACAGATAATACTACCTACCCACACATTAGATAGAAATAAGTAGAAGGGAAGATGCAGTTTAAGAAATAATTTTACACAGAGGAGTCATAATGACAAGTGTGGCTTTTAGTAGATGAGTAATGGGTGAGCCATCTATCTATAGAAGGTGTTTAAGTTTGGTGAAATCAGTAGCTAAGAGACCAATTGAACTTTTGGAAGAGTGGAGAGTGTTCATTTGGGCCTCATATTCCAAGTTCTTATTTTGTTATCTCCCTATATGTTTAAAGTGCAGTGCTAATATTGTATTTCCAAGAACAGACTTAGGCTTAGGTGAAAATAATTTCTCTGGAGTATTGAAAAATGAGTAGAGAGAAAAAGTGAAATTATAGGATGATATTTTTTCATTCCACTCTTAAATAAATCTTCTTGGCCTCCCAAAGTTCAGGATAGTCTTTCTTTCCTTTAACTGTGCTGAACTTGTGTCTGGATTGATGACCACTCAGAAATGTAGATCAGGATGATATTCATTCCTGAATAATGGAGAAGAAGGTACATGATGCAAATCAGAGGTGTGATGACAGACTTTGAGGTTTCTTTCCCTTCTACCTTTTACTGGCTTAATGGCCATAGACAATTCACTAAGCTAAAGTGTCCTTACATATTAGAAATAAAAAAATAAGACAGGAACTTTGTAGATGATCAACAGAAGTATTTTTAAAAATGTGTTGTAATTGGAATTGTCTTAATCGAGAGATAAGGTATGGTGCAAATAAATAGAATTAGCATATTTTCTACTATGAATGTAATTATAATGCCATTAAGAAGTATAGTGGTTCTCTAAGGAACCCAAGACAGTCCATTACAGCTTTCTAACTTCAATACCAGAGTGTATTTTCATTTTCTTTAATGACAACTTGTCTTAATATTTTAAAAGTGGATTAAGACATTATAATGTTTTATAGGTGTTTTTTGGGGAGGTTTAGTTTCTGGTTATCAGTACAGATTGTAATCTTTTTGTTGGGGGATGGTTTTGTGCACTGCATATTCAAATGCTGATATCTATACCCAGAGATCTGTTTGCAGTCAGATGTTAGCACTGTCATTTCTATGATGCATCTCCTGAGTCAATGTTATATAAAAATTGTTCTCCATATCCTGATTGACTAATAAAGGACTGAGCAGCCTGTAGATGGACAAGAAAATAAGGTAGGAGGTAGAGAGAGAGAGAGAGAGAGAGAGAGAGAGAGAGAGAGAGAGAGAGAGAGAGAGAGAGAGAGAGAGATGATGCCACGTGGGAGCCACCATTAGGACACAGATGGAGCCAGAACAGTCAGGACAAGAATAAAATGACAGGTAATGGGCATGTGGCTGAGAAATAGGACAAGCCTGCATAGCAGAGGTTAGAATAGATGAGTATCTGCCCAGCTATAGTGCTGGAAGCTTATTAATAAATATAATATGTCTCCATGTCATTTTTTGGGGGCTAGAATGGGTGTAGAAATGCTCTAATTTTACACCATTTTAATTTTTTAAAAGTTATTCACTTTACATCCTGATTGTAGCCCTCTTCTTCATCTCCACTGAGACCCACTCTCTCTCCCTCTTCTCCCCACTCCCCGTCTGTAGTCTTATGAAAGGGGGAGAGCTCCTCACCTACCATCTGATGCCAGTCTATCAAATCTAATCAGGACTGGCTTCATCTTCTTCCTCTGTGGCCTGGTAAGACCACTCAGCCAGAGAGAACTGACGAAAGAGTGGCAACAGTGTCCATGTTGGAGACAGCCCCTGCTCCCTGTATTAGAGGACAGCATGGACCTTGAGCTTATAAACTACATCTGAATAGGGAGTCCAGGTTTTCACTATGCATGGTCCTTGATTGGTGCATCAGTCTCTGCAGAACAACCTGGGCCCAGATTTTTTGGCTCTGTTGTTCTCCTTGTGGAGCTCATGTCCCGTCTGGGTCCTTCTATCCTTCAACTCTCCCATAAGGCTCCCTGTTCTCTGCCCAAAGTTTGGGTATGATTCTTAGCTACTGCTACGATTCCCTGCTTGGTAGAGTCTTGCAGAGAACATCTATGGTAAGCTCTCATCCTGTTCCCTCTCCTTAACAGCTTCCTGTGTCTATTGTATAATTTGCTCTTCTGAATGTGAATTAAGCATCCTACCTAGGGTTTCCTTGTTTATTTAGCTTCTTTAGGTCTGTGGATTATAGTATGTTCATCTGGTATTATACAACTAGTCTCTGCTTATAAGTGAGTATATAGCATGCTTGTCTTTCTGGTCTGGGTTACCTAACGCAGGATGATCTTTTCTAGTTCCATCCATTTGCCTGCAAATTTCGTGATTTCCTTGTCCTTAATAGCTGAGTAGTATTCCATTGTGTAAATGTACCATAATTTCTTTATCCATATTTTGGTTGAGGGATATCTAGGTTGTTTCCAGATTCTGGCTATTATGAATAAACCTGCTATGAACACAGTTGAGGAAATGTCCTTGTTGTATGATGAAACATCATTTGGGCACTGGTGAGGATGTGGAGAAAAGGGAACATTCCTCCATTGATGGAGTGCAAACTAGTACAACCACTCTGGAAATCAAACTGCCACTTTCTCAGAAAACTGGGAATAATGCCACCTCAAGATTCAGTTTTCCATCTTTTACTTGTATTTTCCTAGAACAAATGACCCCTGAGTTTCCCCCTCCCATGATAAAATTATAACAACATTCAAATAATGTTCAAAGATTACACATGTTGTATAAATGAATATTCTTTTAAAATTTTTCAAACAGAATTCATTTTAATTAAGATGTGAAAATAGCGAATTAGTAAGTGTTCTGCTCTCATCTTGAACATGGGATGCAGAGGTGAGGGAGGAAATGTTTTCTTGCTAAAATGCTGCATTACACTGATTCATGTGTAGAAGGAAGTGAAGATGGCTATATCTTTGGCTAGAGAAAACATCTGGCTTAATGTAAAATATAGTGCTTGTGCAATGAAGACAAAATTACAAATATGTCAAAGAATCTATCATGAACTGCTGAATTTGCAGAGCAAAACATAAAATTGGCACTCTGGGGGACAGTGAATATCCTTGACTTGGTCATCATTGTTACAACATTTCTTCTATTTCTTGGTGATTTATTAGAGTGGTCAACTTATATATTGTTCCCATATATATTGCCCTACTAAACTCACACATTCAAACGTGCTGCTCTTTAAGCTGTGTATGGGAAGATTTCACCTTGTGGTTACAACCTTTTTAGAGATAACTTATGTGAGGATTTTCAAGGAACTCCTGCTATGTAGTGAGTGACATGTGATTTCTGTTAAGTATTCTTAGCAGATTGTAGATTGGTGTACATAATCCTATATTATCCACTTACTACACCATTATAATGGCACCTCCCACCTGCCTTCATGACAGGATACTGATAACATCCATGCTTAGGGATAAAGAATGATTCAGAATATTGTTTCTGGTTTATACTGCACAACTCTATTCATGAAGGCTTAACTAGAATCTATCAACTATTATGACTTTAGTACTTAATTTAAAATTTCACAAAGCATGATCTGCCTATCCTCCACATGTCTTTTTTTTCCCTTGAGGATAGTTATTTCTTTCACTTTATTTTCCCCCAGTGGAACATACCTCTGAAGTATTGGTCTGTGAGACAGTCAGGGTCCATGCTGAAAGCAGATGCATATAACTCAAATTCAGTCTTTGGCACAGTTTACTGAAGGGACCTCTTATAAAGGTGTGGACAGAATATAGGGAAACATCTCAAGATGGAGTGATTCTTGTGAAAAAGTACAAGTACTTCCTAATGGGGAAGAGAAATCATTCTATATAATTTGTGGGAAGTCTCACTGGACATTGTTGACAGTGGAGCTAAAGGAATAATTATCCTTTATTCACCCTTATGGATGGTATATTTTCACATGGACCATTGTTATTATAATACCCTTTTTATTGTTTCTTGGAGAAAGTACTCTGGCAAAGCAACTTAAAGAAAGAAGAAGTTAGTTTGCCCACAGTTTGAAGATGAAGCAGCTGGTTACCTTGCAGTTGTCATTAGGAAGCATAAAGAGATGAACACTGTTACTTAGCTTGCTTTCTTCTTGTGGTACAGTCCAGGACCTCAGCCCATGGAATGGTGCCACCACACTTAGGGAGGGTCTTTTCTATTCAGTTCACCTAACAGATAACACTCAGAGGTGTGTCTCTTTTGATATTCTAGAGTTATCAAGTGGAGATTATTAACTAACATAACTACCCACAAAGTGTGGTAGCACTGGCAATGTCTCTGTTACTGGACTGAAGTGGTCATTGTGCAGGAGGTAATTACAAATATACAGGAACTTCAAAACACGATAGCTTGGATAAACTACTCCTCTGAGTCAAAAAGAATAAAGCCTTTTAGTTATAGAGTACAGGTTTTGAGATAGTGTCATTATTATATTTGGATATCATATTTCCACAGATAAATTCTCAACACACCTTTGCCTATCTCAATGTTCTGGGATGCTGATTATCATTGGTAATATAACAGGATCCACTGGGCCACTGGATTATGGTTAGCATCTGATAATAGACATATGAGCAACCATGTACATTTTTGTGTATATTTGAAAACAATGCAAAGAGACTAAAGATTGTCTTTCTTTTTCATGGCTCTTTCACACATCTAGGGAAAATAAGGAATATATATATATATATATGAATGAGTATGTTACCAATATAGTGATTAGCAGGAATTTTATAAATATGTCCATGCATTCACTAAAAAGCAAATTCCAAAGTCAATTTTGAATTGCCGCCCGGAAAATTTATTTTCTAACATTATTCACTCATCCATGAACTAATAACTGGCATTCTTATTCACCCTGTGCCATTCCTGGTACTAGCAACCCAGGTGCAGTGCAGAAAGATGCAGACAAGCACTTGTCTTGATGCTACTTAGGGAATGGAATGTGATGAGAATTTAAGTTTCAGAGCTCAGTAAATATCTGGTGTCTTTTAGGGCAACATTACAAATTTTCAAAAGTCCCGCTTTTATTATAAAATAGATATATTGATACCTTATAATGTTTTGTGAGAATTAAAGTAAATGAGGCAAACAGGTCACTATGTGTGTGTTTGGTGCAAAGCAAGAGGTCAGTTTACTAACTGAGTAATATTCAGAGTAGCCTGGATAAAAGGGTAAACATTGCTGTACAGTGACTGAGTCCTATAGAATGTTGTGTAAGCCAGCCTCAGACCCACAAAGCTTCAAGTAGTTATTTATTTGAAATAGAACTTATACCAACAAAGGGGAAGAGCAAAATTGCCAAATAGAGAACCTCATCACCCCAATCTGAGAGATCTATTAGCATTTGATGGCTGCTGAGTGAGTGAGCCACTTTTCTTTAGGGTATGGTAGGTAGGATGTTGTAAATAGTTCATTGGATGTCCTCACATCTGTTTGTATATGGTGAATACTAATTGAAATCAGCAGTATTATCTTAAAAAAAAAAAAAGAAAAGATCAGTTTCAGAATGTGAGGTGATTTGAGTATGTCTGGAAATTCATGACTTTCCAGTGATGGCTTTTGCAGTCTAATAATAATGAAATGTAATTCTGAGAGTAAAATTAATCATAATATTTGTGAAAGGTAGAAATTCATAGTGTATAGTGATAATGAATTCTGGATTGGGGTGTCCTTTTCTTTCCACTCTATTAGCATTTTTTCTTATTGTAGGAACTTAGAGTTAACATCTGCTATGATGTCAACTTGTTTCATCCCTTTTGAAACTTATGTTGAAATTTAAATACTCACTATGAAATATTGAGTTGGAACCAGGTGGGTACTTTTCAAGTTATGTTTAGGGGACCCCTGTCAATAAGAACCAATTCATATGTAAGTAATTGATGGGCAGCTTTAACAGTGGAGATTCTATAACAGTTTCTCTACCTATCACTGTAGTAAAAAGTTCTTCATTAATGTTATGATTAAAATTAACCTATTAATAAAAAGAAACCATTGACATATACTACTCTGTCCATTGTTGTCATCTCTCTGAGCATATTTTTCCTTTAGAAAGTTAAATGACATTTTCTGTTAACAGCTCTTCATATTTACATTTAATTTATTCTACTGTTTTCCTTTCTTTTGCATTATAGGTCTTCCTTTTATAGAAATACACCCTAAGTCAAGTATTGTTGTGAATATCTGGTCTTTCCCAAACCAGCATGTCTAATATTTTTATCACTGACAGTTCAATATTACATCACTATTCTTCATTTTTCCCTCACCCTTTATTCACATAGCTATCTTTGCCTGCTGTGTTTTTCTCTTTCGTATTAGATGTTCAACAAATATTTGCCACAAAATAAAAACAAAAAGCTCTGTTTTCTCTGTTTTCCAAGATGCTCTCACTTTTGCTTTGTTTGTAGCATCCTAGGTAACTATGATTCTTTGCTTTTATTCCAAAAAAAAAACAAAAACCCAACATTATTATAAATGCACCTCAAATATGCGTTCCTCTTTGCTACCACTTACATTTTAGTAATTTTATTTGTATTTGGCTCTTCCTAGCACTGTACTGCCATATTAATTATTTTTTATACATACATATCATTCTCTTTCAGAAAACACTATAAACTATCCAATACTTTTAAATTAATATCTTAACTCTTTATGTAAGAATGCTTAAGCTCCCCAATAAAAATATAAATGCACATATTCTCAATTTCATATGGAAAAACACAATCCAATGATAGCTAAAACAATTGTGAATGATAAAAGAACTGCTGGAGATATCACTATTACTGATTTAAAGTTGCACTACAGAGATATAGTAATAAAAATCATATGTATTGACAAACAGACAAATTGATAAATGAAATCTAAGTGAAGACCCAGATATAAATCTATACACATATGAACACCAAAATACATACTGGAAAAAAGAGAATATTTAACAAATGGTGCTGGTAAAATTTGGTAGCTGTATGTAGAAGAATGCAAATAGATCCATACTTATTACCTTGCAACTCAAGTATATGTACAGCAAATACCACAACATAAAACAAGTCATACTAAACCTGATAGCCTTGAATGCATTAGCACAGGAAACAGCTTTCTTAACATGCAGACACTAAGACCAGAAATTAATAAATGGGACCTCATGAAACTGAAAAGCTCCTTCAAGGCAAAGAATACCATCAATAGGACAAAACAGCAGCCTACAGAATGGTAAAATATTTTTACTAACTCTACATCAGATACAGGACTAATATAAAAATATATAAAGAACTCAATAAATTAGATAGCGAAAAAAAAAACCAACCCAGATAATTCAATTAAAAATATGGAATAGATATTAACAGAGAATTATCAACAGAGAACATTCAGATGACTGAGAAACACTTAAAGAAATGTTCAACATTCTTAACCATCAGGGAAATGCAAATCAAAACTACTTTGAAGTTTCATTTTACAGATATAGAATGGCTAAGATCAATAATCCAATTGACATCTCCTGATGGCTAGGATGTAGAGCAAGGGGAACCACTCCTCCATTTCTGGTGGGCGTGCAAACTTGTACAATGGCTATGGAAATCAATACAGCAGTTCTCCAGAAAGGTTGAATTGATCTTCCTAAGGATCCAGCTGTAACAGTCTTGGGGCTATACTCAAAGGATGCCTCATCATACCACAAAAACTAAGCGTGATCACTGTGGCTTTATTCATAGGGGCCAGAACCTGAAAACAACCTATATGCCAAACAACAGAAGAATAGATTAAAAAATATAGTATATTTATACAATGGATTATTACTCAGCTGTTGTTAAAAAAAAAAAGAAACCCTGAAATTTGTAGACAAATAGATAGAACTAGAAAAATAAATCATCCTGAGTGAGGTAATACAGACCTCGAAAGAGAAATACACTATATATTCACTTATAAGTCAATAAGAAAAATGCTACAACCCATAGATGCAGAGAAGTTAGGTAAATAAGAAAGGTCTAGTGAGATGAATTGCTCTCCCTGGAAGAGTGAAATAGAATATATATTATAAGCAGAAATCAGGAAGTTGCAGCAGATGAGAAACGATGGAGATAGGCATAGACGTAGAGAGTGAGAGTTTAAATGGGAGGTTTCCCTCAAGTCTGTCAACTCACAGCCCAGGGAATTCCACAGAAAAGAAGGTAGAAAGATTGTAGAAGCCAGAGGGAATGGAGGACACCAGGACAACATGGTCTTCTGAATAAAATATACATGGGGGTCAAGGGTGAGGGAAAGATTGGGTGCAAGGAAAGTATGGAGAGATATGGATAAAATTAGGGGACACAGAGGGTGGTGTGGAAACCTAGTGCAGTGCAAACTTCCTGGAATGTATGAAAGTGATCCTAATGAGGACTCCTAGTACTGGGGGATACTGAGTCTCAGCTGACCATCTCACCAGGCAAGGACTCCAATGGCAGCACTAGGTTGCGTTAAATTCAGTTGTTCACCAAGGACGTCAAATGGAAATTCCCAAACAACCTCAGCCTGTTGTTAAGAATATGGCTAGCTCTCTGCAAACTGAAAGTGGGACTCTGTTGCCAAGGACAGCACCCATAGAATTCATCAAACATGGAGAAGTTGAGCTGGTATCTACAAGCCTTCACTGACTATGCTCTAGTCTCTTCATGTGGGAAGGTACTCTGCAGGCTACCAGAAGAGAAACATGGACATCAACTCAGCCACAAACCCTTTGGCCTACAAACTGTCCTGCCTGTGAAATACACTAGGGCAATAGTGGCACAGAACTTGTTGCAGTAGCCAACCAATGTCTTTTTTAGACTCAAGGCCCACACCAGGAGTAGAAACCCATACCCAGCACTGCTTAGATAACCAAGAACCAGAGACTAGATAGCCCAGTGACCTAGGACTAAATGCTACTGGTATAACAAACAGATAAACAAATGGATCAATAAAAATGACTCCATGATATTCTGATGTACTCAGATCAGTGCCTTACTTAGTGATCATCAGGGAGGCATCCTTTGGCAGCAGATGGAAAAAAGTGGAGAGACCCACAACCCGACATTATGAAGAACAAGAGTCTAAATGGAGGTCTCCATCAAATCCTTCCTCTTACAGCCCAGGTAATTCCATTAAAAAGAAGGCAGAATGACTGTAGGATCTAGAAGGGGTGGGGGACAATAGGAGAACATGGACTTCTGACTTAACTAAGCAAGGCTAACATGAGCTCACAGAGACCGAGTCAGCAGGCACAGTGCCTGTAGGGGTCTGCACTGGTCCTCTATGTATGTTTCACAACTTTTAGCTTGGTGTTGTTCGGGAACTCCTGACTGTGAGAACAGCTGGGTGTCTGACTCTTGGGCCTTTTCTTGGGACTTTTTTTCTTCTGTCAGATTACCACGTTCATTTTCTACCATAGTTTTTACTTCATCTTACTGTGTCATTATTATTTTTTCATGTTTGGTTCTTATCTCTTAGAAGTCCATTGTTTTCTAGTGAGAAACTGAAAGGGAGTGAGTCTGGAGGAAAGGTGGGTGGATTCAGAGGAACTGGGAGGAGCAGGGTATCAAAAACTAGCTTTGACATCACAGGGTAAACTGATGTGGAGCATAGATCCAGCCGCTGGCTGGTTGCCCTTCAGACTTTCTCTTAGGGCCACTTTCCAGGCTGGAACTCTTTGTTACTGGCAGTGGCTTCCACTGATAGTGGCAGCTTGAGGGCCAGGATTAAAGCACTGGTGTCAGTGTTGATAGCTTTCTGGTGTGGGCTTACACCTATTATGGTAAGCATGGGCTAGAGTTATTGGCTCTAGCATGGGCTTTCCACTGGTGGTGTCAATACATCTAAGAAAGAAAGGAAAGAAGGAGAGGCAACACATACACAGACACACACTTACACTTACACTTGATGATGAAATAAGATAGACTCCAGCAGGTAGGTTCTAACAATCTTCTTCTTTTAAGCCTCTTTTATTTTATGCATACACATACATGTACATACATACATACATATGTACATACATATAAGCAGATATACACACACATTCACATATTGGGTGGATGGAAACAGATTCCAAAACCCTTACACACGTACATACTCACATACACATTACACATGTCTTTGTGGATGGAAAAGATTTCAATGACTTTACTTTTTCTCCCACAGTTTATATACCCCAGCAAAATCTTTCAGGTAGTACAAAAATCACAATGTGGTTACATTTTATTTTTCTTTTAGTGAATGATTACATGAGTACGTGCAATAAAAACATGTTCCCCAATATCCTCACATGGTCAAATATTTTACATATTATAGATAAGAAACAAGGCATTCCCAAGAATCCATATACATTTGTAACTAAAAAAAAATTGTTTTATATTAGCAAAGTGTCATCAAGCAAAGTAACTTCTCAGTCAGCTTTACTGGCAGGCTGTAATTTGTGGTTATAAAATAGAATCAATTATCTTAAAAGTAATCTTATAGAAATCTTTTTCCCCTTTCTTTTAATTAAATATTTTTACATATACACTTATATTATTACACATATATATGATAACCTATATACAGCAAGAAGAACTATAAAACAAAACAGTAATTATATCAATGTTATATTCATAGCGTTTTGGCTATTTGTATTCTGTAGCCTTGATGAGGCTAAAATTCTGAATGTAACTCAATGTCTATCTTATCTCATTATTATCAACTTAAAACATCTATCTAGATCTAAAAA
Organism: Acomys russatus; assembly: GCF_903995435.1. Taxonomy (NCBI): domain Eukaryota; kingdom Metazoa; phylum Chordata; class Mammalia; order Rodentia; family Muridae; genus Acomys; species Acomys russatus. The sequence goes on from NC_067137.1 coordinate 101,484,536, forward strand.
AATCTTAACCCCTAAACAACTAAGATTAATTGTAAAGCTAAACTACCTGGTCTTCAACCCCATCAAAGATTTGAGAAAGAATAAAATTAATTACCTGACTATACAGGGAGTGCAGGTTGGTAGTTTCCCAAATAGGAAGATGACAGAGACAGTTTTCTACCTGAGCAGTCACCCAAAATTCTCTATAACAGTGGAGCATCATCTTCAGCCTTCTGGCCCAGTATATCTGACAGACATATTTGTAAGGCAAGAACTGTTGAGGACTTGCTTACCCTGTCTTGTCAGAGTTTGACCATCAACTCTGCCTGCATCCAAGCTTGTCTATTTTTATACAGAATTCTGTCTGTGGTGGAAAGAAGGACATTTTGTCCAGTGGCTTGTTTGCCACACTTGAAGCCATTTCCATAAGAAGGTTCTTTGATGCTCATCATCGTCTTTGAGATGGTGAGTGTTGCTAGGAGCTAACGTCTCTTACTGTAAATCAATCTTCAAAATAATAAAAAAATTCTTTAAATGCCATATTCTGTATGTCTCTGAGGTTTTTGAAGACCTTATCTGACTATTTTACCTTATCTTTCTATAGAATCATATCTATCTGTTACACCTAAGATGCTCATTCTTGTGACAAAAACAGACTAGTAATTGATATGACCATGATTTGATCAACTGACACGAACTCTGGTGCCCCTTATTTGGCCATGCCCCCTTGATGGGGAGGCCCGATGGCACTCGGAGGAAAGATAGCAGACTACCAAGAAGAAATTTGATACCCTAGCATCATATTCAAGGGGAGGAGGTCCCCATCAGTCACAGTCATAGGGAAGGTGAATGGGGTGAAAGTGGGAGGGAAAAAGGAATGGCAGGATGCATGGGATGGGATAGCAATTGAAATATAATATGAATGATTTTATTTTTCAATTAAAAAAACATTAACAAAAGACAGTTAACTGGTAGAAATTATCTTTTCCTAAATACCCTACAATAGCACTTTCAAAGTATTAGAAGTAAACCTTGTATTACAAAGGAGTTCTATGGGTACAATACCACATATTAGAGTAGAAATATATATAATGTGTATGAAGAATAATATAAAAGAATCATAAACCTAAGCTTTTATGTAAAAAATAATCAGACATTTCTACTTTAAATCATAAAGATGTGCATCTATATTAACATTTTTGTTAAATCATATCAGGAAGCTGAGAACAAAAATAGAATAAGGAAATCAATCATCATCCCAGTAAGTGACCCACTTTGAAAGAGTTATATCAGCCAGCACCACTATGGTCCTTTGTTCTTGCTTGCCAAACTCAAAATGTTCCTAGTTTTACTATTAAGAGTATACTGTTTCTGATCTTAGCCATTCTGATGGGTGTAAGATGGAATCTCAGAGTTGTTTTGATTTGCATTTCCCTGATGACTAAGGAGGTTGAGCATTTCTTTAAGTGTTTCTCAGCCATTTGATATTCCTCTGTTGAGAATTCTCTGTTTAGTTCCAAGCCCCAAATTCTCAATTGGGTTATTTGGTTTGGTGGTGTTTAGCTTCTTGAGTTCTTTATATATTTTGGATATTAGATCTTTGTCAGATGTAGGGTTGGTGAAGATCTTTTCCCAGTCTGTAGGCTGTTGCTTTGTTCTCTTGACAGTGTCTCCAGCCTTACAGAAGCTTCTCAGCCTCATGAGGTCCCATTTATTAATTGTTGACATTAAGGCCTGGGCTGTTGGTGTTCTGTTCAGGAAGTTGTCTCCACATGCTGGTGAGGATGTGGGGAGAGAGGAACACTCCTTCATTGCTGGTGGGAATGCAAACTAGTACAGCCACTTTGGAAATCTATCTGGTACTATCTCAGAAAAATGGAAATAGGGCTTCCTCAAGACCCAGCTATTCCACTCCTTGGAATATACCCAGAAGATGCTCCAGCACACAACAAGATAATTTGCTCAACCATGTTCATAGCAGCCTTATTCATAATAGCCAGAGCATGGAAACAGCCTAAGTGTCCTTCAGTAGAAGAATGGATAAAGAAACTGTGGTACATACACACTATGGAATACTACTCAGCTATTAAAAACAAGGAATTCCCAAAATTTGTGGATAAATGGATTGAGCTAGAAATTATAATGAGTGAGTTAACCCAGAAGCAGAAAGACTTAAATGGTATATACTCACTTATATCTACATACTAGCCCAAGGGGCATGTCCCACAAAAGCCTTCACTTACCAGGAAACTGGGACAGAGGGAAGGACATCCTATTTGGACTCTAGATGAGAGAAACATGGGAGAATGGCAAAGTAGAAGGATCCAGAAGGTCCTAGAAACCTACAAGTAGAATATTATGATAGGCTGATTTGGGCCCTGGGGTCCCACTCAAACTAAGGCACCAGCCAAGAACAATACAGGCAGTAAACTTTAAACCCCTACCCAGATCTAGCCAATGGGCAGAACATTCTCCACAGTTGAGTGGAGAATGGGATATGACTTTCTCATGTACTCTGGTGCCTCACATTTGACCATGTCCCCTGGAGGGGGAGACCTGGTGGCACTCAGAGGAAGGACAGCAGGTTACCGAGAAGAGACTTGATACCCTATGAGCATATACAGGGTGAGGTAATCCCCCTCAGGAACAGTCATAGGGGAGGGAAATAAGGGGAAAAGGGGAGGGAGGGAAGAATGGGAGGACACAAGGGATGAGATAACCATTGAGATGTAACAAGAATAAATTAATAATAATTTAAAAAATTATATGATCAAAATATACTGTGTGTAAAAAACACTTTCCAATAAAAAAAAGAATTTGAGTTAAAAAAAAAAAAAGAGTATACTGTTTCTTAACTTCAAATTGTTCCCAAAGTTTTTCTGCATCAGAGTCAATAGCAAAGACATGTTTACCTAACTTTGCTAAACAATCTATTTTTCCCTGAGATTTTTCTATGTTAGAGCTACTAGCAAAAACCTAGCCTTTCTAAACAGTGTATTTTTCCAAATTCTTTCTAAGGGTAGTGGCCATTATTTGCAATCTACATCTGTAAGTTCTTTTCAGTGGTTGTAGTTGACTCATTATTAATCTAGCAGCAATGCCTGAAAGAGATCAAGCACTGTTATTGTGAGTGTCAGTGATACTGCCCAGTGAGGGGTTGGAAGCCGTTCTTATAGTACTCACAATTTATCCGTCAGGAAGATTATGAGATCTGCAAGGACAACAAGCAGAGCTATACTCCATAACAACAGAGTCCTCAGGATGCTTAGTTCTCAGGGTTTTGCCTCACTAAGCCATGTCCATCATGGGTATGCTAACTGATGGGATGCTTTCCATGAGTTCTAAAGCCATTTGCTGTTCTTCTTGCACAGACCGCAGCAGAAGATGGAGGGGACACTATAATCAATATATATTGTAAAAGAAAATCAACTATATTCAATTCAAAATCCCTCCCCCCAAAAGAATATTTGGGCTTCTGTGGGATTTTCCCTTTAACTATTGCATCCTTATAACATTTGTACGTAATACTATGTTCATTGTTCAAATATATATATAATTAGCAAGTTGACATTTATTGAAGACTATATCAACTATCCTGGGAATTATTATTTTTGTTTCTTCCCACTCTCACATATTTCCCTTAAAAACATTGCTTAAAATTTTTTCATAATATAATTCATCCAATCCTGGTTCATTCATATTATCCCTTCTATCTTTGAGCCTTGTGCCATGTCTGCTACATTAAAGAGGCTTTGAGAGCAGTCAAATAAGGAGTGGGTTGAGGAAATGCAGCATAGTGAAAACATGACCCTAATATTTTGGTGCCTAGTTTTATAGACTATTCAGCTTGGTATGAAATAGGTATAGCTTCAGTTTCCCTTGATAGAAAATGATGAAAATAAAGATTTATAATGAAACACAACTCTAGTTTCCTGTGTCAAGAGGTGGAGAAAGGTAATGAACTTACCCATGAGTCAGAGTGCGGTAGTAAATTCACAGGACTGTGATAGTGTGCCCAGACCGCCAGTCCATGATTGCTTAGTCACTTATCTCAGAAACAAGGGTCAGCTCTGTCTGAGATCCTCAGTTCCCTTTGATGGAGGAATCATACTCCTCTGGATGATGCTTATGACTTAACTAAATAATCAAAAATATTAATTCATGTAATTTATTCAAAGACACCTATATAACAAAAACTAAGCCAGTTGAGTGAACCATGACTATCATCTCTTCTTTACTTTCTAGTATGTTTTTCAAAGAAAATACACTACTAAAAACAAAAGAATTGCTTTGGTTTTTTTTTTTCACATTTAATGCCTGTGGATTTATTGTTTTATTTTTTTTTTAATTTTTTATTACTTTATTCTTGTTACATCTCAATGGTTATCCCATCCATTGTATCCTCCCATTTTTCCCTCCCTCCCATTTTCCCCTTACTCCCCTCCCCTATGACTGTTCCTGAGGGGGATTACCTCCCCCTGTATATGCTCATAGGGTATCAAGTCTCTTCTTGGTAACCTGCTGTCCTTCCCCTGAGTGCCACCAGGTCTCCCCCTCCAGGGGACATGGTCAAATATGAGGCACCAGAGAATGGGGTATGAAAAGAATTGCTTTGTACATACAAGCTTTCTACCCTCACTGGAATTTTGTAGATGAATGACAAATGGTTGTAAACAAGGCCAGTTTCTCCCATTGTAACCTTGACCTAGGAAGGCCAAGGAACAAATTGTTCATTAAATGAAATTCATTTTGCTGTCATATTAGTTATGCTTGGAAGTTTTATATCCAGCAGAGATTTTCAGGGACATACTGTTCCTGGAACAGTGAGCATGCTAATACAGACAGATATTACAACTGTAGAACAAATTTCAGCCAGTATAGAAAACAGCAATATGGACAAGCGAAGGAATGAGAGAGGGAAAAAGGAGAAAGAGGGTGGTGCAGAGATATAGGAAGATATATGGCTAGATAGATACATAGGTAGATAGATAGATAATAGATAGATAGAAAGACAGACAGACAGACACAGACAGACGGACAGACAGACATTGTTTGATAAATAGCCAGATAGACAGAGAATGTTTCCATATTTATTTTTATTCCATTTTACGTTTGTGTGCTGTGATTGAACACATCACCTTGAACTTGGGAGATGATTATAACACACCTTAGTGACTCAGACAACTCCGATTATTATCATTTTACTTTCAAAAATAGCTTTAGGAAGTCAACTATTTTGACAGTTTACACTGTTTTAACAATTTGGGGTAAATATCAACTCTTTCTTTTGCATCTACATTCTGTCAAGATCTGGAAAAGTCTGAGCGTTTATACAATTGCAAGTTAAAAATGTAGCTTCTCAAAGTGTTCTAAATGAAAGAAGAAGGTGTAAGATTTGCTCCAGAAGGAGCTGTCGATCACTGAGGACGTCAGACAATGGAAACTTCACGTGTATGTTAACTTTGCTTTCTCCTCTTAGTTTTATAGAGGCAATGTCGATTTGGACCCCAGTAATTTTTGTACACATGGAGGCTTCATATATCCACTAAAGTACCCAGGGTTTAGTGAAGCAGAAGTGCTACAGGGAATGTTGGAAGATTTTCCCAGACTTTTCTCTGGATGGAACCATTATTTGTATTATCCCCAGAACGTTTGTTGTTTATTCCAGGAGAAGATACTATAACTATGTTCATGTTCAATGACTACAGCTATTCTCAAAATAATAACTATTACCTATAGGAGATTTTTCAGAATTGTTCCTTAGAACTTTAAGCTTTACAGTTGTAAACTTTCACTCAAGATGTGAAGCATATTAATTAATGATAATAGTAGTATATGCCATGTAATGCCTTCCAGTTTACACACTATTGTTTAACCATTAATATGCTTGATTACGTGTAAGGTCAATGGGAGTGAAGTTAAATCATTGATTTTAGACAGTGGTCCATGTCAACAGGAAGGGGGATGTCTACAGTTATGATGAAAAACATACGTTAGGAGATGGAAGTTGTAAGAGTTGTGTTTGAGTACATAGGAATGCCAATCCTTATCTACCAGATTCTTGTAAAGCCATTACTATAACTACCCATATCTTCATTTTATGAAACGTCCTCTAATAAGTATTATTGAAATTGGAGTGCAATGGCTGAGGGTGTTGACTATGAACTTCGGAAAAAAAAAAAACAGATTTACTTTATTTAGAAACAACAATCTCCAAGAAGTAAAGGGTGAAGTAACAGAAACTACTAAAGTCCTTTCTGTAGAAAGACCTTCTGCAGGCTGCAGGCGTTTCATATGTGAACTCTGAAGGTTCAGAGTTTTCTTCCCAGGTTTCACAATTAATAAAAAGCAATCATGAATTAAATGGGTAGGGTGGTCATGTTGTAAAAGCCCTGAAGAATCCAGCTGTGCACTGAATTTCCCAGGTTAGCACATTCCCCTTGAACTCTATCACAGATCATCCAAGTTGGTAGAAATGGATAAGGATATGGCTGTTTTCCTTCGATACAGGAGGTCAGATGGAAATCAGCACTAACAATTTTATTAGTGAAGAAAAAGCATTGCTCATGAAGTCTTTAATTGTTTCATACTCTCTCACATTTTGTTTAGTACCACTCAAACCTCAGGACTTATTGCTTTAGTAACTAGACCCATATATATTAATAGGCTGAAAAATTTAAATTTATTATTACTGTTTTGACTTAATATTCAAATTCTAATGGCCATCTTGTTTATTATCAGTCTATGTTTTCCTGATTATTAATATTGCCTTAAAAAGATGAAAACCATTAAGTGAGGAGGGGTTATTTACTCATATGATAGACAAGAAAGCTAAACAAAGATAGGTGAATGATCTTTATTTACTTATTGGTAAAAAGAGATAATTGTTGGATTTTAAGAAAGACCATCATCATATAGACATATTTATTGGAATACTGTGTAATTTACATGCCACAATTATTTTACATTAGGAACAAGAATATGTCAGGAAATATATAGAAAAAAAAGAGGTAACAAGGAAGAGGAAAATGTACTGGTCAAACACGTGGAGGCTGGTGATAGACACATGAGTGCGAACTACAAGTGACTTCTGATCTATATGACTTCAGTATGTTTTTTTTTTTTTTACACAGGGTTTTTTTTTAATTTAATTTAATTTTTGAAATTGGATGAGACTTAAAACCTACACAGAGATCTCAGACAACTAAGTAATGGACTTCAGTATGTTTCTTAAAGTGATCCTCTTATTAGCACCTTTTAATTATCATTAAAATGATGATGATATTATTTTCTTTTGGAATTGTTTTCAGGGTAATATAATGATTAATTGTCAAAGTTCTGTAGAACACCTAGCAAATAATAAAGTAAACAACATTTACCTACTGTCAATTGTATCTTTACTACCATCATTGGCATAAGAAGAATTATAATAAATCAGCAGGCAAGATTATATCAAGTTAGTGTCAAGGTGTGATGCTCTTGGACAAAGAAGACTGGAATGCCTCATTGGGAATTACACATTAATTGACAACCAGGGAATGGAGTAGTATTCACTTATACCAGAAAAGAATATAGGAAAAAGTACAAGTTATTTGATACCATTTGCTTGTTGCTGTTAAAATAGATTGCAGGATTCCTTTATTTGACTGTCTTGCCCTGGGAAAAGTTTTTAAAATCCATATATTTTAATATGTTTCTTTTTAAGTGTACACAATTTTGATCATTTGTGTATACAGGCTCTGAGAGTCTTTGAATTGTAAATGAGAATATAGCTCTTCTGTATATGATCCTAATTGCATGCCATATGGTGTAATATTTAAGAAAGTGGTGTATTCGAAAGAAGTTTATTGATTTGACCTCGTGGTGACTTGAATGGTTCCTTATGTCTTTTGCTGTCATTGTGAACCACACATTTGACAAAGTTCACAAGTTAAGAGGTATCAGAGGAATTGTACACTGGTCTACTGGGGTTGTAAATATGTTTTGCCATTGTTCATAAAACTGCACTGGTATTTAAAAAAAAAAAACCTCTTACCATGTATATAGCATATCATAGTGATGTCTTGGCATCTCTGTGGTCAGACATTCTCAGAGGGATTTAGGGCTCAGGAAAAGAAATATCTTCTTGTCATATGAATGTATGTCTCTTTCACCTTCTACCAAGACTACTGTAAAGTAATCCAGTATTTTGAGCCATCATGCTAATAACAACTCACATCCATGAGACATATCATTCCATAACTATGTCATTATTCTTATACTTCAATAGTAAATATTCTTCAGTGGAGCTTAGTACATATTGTAGACTATGGTAGATTCTTTGTAGCAATTCTTCAGTTGTTCTTTATGGAAACACATAAGGTGGATAGTGCTTCTGTGTCTATTTTCCAGATAATGAAATGTATGATAGCATCCCAAGAGAGTCATGAGGATGGTGACATAGCTGAGTTGGTAGAGCTAAGGATGTGATTTCTGATCATTAGAAACCATGTAAAAATCTGGGTATGATAGCATGTACATGTAATCCCAATGCTGGGGAGATGGAGACAGGATGATCCTTAGTGCTCACCAGCAATTCAGTCTAATGAGTTAATAAGTTTCGGACTCAGTAAGAAACCCTTTGTTTATGTGTATATCATCAGTCTGTCGGTCTGTCTGTCTGCCTGCCTGCCTGCTTATCTCTCTCTCTCTCCTGCCCTACTATTTACCTATCTATCATCTACTATATATGATAGAAAGCAATAGACGAAGATACCAATAATGACTCCCAGACTCCATATGCATATGCACAACAAATATATATATATATATATATATATATATATATATATATATATATATATATATATATACACACACACACACATTATTTTAAAAACCAATTAAATTTGAACACAGGCACATTTTCCTTAGTATATCATGTAATACATGGTAACTATGTGTATAATATTTTCTTTCATATTCATTGGGTGCTATTGGTATGACATCAATAATTTTGTTATTACTTCCTTGTTTCATTTCTGAGAAAATAATTGACTAGTCAAATCACACACACACACACACACACACACACACACAGATAGAGAGAGAGACAGAGAGACAGACACAGAGAGACAGAGAGACAGAAAGACAGAGAGACAGAGACAGAGAGAGACAAAAAGAGACAGAGAGAGAGACTTAGAGAGAGAGACAGGGAGAAAAGAGAAGAGAGAAGAAAACTGTATCTGTTAGAAAAAAATTAAGCTTTGCTATGATGCCACATTTCCAATTTTTAGTGACTAAAACAAAGTGTGTTTATTTCTTCTCATGTGTAGGCAAATAGCCTTCAGTCTTCAAATTATGTCTCTGGGCTTCTGTCATGCATGATTGCATGGGGGTATAAGGAATGTAAGAAGAACATGTAGAAGCTCTTGGCTCCCTTTTTATGCATATCTTATTAAGTTCAATTCAGTCATATGATATCAAACTAATTTGAGGATACATTGGAAACTTAGCTTTAATGGCTAATATTGGCTATCAGCCTGAATTGGCCTGGAGTCAACTAATCTGCAAGTTACTGAGCATGTCTATGAGAGATAATTTTTATCAGATTATTTGAAATATGAAAGCCTCTAAATGTTTGTGGGATCCAATGGTGGCATCCCAGATTAAAGAACACAGAAGAACATTTGGTTTGCATTCACTCTTGCTGGCAAACTCATCCATCCTGTTTCTCCATCATTCTTTTACTGATATTAGACCAGCTTCTTCAGGTCTTGAACTTAAGATCAATAGCCCTTTAGGAGTTTTCCAGGCCTTGAGTGCCAAATCAGGCCTGTGCTGGACTTGGACTACTTAGACATCTTACCTCATGCTCTGAGCACTTAAGAGATTGTCAACCTCTCCAGTGCTAGAAATGCATTGTTGGATTATCCAAGCCGTATTGTGTAAGACAAGTCAATCTAACTTGTTCACTTCCTTTATATTATATATATATTTGTGTCTTTTACACATATACACATGTGTATATGAATATATGCATATATTCACGCATTCATTCATTCCTTGAAAGAAGCTTGATCAATACACAACACTGCAGCCTTCATGTATGTGGAGGAAGGATATAGGTGAACACACTGTGTGCCTTTTTTGGAGCACCAGATGTCAGTTCTGACTGGTTTAACTCCTTTCTGTAAACTTACTCCACTTTAAGCACAGTTTAAATACATTGTCAATTTGATCAATTCTTGAATCCCATTGGAGATGAATCTCTGGGCGTGCCTCGGAGATTTATTATCTTGACTCCGTTAACTGAGGTGGGAAGACTCATCTACTGCTGGTGGCATCATTCCATGGTTATGGTTCTCGACTATATAAGTGGAACAAGTGAGCTGAGTAGCTGCAAGCATGCAGAATTCTCCACTTTCAGTTTGCAGATGTGATGTGAACAGTTGCTTTAAATTCTTGCCAAATATTTTCTTCTCATGATGGACTGTACCCTTGGACTGTGAGACAGGCTTATAAAACTTTTTCCTCTTAAAATGTTTTTGTCTTTTTTTTTTTTTTTTTTTTTTTACAGCAACAGAAAAAGAAACTAAGACACATTGGAACATCAAATATATATGAGATTGATGAAGTTGATATTTGTTGAAAAATTGAAAATGGTTTTCTTTGTGCTTGCTAACAGCTTAAATGGACATAACACTCTTCAATGTCAAGGATTCTGATATCTCACTCAACTATCTATCTATCTACCTACCTATCTATCTATCTATCCACCTATCTACCTACACTCATAGATTCTGAGATTTAAAAGCCACTAATCTGAGATGAAGTCATAATACAAATGAAAATAGTCAGCTGGTATTAACATGATTCACAGCTCAGGACAAAGTAAGGATGCCTGGTCTACACCTCTACTGGAAATGAAGCAATTGAAGTTAAGTCATAGAACTGCACAAAAATGACAAATTAAAGGAAGAATAACATGAATGTTACATGGCACAAGAAAATTCAAGGCAGCTGCCTAAATCAAAAGGATCCATACTGAGAAAAAGCAATCGTCTTAAATTAGTAAGATTGTTTTTTTTAATCCCCAGCAGTACTGAACTATTAAGATAGTAGTTATTGAGAGAGTCTTTTTTTTTTTTTTTTTTTTGCCTAAAACTCATCTCATTGCTTTCTTTTCATTATAACTTTCTTCTTCTTCTGTGTTGTGCCAGAAATGTAGACAGTTGAATATATTGCCTCTGCCTAGTAAAGCTAATTTTTCAATTTACATAAATAAATAACCTGCCAAAACTAATTACTTCTCTTCAAATTCTAAATACATTATTTCTCCCCTTTTTCCAGTCTGTCTTAGTTTAATTATTTTCACATCAGTTGTCATTTTATGAGCTGGTTTAGTCTAAAAAGGCATAATCGGATGTGTCTTACTGTTTTAATTTGACTAATTAAGATTGCTGCTTTTGTCTGGTTGTCTGGAGATATCTATTTATAGCCTTTTCATAGTTGGTGGGTTTGGAGCATACAGAAACAGCAAGGAATTAAAAGGAAGCACATGCATTTTACTTACATTTACATGTTAACTGACCATTATCTCCAGTTTTCTCTCTTTTGCAAAATTAGTTTTCATTGGCCTCAAGAATTACACACAGGTCTAGAAAGGCAGGTCCTATCTTCTTAAACCTTATGGTTCATTTTTAAAACAAAGAATATTTCAAACATTGCACTGGAGGGTTCTTCATCCTCTTCATGGTTTGAATTGAGTAAAATTTCAACACAGAAAATGATTGCTTCTAGAAAACAGATGGTTAGCTGAATAGCTACGCAATTTACAGGGTGTAATTGCCTGGTTCTGAGAAAGCTTATACAGTGACACCTGGGAAATATAGAAGACAGAGCAGGTGGGAGAACACAGTCATCTTTGCATCAACAACCTAGTTACTGTATATAAAGTGCTTAAACTTGTGTCCTCTAAATGGCCACAGCTTGGATTTATTAACATGCTGTCCTCCAAACTGATCTCAGAAATTATATACTTCTTCTAATTTAATTTTACTACCTGACTGGGTGAAAGAAATACCATCCCAGGGTTCTTATCATGAATAAGAAACTGAAATAATGAGACTTCATTATTAACTCCCCATAAGTCAGTTTAGGCACTGTCTGTTCATGACAGTAATCTGATTATTACTTGTACTTCATAATGATTGAAAAGAGATAGTTATTTTATTTTCAAAGGTGATACTACACACACACACACACACACACACACACACACACACACACACAAACACACATAGAATTCTATTCTAATAAAAGGTTTTTAAAAAGGAAAATTACATTTAATATGCTTTCCAAAATCATAACAATATGGTTCAGGGGCGTATTTTTAAAATGATAATAATACTTAATCAGAATTATCAATTCAGTTTGTGAAAAGATATTTTAACTTATCATATGTATACGTCTGTCTTACATGCATCATTTCTTGAGTTATACATTTTCAAAATATGTTCTTGTGGGCATATAAAAAAACCTTCACTATGCTAATTCTTTTTGAATAAAACACAGGTCTTGCCCTTAAAGATACTGAGGTAGGAAATAACTTTTTCAACACAATACCAACGAACAGGAAATAGCTTCAAGTATTAATATGTGAGGCTACATGAAAATAAAATGTTTCTATACTGCAAAGGAAAAATATTCAGCAGAGTTAACTGACATCCCACAGAATGGGAGAAAATCTTTACCAGATACATCTCCAGAACTTACAAAAGAATTGTAGATATAAAATACCAGTGAACCAAAGCTACCAATCAACATATGGGGAAACGAACAGAATAAAGTGTTTTTTTAAAGAAGATATATAAATTGTCAATAACTGTTTTTAAAGATGTTGAATCTCTCTAATCCTCAGAGGAATGTTTATGAAAACTACTCTGAGATACTATTTCACTCCAGTCAGAATGTCATCATCAACATATCTGATAACAAATGTTGGTAAGGATGTGGAGAGAAAGGAAACCTTGTTTAAGTGCTAGTAGATTCAGATTAATATAGCCACTATAGAAATCAGTTTGTAGATTTCTTCAAAAGTTAAAAATAGACTATCATGTTATCTAGCCATTTCTCTCTGTCTCTGTCTCTGTCTCTGTCTCTGTCTCTGTCTCTCTCTCACTCTCTCTCTCTCTCTCTCTCTCTCTCTCTCTCTCTCTCTCTCTCTCTCTCTCTCTCTCTTTCTCTGGAGGGAGATGGTCCTGAATAGCTTGAGCCTCTCTATATTTATTTCACTTCAACCTTACAAAGCTTTACTTCCTCAAATAATATGTTGCAAGATACTAGACAATGATTCTCTGAGTGTTTTTCATTAATATCTTTCTCATATGCTTTATTTTTTCTAGACAATTATTTATCATCTATCTATCTATCTATCTATCTATCTATCTATCTATCTATTCATATCTGCCTATATATTCACTTTACTTCTTGGTCACAGCCCCATCACTCCTTACCTCCCAGTCCCACCTTCATTCCTCTCCTCTTCCTCCCTCCCTTATTCTTCAGAAAAGGGGAGCCCCCTTCCCATCCACCCTAACTCATCAAAGCATATCAGGACTGAGCATGTCCTCTTCCCATGTGGCTTGGCAAGGCAGTCTCCCCAGAGAGAAGTACTCAAAAATCTGGCAACAGGGTCCATGTCAGAGACAGCACCCACTCCCATTACTAGGGGACCCACGTGAAGCCTACATATTTGTAGGGGACCTAGGTCCAGTCTATGCAAGATCCTTGGTTGGTGCCTCAGTCTCAGCAGGCCCCTCTGGGCCCTGGTAAGTTGGCTCTGTGACTCTCTTGTCACATCCACATCCTGCTCCTTTTCTCCTTCCCTTCACTTTCCCACAAGGCTCCATATGCATCATCACCCAATCTTTGCCTATGGGTCTCAGCATCTGTTTCATGGCATTGCTGGGTGGAGCCTTTCAGAGGACAACTCTGTGAAATTTGCAGGCAAACGGATGGAACTAGAAAAGAAATCATCCCGAGTCAGGTAACCTAGAACCAAAAAGACACACGTGGTATATACTCACTTATAAGTGGATTTTAGCCATTTATCACAGGAAAAACATACCACAATGCACAGACTTAAAGAAGATAATTAACAAAAGGAATCAAAGGAAGGATGTTTAAATCCTTCTCCTTCATATAGAAGGGGAAATAGAATAGACAGAGGTAGTGGGTGAAGAGAGGGAATAGGTAAGAGCGGAAACACAGATATAAGGGTGGAGATTAGACCTAGAGAGGGCAGGGGATGGGGAGCACAAAAAGCCTGAAGAGAAAAGAGAAACCGTGGTGGGGTCATCTCTGTGACAAGCTGGAGACAAGTCAGGGTATGAGAGGGACTCTAGACGAGACTCCTAGTAGTAGGGGTTATAGAAACTGAAGACGACCTCTACCTAGAGAAGGTTCCTAGTAGAGGGAGGGGAACATGCACCTACCCACAAAAACTTCAACTCAGAATTCACCATGCCTACAAGAAGTGCAGAGATAAAGATAGAACAGAGATAGAGGGACAGTCCAACCAATTCGTGGTCCAACTATTTCAATCCTGGGCTTATGCTCAGAGGACTCCATACCCTACCATAGAGATAATTCCAGTTTATTGATGCTTTATTTACTGTAAAAAAAATGCACAACCTGGTTGTCTATCAGTGGATGACTAGATAATAAAGCTGTAATATATATGTGCATGTGGGCACATGTAAGTGCGCACACACACACACACACACACACACACACACTCACACACACACACAGCTATGAATATTAGTCAGCTATGAAAAATGAAGTTAAAATTCCACAGGAAAGTGGATATACTTAGAATATATAATCTTCTATAGGCTCACATAATCTCAGAAAGAAAGAAAAAAGACATGTTCTCTCTTATTTTGAAATTTAGCCAATAATGTAACTATGTATATATGTATATGAATGAAGTATTGCATAAAAAAGAGAACAAGAAAAGCTAAATGTGATAGGATGAAGAAGAACTGTTTAACTGCAGGAAATGGGTATTGAACACATGTTGTGCAATAGGACATAATTACCTCTTAATCCTAATTCTGTTATGGATTTTCTTTTTTCTTTTTTTCTTGATTTGAGTGGTAGAAAATACATATATGGTTGATTCTAAAAACAGTATTTAATTTGATGTTTCACATATATTCAAAATGCCTGCTATAACTCAATTGGATTTTATTTAGTTGTATCGACTTCAGGTCTATTAATTTTATAGCATGATATTTTTATTTACTTGCAAGAATTTTTATAGTAATGTTTATGTAATTTTTTAAAAGCTTGAATCCTGAAGATAATGATAGCTTCAGTTACACATTGAAACTATTTGTGACAGTTCATAAAAGAAGAAGAAAATAATAATATTTATTGACTACCTACCACATGACATGCTTTGTTGGTCAGAGGATATAAAATAGAATATCATTTTCATTCTTATAGATTCACAGTGAGCTTCCTGAAACTCAAGGAGGTTTCCAGCTTGTCACAGAGATATCCCCAATCACAGATTTTCTTTTGTTTGCAGACCTTAGATGCTCAACATCCCTAGTCATCAGGGAAATGCAAATAAAAATGACAGTGAGATTTCATCTTACACTTATCAGAATGGCTAAGATCAAAGACTCAAGTGGCAGCACATGCTGGCAAGGATGTGGACAGTGGGAACATTCCTCCATTGTTGGTGGGAGTGCAAACCTGTACAACCACTTTGGAAATCTTGTGCTTTCACAAAAATTGGGAATAGCTCTACTTCAAGACCCAGCTATACCACTCCTGTGCTTACCCCCAAAATATGCCCAGTCATACAACAAGCACATTTGCTCAACTATGTTCATAGCAGCTTTGTTTGTAATAGCCAGAATCTTGAAACAACCTCGATGTCTTCAACCAAAGAATTATAAAGAAGCTCTGAAAATACCCAGAAGATGCTCCAGCACACAACAAGAAAATTTGCTCAACCATGTTCATAGCAGCCTTATTCATAATAGCCAGAACATGGAAACAGCCTAAGTGTCCCTCAGTAGAAGAATGGATAAAGAAGCTGTGCTACATTTACACTATGGAACTCAGTTGTTAAAACCAAGGAATTTCCAAAATTAGTGGACAAATGGATTGAACTAGAAATGATCATAATGAGTATGTTAACCCAGAAGCAGAAAGAGTCAAATGGTATATACTCACTTATATCTGGACACTAGCCCAAGGGGCATGTCCCATGAAAGTCTTCACTCACCAGGAAAGTGGGACAGAGGGGAGGACATCCTATTGGGACTCTAGATAAGAGAATCATGGGAGAATGAGGAAATAGAAGGATCCAGAGGGTCCTAGAAACCTACAAGAAGAACATTATGATGGGCAGATCTGGGCCCAGAGTTCCTGCTCAAACTATGGCACCAGACAAGGACAGTATGTGCAATAAACTTCTAACCCCTACCTAGATCTAGCCAATGGACAAGGTATTTTCCACAATTGAGTGGAGAGTGGGGATTGACTTTCATACGAACTCTGGTGCCCCATATTTGACCATGTCCCCTGGATGGGGAGGCCTGGTGGCACTCAGAGGAAGGATAGTAGGCTACCAAGAAGAGACTTGATACCCTATGAGCATATACAGGAGCAGGAGGTCCCTCTTAGTCATAGTCATAGGGTAGGGGAGTAAGGAGAAATGGGAGGTAGGGAGGAATGGGAGGATATAAGGGATGGACTAAAAATTGAGATGTAATATGAATAAATTAATAAAATATGTTTTTCAAAAAAGAAGCTCTTGTACATTTACACATTGCAATATTGCTCAGCATTTAAAAACCAGGAAATCATGAAATTTGTACGTAGATAGATAAAACTAGAAATGTTCATCCCATGTGAGGTTAACTAGACCCATAAAGACTCATGTTATCACTTATAATTTTAACCATATAGTACAGAATAAATATTCCATAATGCACAGACTCAAAGGAGATAAGTAACAAGGAGGACCATAGGGAAGATGCTTAAGTCTCAGTCATAAGGGGAAATAGAATAGACAGAGGTAATTGTTGAAAGAAAACAAGGTAGGAAAGGGAGCACAGAGAGAAATAAGAGCAGAGATCAGTCCTGTGTAGAGTAGGGGCAGGTGGAAAGTTCTCTTTTTAAATGTATTTCAAAAAGTCATACATTTGACTGCCTCACTCTCCTCCTTCTCTGAAGGTAAATTCAGAGGGATTGTTTGGAAATCAAATCAGCTGTAATAGCATGCTTGAAGCATATTTTCTTCTCTAGGGACAGTGGCCAAAGGGGAGAGTCCTCCACTTGCACTTAAAGACGTAAATATTTTAACACTTCTCCAGTTTGCAAACATCATCTTAGTTAAAGTGTGGAGATTCCTGGAGATTTCAGTGTCTCTCTGTGGTTTTCAGTTCAGCCCAGCATTATTTTTTAATTCCTCCCCCCTCCAGGTTGCTCCTTAGCACCACAGTCTTCCACTTCAGAGTGTCCCTCAGCATATAAATGTCTCATAGACACATCTCAGCCACTCCACTCTGAGCCACACATTTGCATCTGCCCCACTAGAAACTTAAAATGGCTGAGTGGGTGGGAAATTCTAGCTAGGCCACTATAAGGTTAGGCAAGGCAAGGACAAGATCACTAAAGGCAGCCGCTTCGGGTTCAAGTTGTTGGCAATGCACTTTGTTTCATACTTTTGCATCTAATAAACGATTTTGTCTTTTACAAGCTACACAAGTTGCCCGAGAGTAACATGTGGAATGAGTTACTTACTTTTGCTTTTTTAAAAAGATTTTCTTGAACCCATTATATTTGAAGATGTATTGCTATTGTTCACCTGTTTTGAGGCTGTGAGTGTTTGCAAAATGAAATTATAGTTGTTTTGGAGGTCGTCAATCTTCAGAATTTCATGCTGGCTTTTTAGAAATGTGGCTATTGACTACATCTCTTAGATGAAATACTGATCTTAAGTCAGTTTAATACACGTTTCTCATGACATCAGCAAGGCTGCTGAGGCTTGTAAACTCTTTGAAGTTTCATAAACTAGCAATATCAAATATGAAGTTCCTAGATATTAATTTACATTAATATTAGCCTTATTGGCCTCAATAATTACCAATGTTACCATTAAAACTCCCCTGTTTTTTTCCTGTTCAATTAGCATTAGGTAAAATGATATTTGTTTATGAATAGAAACTTTTAAAAAGTTTTAGTAGAGACTCCAAGATTGAAGGGGGTCATGAAGTGAACCCGAAGTTTTACGCCACACGCTAGGGGCAGAGTCCCTGAACAGAGCCTAGGGTGCCATGGGTGATGGGTTACTCTCAGTTGCAGTGGAGACCATAGCTCATTGGTAATGTGAGGACTGTGTGACAACCACTAAGGACAGGGGCAGGTTTGGGACCAAGCAGACCTCAGCCCATGAGACAAGCTATGCATATCAAGAATGGCAGAGCCAGAAAAGAGGATTTGCAAAAGCTTTTCAGAAGCCAGAAAGTCATAGGTAGGGACCAGATGTGAGACACTGTGCTAAAAGTGGGTTCTACATGGACAGATATTAGATTTGCTGTTTTTAATGCCTTGGTTATTTCCTTCGGAGTTAGAAAATATTTAACTTGTTAAAGATATTGCAGGAACCCACGGTTATGAGACTGGATAATGTAAAGAGATCTGGATTTTAAAGTGTTTGGATTTTTTAAAGGCTAGGAGACTTTTAAAATGATTCTGTGCTTTATATTGTGACAGCCAAAGGAAATGTTGATGGTAAACAAGAAAAGAGCGGTTATGATTTGATGGTATTTATGTATCAAGTTGGGAACAGATCAATTGTGATGGTCAGATTTTTTTAATTGAAGACTTTTAAAGAGTTATTTACTTATTTATTATGTAATGCTCGGCCTCCATGCCAGAAGAGGGCACCAGATCTCATGGATGGTTGTGGGCCACTATGTGGTTGCTGGAATTTGAACTGATGACCTATAGAAGAACAGCCATTGCTCTTAACCTTGAAGCCATCTCTTCAGCCCTGGGATGGTTAATTTTTGTCCACTTGACCAAATTAGTGTCACCTAGCAAGAGAGATGTTCAACTGAAAATGTCTGTGTGGAGTTTTCTTGATTAATGTTGAATATGGGAGGACACAGGGCACTGTGAGTGCCATGGACTCTGGGGGATGTGTTCCTGAGTTGTGTAAGAATGCAGGGCTGAGAAACTTGTGGAGAGAAAACCAGTAACCATTTTTCTTCTATGCATCTTCTCTGCCTACAGCAGTGTCTGCCGTGACTACTCTCAAGTGTGGACCATGACTGAGATGTAGAAAACAAATAAAGCCTTTTTTATCAAATTGCTTTTGTGTAATGTTTATCACAGTAAGAAAAAATAAATTAGAGCTATAATAAAGAAATGACCTGGAATGCCCAACTCTATTTTGCTCATAGTAGCCTTCTGGTGAATAGTAATAGAAACGAAATCATGCTTACACTTAGGAATCCATGGCTAAGGATTCGTGGCTTTATAAGCCTTTATCTCTAACTTTTCTTTACTGTATTTTTATATTTCTATTGAAAATATATTCTTCTCTTATACAGCATATTCCAACCACAGTCTTCCCTCTCTCCAGTCCTCCTAGGTCCCCTCACACCTCTTGTACCCCATATTCATTCTCTTTCTGTTATCCCTTCAGAAAAGAGCAGGCCATCAAGAGACAACAAGCAGGGAAGACAAAAGGAGATACAAAGCAATGGATAGCTGATTCTCCATGGTTGTAGGGTGATCGGGGACTGCCTCTGACATGAACTCTAGTTACCCGCATTTGACCACTTCCCCTTGGTGGGGAATCCTGGCTGCACACAGAGGAGAGGAAGCAATCTATCTGTCTGAGAACTGATAGGCTGTGGTATATGGTAGGGGAGGAGGTCCCCTTCTGTCAGAGGTCTAGTGGAGGGGAATAGGAAGAAAGAGGGAGAGAGGGAAGGGGAATGGGAAGATACAGGTGAGGGGATAATATTCGGGATGCAATCTGAATGAATTATTTTTAAAATAAAAATAAAAATAGAGATAAAGATATAAGGCAAAAGCTTTTATATTGAGGCTGGAGAAGGCAACCCAGTAGGAGGGAAAGTCTCAAGAATAGTCAAAAGAGTCTAAGATACACCCACTCATACTCTTAGGAGTCCCACAAAAGCACCAAGTGAACAGCCATATCATATATGCAGAGTACCTGGTGCAGACCCATACCCCATGCTTTCCGCTTGATTCTCCATGAGCCCTTGTGAGCCCTGCTACGTTGATTCAGTGGGCCAACTTTTCTAAATTGCTGTATTTTTAAGCATTCACTTTCTAAGAGGTTTTCTTTATTTTATTTTATTTAGTTATGTGAGAGATAAAATCAGAACATCCTTAGTTGTCTATTTTGGTTGGAGTAAATGTTACTTTAGTGAATTGAATAAAATTGATTAAATTCATTCTTTGTTCATGTATATATATATATATATATATATATATATATATATATATATATATATATATATATAGAGAGAGAGAGAGAGAGAGAGAGAGAGAGAGTACATTCTATAAACAATAATAGACTCTATAAGGTCATGAGTCAATTAAGTTATTTTCTGACAAATGTATTACCAGAAAATGATTTGAACATCAAAGGTTATCCATATACAAATCTTTATTGTTTAGTCTATTGACATCTAGGTTAAATGATATAGCTGCTTGCTTCTAGGCTAAAAATCTGAACAGCAAAATAAAGATTAACAATTAAAATTATGAAAGGGTAATATATCATAACATTAAGTATATATACATGGAATAATAAAAACATTCACTATCAATGTCTTAAATACATTAAAATATATGAAAATTAATTGTAATATATCGTGATTCATTCTATTTCCTGGACATTTTAGGTTAGAGTAAGAGTAGAGATAGCTCTTGTGCTGGACACTTTTGTGTCAACTTGACACAAGCTAAAGTCATCTGAGAGGAGGGAGCCTTAGTTAATAAAATGTTTCCATAAGGTGAGTGGAGCTATGAGCAAGTCTGTAGGGCATTTTCTTGTTTAGTGTTTAATGGGACAGGGCCCAGCCCACTGTGGATAGTGCCACTGAGGACTGGTGGCCCTGGGTTCTCTAAGGAAGCAGACTAAGCAAGCCATGGGGAACAGCCAGTAAGCAGCATTCTTCCATCATTGTTGCATAGGCTCCTGGCCCTAGGTCCCTACCCTGCTTGTGTTCCCATCCTGACTTCCTTTGATAGTAAACAGTGATGTGGAAACAGAAGCTGCCAGTAAGCACTTTCCTCCCCAAGTTTCTTTTGGTTATAGTGTTTAATTTCAGCAGTAGGAAAGCTAATGACAGCTGTCAAAGGGTTGACAATTTATGAATATTGTGTTATTTGATGAATATAAGGAGGTATTATAATTTACATGCCTTTTAATCAATATAAAGCTACTCTTTACTTTCTCAATCCATCTTGGCATCTTTTACTTTATTAGAAAATAACAATTGTGCTTATTTATAATATTTGGCTTCTTTCTTTGTGGTTTGCATGTGATGCCATTCCTATTATTTTTATTTGTATTATTTTTGGGTACTTATAGATTAAAGATATACCTATGTAGGTGACACCTAGTTGGGTTTTCTCAATAAAATTTTGGCATTTTTTGACTTCCACTTTCAACATCACTTTACTTAAATTTAGGATAACTAATTGTATTTTCATTTAAATATACCATCTTTCTATTTTTTTATCTACTTCTTTTCCCCTATTTTTGGCCTCCATTGAACTGTTACTGAATAGTTTTAATAATCCATAACATTTCATAATCCATATCATCTGCCTATGAAATTTTAAATTGTACTTCTAATTTTATTAGTGATTATTAATCAGGGCAATATTATCAATGAGTATTAAAGATTATATCAGTGCTCTTCCATTACAACTGACTTTGCTTTTTTTCTTTCCTCAGTGACAATTAGCAATGTGTTGGAAGAAACAGTTTTGAACATTTCAAATAGACAGAAGGAGGCAGTTGCTGCCATCTATTGAGTAGAGGCTCAGAAGGATGCTCAGGATCCGGCAACATATTGGAGAGTCCCCCTCCTTGGAACACACAATTATACTCACTGAATATGGAAGTTATGCCAACAATGAGAAAATTACAATGTGCATGTTAAAGCCATGAGCATTTACTTAGAGTCAATATCACAGCCTTTTCATGTAAATATTCCTACTTAATATTTATCATATTGAAAATAAAGTAGCATAGCAGAATGTAATTATGTGATAATATAAATAAAAACACTGTAGGAGTGCTCTTTATGGGAAGAAGGAGGAGGTAGGTAAAGTAATAATAAAAATGTGTAAAAAAGGCAAAAGGAAACATCATACTAACTATTGACCTGTAAAAACCTACAATGCTCTTAATTCCAAATATAAATAAACACAGATACTTTTAATAAACTTTTCTCCATTAATCTTATGGTGTTTCCTCCAAGAACCAAAGACCACCTAACAAACAAACAAACAAACAAACAAAACAAAACACCAAACCAGAAATGAGAAGCTCTCTTTTGAGTTGAGTCAGGGCTAGCCAAGAGATTCCCCTAATACACAGCCTGTTGTTGCCTTTGGTTATAACCATAAGTGGAAGGTCACTCCCTTTTGCTGAAGGTGTCTAAGAATCCCACCATGCACTTCAGAAATAGGGTCCAGAGACCGCTGAGCTGGAATTGATCTTAATATCCCCTCCCTGAGGACTAGCTTGTATGGTACTAAAAGGCACCATTCAGGATTCTAAAGTAGGGAGGTGGCCAAAAGTATCACCCAGTAAGTGTACCTATGACCCCAATAATGACTAGCATCACTCAGTTGCCCTAAGTAGACAGTACTGGTGTGACTACCTTGGCGGTAACCAAAAGCTCTCTAGTTCCACTTAAACACCTTCTAAATAAGAGGGATACTTTGCCTAGTTCTGGAAACCTAGCAAACTACTCAGTGTTAGTTAGTCATGGGTATTGGAGGTGAATCTACAACCACCACTGAACTAAGGTGTAGCATAACCTCCAACAACAATATATAACCATTTGTCATTATGTCTACAGAGAAGTGTAGTCTTCATCCCTCACAAGAAACCTCTCTTGGCAATATATGAAGAGCACTAGAAATAAAAAGAGCCTACCAAATGCAAAGTTGTAGAGCCCAGTTCCAATAAATATACCTATAAAATACCCCTGCATCTAAAGATAAGGTAAAATTATGACAAGGTGATGGTGGAAAGACTGCAAGAGCCAGAGGAACAGGGAGTTTGCTGAGAGACTATGTCTCCTAATAATATTAAAAGTGATACCCACAAAGTCTGCCAACATCACTGACCAAATGTAAGCTGACCAACGATTATACCAATGAGCCTGTCAAACTCGATAGCATCAGCCCTACAAGAAGAATTATAAGCAACAGAGGAAAGATGAGAGCAAGAGAGAGGTAGTCTTCTCAAGAGAAAAGGACACCTATTGGTTGTTCCATGCCAAATGGTCATCCTTGAAAACATATATACCAGAGTACTGAACATATATAGATATTGTGAATACACACACACACACACACACACACACACACACACACACACACACACACACACACACAATTAATGAAGAAATGGGCCACGAATTTGAAGGGTAGCAGAGAGCGGTAAGTAGAAGGGTTTGGAGTGAGAAAATGAAAGGGATAAATGTTGTTTTTAAATAGTAATTTCAAAAATAACCAACAAAAAGAAAGCAACATAATGTTCAAAACATGAGATTTACTTTGGAAGATTTTATCCTATATGTGACTGCTATAGCTTTGGTCCTCAGGTAATTTAAATGTCTTATTATGCTTTAATTATCTGGCATTAGTGGGACTTTCACAAAAATATGCTATTTTTGTTTGTTTACAGCTTCTTATATTCATGCTCTTTCCTGTAGACCCATAGGTTTCCAAGGGGCATTGTATTGTTGCAAGCAAAAAAACATCGTTAGCCTTTTTGGTACTGCAGATCTACTACTGACAAATTCCTTCTGATTTCTACATCACTCATTTGACCTTTGTATTTGAAGGTTATTTTCTCTCACTGCATTTTGGGTTGGGGAGGTTTTGTAGTTGTTGTATTTGATTGCTCACATTTGATTGTATTTTAACATTTCAACATTTTGCTCTATTGTCTATCCTCTTGCTTCTGACAGAGCTCTGCAGCAATTTACCAGTATTTCCCGAACGTAATGTAACTTTCTTGTTTGGTTCTTTTTATACTTCTTTTATGTTTTCAGCAGTTTGATGAAGTTCGTTTGAAGTTAAGTTAGTCATCATCATTGTATTTTTCCTTAAAAATTTGACAATGTAAACATAGATAATTATGCAGTGTATCTTTTATATGTGTGTGTGTTACAGTAATTGTTTCTATGTATAGTTTAATTCACTTAATGTTACTGTATTCAGTTACATCTTTTATGTATGGCTTTGTTTTTATGGTTGTAAAAATTCCAGTATGAACAATACATTTTCTTGCTCCATCCCTTTGTTGTTAGATACCTGGTTTTGTTCCCTAATTTAGCTATTGTGAATAGTGTCACAAAAAGTTGATGTGCCTGTATCTCTGTGATGTGTTGACTTGGGGTCCTTTGGATAAACTACTATCAGCTTAATTTATTAAGAAATGACCCCATGGGCATTCTAATACTTTCTAGAGGGATACATTCTTGTGGAAATATATCCAAGGGAAACAAAGTTAAGATAAAATAAAAATAAATGGGAAGGAAAAAAGGAAAAATTGAAATAACATGTTACTTAATTTTTCTACTCTTCAAAAAAGCAAGGCAAATCTAACTGCTGCATAGCACTTTTCTCCTACAATGATACATTACACCTACCAGGGAAGCTCGCTAAGACAAAAAGCTCCACAACTCAAAATAGCTTCAGGATGTCCCTGAAAATGACCAGATTTTCTAGGCACCTCCCTCCCAGAGTAATTAAAGTCTTCTTAGAGTTACTCTCAGAAGAGCCAGACTGCAAAGAAAACTCAGACAAGTTAACCTGAAAGGAAGACTGTAAAACCAGAGCAGCTACTTCAAAGAGGTTTAGAGCAATTTAATGGCTTGGAAAGGAGATGCTTTCACCTATTGAGCTGCCTGCAGACTGGTCAGTGTGATCTAGGTTCCCAACTTTTGTGCAGAGTCATCCATGCTGGGGTTAGCTTTGATGATGCAGCTGTCTTTGAGTTATTTCTCATCCTGTAAGTTACCTCTCATCCGTATTTCTATAAATAACCCCAATTAAACTAGTTGACTCACCAACTGGATTTTGGTAGTATCTGTACTTTTGTCTCCTGTGGGCTCCCTATTTGGAGTAATAGACATGTGCCTAGTGTCTCCTCATGAAAAACTTGGTCACACTTCAACCAATCAACTAACCAACCAATGACAGGAACTAACAAAAACCACACCATCTTACAGTACTGTTAGTTTGTTGGGTGTAAACTATGCTATAGTGACTTTGATACTAATGTGTCCAAACATAGTCCTTCATGAAAAGAAGAATAGTGCATATGTTGTTCTAGTTTACCATACATACCTTACATTTTATTAGTCATTCCTATCACCATCACCACCAGGGATCTGAGCCCTGAGCCTTCTTTCTAAGCAGATCTTTGGGTTCTCAAAGTGTTTATGAGCCTAGTGAGAGCAAACTACATCCTGGAGTTGACAAACTTTCATATGGAGAAAAAAAAAAAGGAGGCCTCCTGGACACACAGTCCTTGTGTATAGAGGAACAGAACAACTGATACTTTCAGCAAATGAGACAACAGGGAAAAAAGGCTTGGATTTATGACCTTAAATTATTTTGACCAGTTACTAGACTCTTAACTATTCCTCTAAAGCCTCCTGAATAGTTAGATGCCATGCTGCTATTACTTAGGGAGAAGATTATAAAAGTATTGTACAAAGCATAAGGAATATAAATCTATACCAAAGTAGGATTACACTGTACCATAATAGTACGTTTTTAATTTTGTGTAGTTTGGGACATTTTTCTACCGATAGTCTGAGCTTTATGACCTCTTCCTTGAATGAAAGCACATGATGGTAGAAGAGCCCATGGCTTTTGTGATCAACACAATATGAGAATATGTCCATGTTTTGTCTGCAGAAGTAAGTCATAAAAAGCCAAGCAGCTTCCTTTTTATTCTTTATTTCTTATTTAATTATTATTCCTATTTTAATCCACTAGGAGCCAGCTATCACTTAAGGAATACTAAGAACCTTGAGACTATTATAATAGAGAGACAAAACCTGGGACCAAATCCCAGTTCAATTGAACTTGCTCTGTTCCTCATTCCAAACATGAAGCCTAACCTTCTGAAGAACTCTTGACCAGACAACCTTCAGTTGAGAGTCAAATGGTGGTATCAGTGTGGTCATAAGGAACAAAGATACTACCTAGCCAAATCTTTCCTAGATCGGCAGCCCACCAAATACATGGTATAAAAGGGTTGAATACCCCCACTATTCAACAACAATTGAAATAGGTTTGTATCCTGAAAACAATGTTAATTTAACAGTAGCAGACTAGATAATAAACTTCCATCTGATTTACTCTGTTGAAATTGAGATATAATAATGCACAGTTTTAGCTTGAGATTATTAGAAGGCTTGCTAAACATAAAAAAGAAATGTCTTTAGAGGTAGGATAACTATAAGATTTTTAACAAATAGTTAAAATTTAATAAACACAGAAAAGCATTTAATACAATCTAAAACAAAATTACAGAATAATATGCACACATAAGACCATACAGATCCTTCTCGGTATGTGGACATAAATGTCATAGTCAGAGAAAAAGCAAGATACTTGAAAGCAGGCAGTCTAATTAGGAAGAAATGGACTTTCTTCTCACCTAACTTTTAGGGTTGAAATGTGAGTACACTTTTATTATTATGCTAACGTACATATTCAGACAAAAGAACATAGGAAGCCTTTCAGTGTTATAGAGAACAAAACCATGTGCTTTTGTTATTATTTCACATCTCCTTGCTGCTCAAGGGTTTTTAAATGAGACTTTGTTGCTGCTGCTGTTGTTGTTGTTGTTGTTGTTTTATGTCATGTAATGTTTCTCTTTTCTCACATTTTATTCTGCCTTTGGTCTCCCTTTTCATCCCAGCGCGATTCTGGGGAATAATCTACAACGACTGATTTCACTGAGCATACTTCAAAACCAGAGACCTCCATGTGAGATCCGAGCTCTCAGGATCATGTGGCCCCTTGAAACATTAATTTTCCAGCTTTGAATTTCTTTTATGATATCGTTTCTATTATATGCTTTTCATGTTGTAATTGTGTTTCTTTTGTGCTGTCTCTGTTCTCGGAGGTCCCAGGTTAGCAAAATGAATGTTGCTTTTGTTGGTGGATTTCTTTTTCAATTTCCTTTCATTACGTACCCTTCTTTTATGAACATATCTTAGCTTTCTCACTAGTCTCTTGGGTATACTATGCACATTGAAAGCCTGGATATTTCCACTGACCCAAAGGCTTGTCAGCATCTACTGTGACATCTATCAGTTTAACAAATACAGAAGGTATAGGACTTTGTATTCCATGTGCCCACATTTTCCCCTCCCTCATAGCAGCCATCTTCTTCCTGTCAATAGTGTGCTTAATTTTTCTTATTGGACACATGTGTTGTAGGCTATGCATCCTACTAAGTCTAATTACTATGCTGAGATGTTTTCTTCATGTTGATAATGTGTCAGTTGAACTCAGAGATTTCTATCCCCTTTCAGTAATACAAGTCCTTATCTCATCTCTCTTTTTTTGTAGAGTTCTGGATCTATGAGATTTGCCCTCTTTATTGCATAAAGATAGATGACAGAGAAAAAACAGAGCAGGTAAAAATGTTACTCTTTTTATGACATACCTTCTTCTACATTTTTATGATGAAGTAGATTTCATGAAAATGACATGGTCTTAATCTTGAAGACATTTCATTAGCTGTAAGATTTATAAAAGAACTCAAATGGCTTCTCTCCTGCCCTTTGAGTATGTAAAAATACCACCATGGGAATAGTGATGGTCACCTTTATTATTGCTGATGCAACACAAAGCAGAAAGAGCACAGAGACACTTTTAAGTGATCATCATACCTGCAAGGTCTCACAGTGCTCATTTCCTTATGCCTCTGCTTATATGAAGCAAATACATTCCAGGTGGAATCGAAGGATCTATTTCCTCCTCTGTGATAGGTATGATAATGGTTCTCGAGATGCCCACATTTTAATCTACAGAACTGTAAAGAGTCTCTTGAAACGCCAAGAAGACTTTGTAGATGTGATTAAGTTCATGATCTTGAGATGTACAGGTTATTGTGTTGCCACAGAGGTCTTTTGTGAGACGAGGAGGGAACTAAGTGATCATGTGAGGAAAGAGCATTCTTCACTGATGAGGCAAGAAGTCACCTGCCACTTTAGAAGGCATGGATGTGAATTCCTGAACAAAACTTTCAGAAGGAAAGCATAGAGGACAATACCTTGTTTCAGGATCAGAAAACACATATTATATTCTAAAAAAAAAAAAAAAAAAAAAAAAAAAAAAAAAAAAAAAGCAGCGCTATAATCCATTTGTGTTGCTTTAAGGCAGCAAAATGCTTGGTGATTTGTTCCAGCAGCAATTGGAAACTAATACGTTGTCCAAAGAGGCAAATTCAATAAGTGATTTACTTGTTCAGTAGAAATACCAGCTTATGTCCTAGAGAGTGAAATAGACTCAAATTATTTTTTTGCTTTTGCCTTCTCAAATGAAGTTCATTTTTATTTCAACAACCTAACTCTCTGTCCTCTACTTTTCCCCTTAGGCCAAACTTACCGTAATATCCTCAGCTATTCACCACCTCTGTCTATTTTTGCTAAAATAACCTAGTCATATAATACAGGAAAAGCCCTAGATGTTCCTTTCTCTGTCTTCAGCAGAAGGGAGTTAGTGAACCTTGGGAGACCTTCCTTTTATTGGAGCAATAAATCCTTCCATTGAGATGAAGACTTATTTTTACAACCAATTCTCTTTGTAATGATACTACAAACGATCTCAAGGCTGATGGAGGCTGAGTTGCTGGTAGAACAACATCTGCATTTTCAAGTGTAAAAACATCACACCAAAGACACTGATTGCTGGAAGTTATGTCCGCATTGTCCATTAAAAAAGAGGATACTCAGGAAATAAAGCCCTACATATACTTCATGTGGCATCATTTTTCCAGCTTGGCCACTTTATAATTTTCCCATGTGCTTTGAGGCTTGATGTCTTTTCTCATTGATTGCTAAACTATTTGCATTTACTTCTGCAATACCAGATAGATAGAAAACCCCTTGCTGCAGTGCTTGTGTCTTCAGCCCAGCTACACTAGCTTGTGCTGTTGGGTGAGGTTTATTTTTATTTCAAACTATATATTTATACTATAGATAGCCTCTTTCTCATTTCATTTTAAACTATTCATCCAGTCCATCCTTCTCCTTAGGAGGATTAATTGAAAATTAATTAAGTTTCTCCTGTGTATATATTAATATGCTAGAAATATGGTTACTATATTTTAGCAGAGCTTTTGTCCACAGCCCCTGTCTTTACAAGGCTTATCAGCACTATGTATAAACATACATACACACACACACACACACACACACAAATAGCAATTAGTATTTTATAATACAATGTTCACTCACATTAAAAAAAACTGATGTTTAATTAAGTAAGAAGAAAATCTTTCCCATTGTTACTGTGGTCATCTGTATCCTCTCATAAAAATAGTCATGTCTCTAAAATTTTAGGGTTTGAGTAACTTTTCCTTTGACACATATTTATTCAATTATTTAATTTACACAAATATTTATATTTTCCTTTTTCCAGTAGAGTCTATGTGACATCTTTATCTGAATTTCCCAGGACTACGTAGCCATCAGCACTGTACAATATGCTCACAAAATTTTCCAAATTCAGCTCCTCCCAGCAAGTTTCTTACTTCTATTAGTTGATAATGTTATTTCCCCCAAAACATTTAAACTTAAAAACCTTGTTTTACCAAAATGAAATTCTATTCCTTTACCAAAGACTTGCCAAGTAAAGTTCAAGATAGGTAGGAAAATATAATTAATATTAAATATACCTCATTGGACTTACTATAGGGTTATTTGCTTGATCTAGCAGTGCAAAACCAGTGTGCTTCAGACTTCAGTATATCAAAATCATTAGGAAGGCTGGTTTAAAAACAGGTGGATGGGCTCCACCTTTCTAACTCAGTATGTCTGGATGGGTTTTAGTTCAAACAAATTGGAAATTAGTTCGTAATTGTAACAAATTCTCAGTTCAAGCCTAAGGGACGCAAAATATAAAAAATGACCATTACTCTTTCCGTACTCCCGACTGATAGCTATAGATCTCAATTTTATCTTCATAGGAAAATAAATTGGGGACCTTCTAAAACTATCCATGCCCTTATTCATCCTGGGGGATTGTTAAGATTTGGGGTTGTTACAAAGCTTCCAAGGTGATATTGAATTGCAGGCAGGGATAATTATGTTTAATTGTATGTACTGGACATTGCTGAGTCTTTCTTAGAGGAAAGTATCAATGTTATATATAAGTCAAACCTTATAAATTAGTCTAGCTTGTTTCTCAACACTGTACAGTGATTATGATAGCTTTGCTATCTAATTCATCTCTAACACAGCACTTATTAAGTTTTTGAAGCACCATTATTTGAATTTTAAAAATAAATTCAATATTAACTTTTGACACTTGAATAAACATACATTTCTTATTTTGATATTTAAGGTACTGTTCATCTGTTTTCTAGTACATTTAACAACTTTTAGGTGTGTTTCTTCATATACACCTGATTTCCTAAAGAAGCTAAGTTAAACTCATCTCCCGTTCCCCTTTCACTCTTCACATCAAAAATATTTGTTGCTGATTTTATTCAGTGGCCTCGTATTTGTCCCATCCATCCCCTGGAGGTAAATGTCGCTCTCTCCAGTTCTTCTCCCTGCTTTTCTTTTTTGATTGCAAATCTGGAAATACCCTCTTTCTTTATGTGAGGAAAAAAAAAAAAAAAAAAAAAAAGATCTTTCCTGGGACTCAGAGTTGAGAAAGCAAGAAATCAGGACAATTTCTTTTACAGCGTTGGCTGTGCTGAGTGAGTGCATGGAACAGCTTGTAAACCTCAACAAGAGCAAATCCTTTTTTTCCATTTCTCCTTTGGCTGAGTCATTGGCATGGTGTGATTGTTAGGGTTCTTCTTCCCCTGTCACTTATGTTTATCTTCTAAACTAAACCTGGCCGTGCCTTCTTATCTACCTTTTACATGTGCTTATTTTTTAAAGTTTATCAGGCCCATGTTTTTGCAGGCAAGTTTGGTTGTTCATAATTTTCTTCTGTAAACTTCTAGTTTGGGAGAGGGAAGCAAGAGAATTGGGGTGGAGGAAAATAGCTAGACTAGTGGCCATTAGTAGGGGGTTTAGAGTTTTCTGTTCATTTGTAGTGGGACTTAAACTGGCTTGAGCTACCTTTGCAAATAAACTATTGGGGATTTTATTTCCTACATTCAGAGACTTTCTGTTTAATAACGTTAAAAGATCTCAGTTCAAGTATTTATTTATTCACTCAATTGGTTCTTGGTCAACCAGTTTTACAAAGGTCCCTTTATGTTCCCTGGGCTATGGTAATGAGCATGGGATCCTTATTTGGCCCTGGACTTTAAAAGAGACCAGTATACTAGCAAAGGGTAAGTTACAACAAGTTGGTGAAGAGGAGGAAGGTAGTGGAGTAAAGTGGTTTGGGATTTTGTTGTTTGTTGTTATTTTAAGAATGGTTTGGAAGGGTTATGTGCTGTTTCTCTCATAAGTCTGGGAAGTCATGGCCAGCACAGATATCTGTGGATTTTTATGGCTACACATTTTCAAGACAGTCAGTTTGCATTCTAAATGAAAAGCATAGCCACAGGGTGAGGGGAACAAGTGACACAGTGTGACCATTCTAGAAGACAGCCTGGCCTGCACAGTGTAGAACAGAAATTGGATGCAAGCAGAGATCATGGTTGGGAGCAAGGCTTATAACCCATGCAATCATGAAAGGGTGATTTCCACAGTGGAGACTATCAGCCAGAGGAGCCAGTTTTGTTGGAAAGACTTAGTAGGGATGAAACTACTGGTTCTAAGGTGTCAGGTCTGTAATGAGGGAAAACTGTGTTCCAGATGCCTTGCTTTATGGTTGCATTAACTCTGAAGGATGCAAACAGTAGGTCCCATGAATTTCTGCTTTTATATCATCTATAGGTAAAGGGATGGGCTTTAGTGATGGATTTTTTTTTAATGGATGAAATAAAGCATGAGTCCCATCTTTTTCACACTTAAGGAATTTTAAGTGTGCATATATAGGAAAATTAATTAGTTACTATTTTTTATTGCTGGCACATAATACCTGGCAAGAAACAGTTTTGGGTAGAAGGTAAATTATGGCTAAGTGTTTGAGTGGTTATAGACCTTGGAGGTAAGATGATGAGGTGAATTCTGGTGCTGTACTCACTTTTGCCTTCTTATTTACATTTAGTCCAGGACTCTTAGCCTGGAGGATGGTGCTGCCCGTATTCCACACAGCCTGTCCTCTTCATGTACACCTTTCCAAAAATATCTTCATGGATATACTCAGTGGTATGTTTCAATGGTGGTTTGAAATCCATTCTAAATCAAAGTTGGCAATATAGATTAACCACTGCACCTCCGTTTCTGATTAGTTAGCTTATAGAAATCTAAGAAAAATGACTTAAGCAATCACTTTGGTTTTTTTAATGTCTAAATTTCAATTCACTTCTAGTTTTTTTTTTTATTTGTCTATGAAAGATGAGCACTTTGAGTAACAATAGAACTTGTTTCAGTTATAATGATATGAGGAACTGCACACCAAGCACCTAGTCTGATACAAAGAGGTTCATTTGAGAATGAGAAAGGTGCTGGAGCCTGAGTGAGCACCTAGTGTGCAGCTGGTGGTGGTGGCAGGTGATGATGTCAAAGATTGCTGGTACCCTAGTGGCAGGCTAGTGGCACTGCCAGTATGCTATTTTCTATTTTTATGCTAGTGTCTATTTAATACACATATGTTTTTTTTTAAACATTTACAGAACCCAAGTTAACTTTCTGAATGTTTTAGTAACTGATACCATGTTTATGATATCAATATGTACATGCAATCTGTTTTATGTATTTAGCTGTTGTGTAGTAAATAAATAGTTTGATACACTATGACTGGAGAGTAGGTACTGGTGAAAATGACTTCAAGATTACCATGAAAGAAGCTGGTTGGAGGAAGACTGGGAGCCCTTCCTTGTTTTGGTATCATCTAACAAACAGAGCATGCTTGAAAACAAAAGCAAAAAAAAACCAACCAAACAAACAAAAAAACAAAACAAAAAACAACTGTGAAATTCTAAGAGGACAGGAAACTGTTTTAAAAAAAAAAAAATTAAAAGCACACTGAGCTCTTTCCTCAGCTCTCTAGCCCATTTCCGTTCCCGAGAGTGCTTTTCCTTTATTAATGAGCTCTCTCTGTTTCTATTTGATGCCTAACTTAAAAGCCGTGGCTTTGCTTCCATCTTACTTCCTGACAGCTGTAGGGATTTTTACCTCACATACACTGTGTTTGCCTTTTAAAGGGTAGTAACATAGTCCTTTAACTTATCTCTGAGTCTATTTTTCAACTCTTTTATTAATGAGACTTAGAACCTTCAGAGGAAACCTCAATTTTCCTAGAAACAAAATGAAGACTTAAGCATGCAGTTCTTGTTGGCCAATTATCTTCTGGGTCTGTTGAGTTTTTTTTGTTTGTTTGTTTGTTTTGTTTTTTTGTTTTTTTTTTTTGGTTTGGTTGGTTGGTTTTGGTTCTCGGTCTTTGGTTTTTCAAGACAAGGTTCCTCTGCATAGCCCTGGCTGTCCTGGACTTGATTCGTATGCTAGGTTGGCCTTGAACTCACAGAGATACACCTGCCTCTGCCTCCCAAGTGCTGGTAATTTTTGTTTTTGAAAAAAAAAATATTTATTCACTTTCCATCCAACCCAGATGAAGCCCCCTCTCTCCTCTCCTCCCAATCCCAGCCTTCTTCACCTATTCTTCAGAAAAGGGAAGCCACCTACCCAGCCACCTCACCTCATCAGGATGCATCAGGACTGAATTCATCCTCTTCCCTGTGGTCTGGCAAGGCAGTCCAGGCAGAGGCAGTGATCAAAACGCAGACAATAGAGTCTATGTGTGAACCAGTCCCTGCTCCCCTTACTAGTGCTCCCATGTGAAGCCTGAGCTGCCCATCAACAACAACTATGTAGAGGACCTAGGCCCTTGGTTGGTGCCTCAGACGCCACAGGGCCCTCTGGGCCCTGGTGAGGTGGTTCTGTTGGTCTTCTTGTGGAGGAGCTCTTTTGACCTCTAGATCCTTTATCCTACTCGCCCCTCGCCCATTTCCACTAGACTCCCTGTGCTTCACCCAGTGTTTGCCTGAACTGCTGCTGGGTAGTTTTCTTATTCCCCTCCTTGAGTTTCTCTAAGACCCTCTCCTGTAAAGCTGATTGTATCCTCACATTGACCAAACTTAGTTCCTTTTCAAGCTAGTTCTACAAAGCTTTACCTTGTGAAAGAGAACTTTAGCTACTAATCCTTTTCTATTGTACTAATTGAACTTCACTTTGTAGGTAGAAATGACAATTCTCTGTGATTTAGGATCAAGGGACTAGCAGGTGAAGGCGTCTACTCTAACTGCCATCTAGACTGTGCCCTGTTGTGTGGCCAATAGCGTTACCTTTCTGAACCCATGATTTTTGTTCTCTTTTGCAATTGTAACTATAATTCCTATCTTCAAAAGTTATTATAAAAGTTAAACATTATGTTTGCTAAGTTATTATCACTGTGTAGGTCAATGTTAGCAGTTTATTTTCTTTCAGTTTTTTGTCTTGAAAGAGACAGGGGTCCCTCATCTATAGATCACTCAGTTACCCAATAATGTTTTTCATACATAGGATATATAAAACTTTTGATTAATGACCATGGTATGGGAACAAAACCAGAGCGTTCCTAAATGAAGATGTAAGAATATCAACAAAAAAGATGATAATGATTACTTTGAGTTTCATTGGCATTCTCCCTAATGCTGGTGTTTTGCTTGTAGAAAATTCATCTTAAGAAAATTTGGGTATAAACAGTGTGATACCCATTTGTTTGTGCCAGTTAACTAATTTATATCTTAGGATGAATTGCGTGTACAGTACTTTCTTTCAGGAACTCACACTTCAAGGGTGGGCAAGAGGCACATCATAGGAAGCACCTTCATCAAGAATCAACACCTTTAGAGGTGGTAATCTAGCACTCTTAAATGGAAATTTTACACAAGTGAGTTTGTTTATTATTAGCAGAAGAAGTGTTGGAAATAGTTTTCCATTGAAGAAATAAACGTGCTAATCATGGTTTGTCACTTAGAAAGTGTAGTATTCCCTGTGGGTTTAAACAAATTGTAAAAGTCAGGCAGCTTGACAGTGGAAAAAACGTCAGCACAGGTTTTTTGGTCCTGTGGCTTTCTGGTTCATGGAGGTGGTTCTCTACTTGGCTGTCCTGCAAGCTGACTAGTAGCTCACCAGACACTCATGAGCTTTCCTCTTGAAAGCCTCACAGTGGCCTGCATGTAGCTTAGCTACTGGCTGAACACATGGGACTACTTGCCTTTACCTCTCCTTGTTAAATAAGAACTCAAGGTATTTTTGGTTTAGAATAAGAATGAGTAGCAAGCTGTAAGAGAAAAAGATAGCAATTTGTTCTTATTTATTTAAAAGGTCTTTAATACCTATCTGAGGATAACTTTTTATGTTGAAAGTTATTTTTAAGTGTTAAAGTAATGATTAATTCTTTTCTAACAAATAGATGTTATGCATTTTGTCAAAGTCACTGATGAGAGAATACGTTTTAAGAGAGCTTATCCAAAAAATGGACAAACTTATGAATACTAAACACTAGAAAGAATGCTTAAGGTTGTTCTTAGGTTTAATGATTTCCTACAGCTCATAAAATTCAAAAGTAGTATTTTCATGGCTCTATATTATTAATATAAAATCATGTAGACTAAAAATCAGCGAGGATGAAAAAAAATCTTAAAGTTCAGGCACGCATTCAGGTATCCACTTCCATGGGATTGAACAGCATGTGAGTCTTCAAGCTATGATGTGTCCTATAAATAAAGGAAAGCTCAGGGCTGGAGAGATGCCTTAGCAGTTAAAACCTGAGTTTGGTTCCCAGCACCCAAGTAAGGTGACTGACAGCTGTCTGTAACTCTAGTTCCTGGGAATCTGACACCCTCTTCCAGCCTCTGAGAACAACTGCACATATGTGCACTTATCTGCACCCATCCTGCGGACATAATAAAATAACTATTGAAAGGAAGCTTACCCACTTGATGGTATCTATAGACATTATTAGAGGTCATTTGCATAGCCCTGTAATTCTCAGCCACTTAACTATGGATTTCATTGTTAGGACAATTTTATCTGATAAACTAGTTTAGAGAAGCCTGTGTATTAAAGAACATATAAAACATTATTATTGGCTAGAACATCCTAAGATGTTAGGGCTTATCTCTCTGAATTTGGCCTTGGAGCTGGTTCAGAGAAAATGCCTTTGACTTATGCACAGTTTAGGGTTTGGATAACTCAAACTTGCTTAATTAACTCTTTTCCTATCTCAGAATAAAATATTTTTACTATACAATAATATGAAGGGAGTAACCATCCTTTCTTCAGAATGAATTGCTTTCTAATGAATATTTTGCTCTGTTATCAGTTGTCTATATCAGTTACCTATAATTCACAATATATATTTTATCTAATTGTGTACTGAAATTCATCTTTCTTCCTAAGACTTACTGGAACCTTGTTTCATTTAGGACACTTGCTTTTAATATCTCTCTCACCATTCTGCGCGTATAGTTGCACAATGGCCCATGCCTACTGGCTAATAGCAGTGTGAATGCAGCAGAGACCATGGGCTGAGGAAGACTATGACTCCACTAACATCAACAAGGCAGACCCAGAGGTCACAAACCTGTGCTTGTCATGCATGACTCACCCTCCTTAATCCTGTTGAAGGGAGTTTGGGAAATAGAAATTTGTAAAAAAACCAAAACTATCGTGAAGACTTTAGTAGCAGTCTAGGCTCTTACTTTTCTTTACTAAGGCAAAGAATTGAAATAAATTCAGAGTGTGAGCTAGTATTCTTGGTGCCTGAACACCACTGTGGCTTATAGTTCAGGTCATAGAAGAAACGCCTTTATTGCTCCTTGGGCTCGCTGGCCAGTGGAAGATGTGTAGCTATAACAATCATCCTGGTAAGTTCATGCACATAAATGAGCTTGATTACAATTCAGAGAATTTCATATTTGAAGACTTTTTTCCTTATAAGAGCATTTATGTAATAATAGCAAAGTTTGGGTCTAAATTCATGTTTCTTCAAGGGGGAAAACTCTTTAGCTGTCTTTTTTTTTCTGTATTAATTTATTCTTGTTACATCTCAATGTTTATCCCATCCCTTGTATCCTCCCATTCTTCCCTCCCTCCCATTTTCCCATTATTCCCCTCCCCTATGACTGTTCCTGAGGGGGATTACCTCCCTCTGTATATGCTCATAGGGTATCAAGTCTCTTCTTGGTAACCTGCTGTCCTTCCTCTGAGTGCCACCAGGTCTCCCCCTCCAGGGGACATGGTCCAATGTGAGGCACCAGAGTACGTGAGAAAGTCATATCCCACTCTCCACTCAACTGTGGAGAATGTTCTGACCATTAGCTAGCCAATGGTTAGCTGTCTTTTTAAAATTGTTTTCAATGTATTCTTCAAGGCAATCATAAGCTGGGTAGTTCTTGCTACATTAAAGGTTCCCCTTATGTATTTTAAGGCAGTTTTTACAACCTGCAATGGGAAACAAATATGTTCAAATCCTGATTGTTTTTAATCTGAACCTTTAAGGTATGGTTAACCTAGATTGGGAAGTTGATTGGGTTGAGATATGCCTAGGAGGTTACTAAAGCACATCTCTGACATGCTGGTGAGGGTATTTACACAGATTATAGACCCTGAAGGCTCAGACTAATCAATGCTTTAATATATTGATTGACTCTAAATTAAAAAAAATCTTTAGGAGATGGTGAAGTTCTGGGGTCTATTAAGAAGAAGCAGGCTGTCATATCTTAAGGGTCTATCTTGTCCTTGGCTTCATCCTATCTTTTGTTTGTGTCCTAGCAATCATATGGTAAGCAGGTTTCCTCTCTCATGCTATTCTTCTCTCTTACGTTTTTTCATTATAAATTCATAACAATCATGCAATTTCTTACAAGATATGCATTGCAATGATTGTCAGTATATGTTTGAGAGTAATAAGAGAAAGAATGTGTAGTTTCCAAGGCAATAAATGATGCTATAAACAATATAGTAATGGTGCTCGATAAGAAAAAGTCCAGATGTTCTTATGAAATTTAGTCACCCCGAAAGCTGAGTTTGAAGCTGTGTATTGCTGGGGTCCACGCAAGAGGAACAGCAAAGCATCTCTAGAACTCATGGAATGTGGCCCACCTGTTAGCAAACCCATAATGGGTGTGTCTCTGTGAGGCATAACCCCAAGAACTATGTGTCTTGAGGACTTCATGATGTTATAGATCATAGCTCTGCTTGTTTACTTTGTGGTCCTAATCATCCTCATAATATATGAATTGTGTGAGTACTATGAAGGGGGCTTCCAGTCCCTCACTGGGCAGTATTATTGGCATACTCAATAACAGTGCTTGATCACTTTCAGGCATTGCTGCTAGAGCAGATAAATGATTTAACCACCACCCTCGAAAAGAAAGTGCAGATGTAGATTGTTAACAATGATTATTACCCTTAGAAATAATTTATAAAAATAGATTGTCCAACAAGGTTAGGTAAAGATGTTTTTGCTAGCGGCTCTGATGCAGAAAATCTTAAAGGACAATTGAAGTAAAGAGAAAGTACACTCTTAATAGTAAATCTAGGAACTTTTTGAAGTTGGCAAAGCAAGAACAATGGCCCATAGTGACATTGGCTGATGTGACTCTTTCAAGTTGGGTTGATGACTGAGATGACAATTGATTTCCTTATTCTATTTTCCTGCCCTTAGCTTCCTGATATGATTTAATAAAACATATTAGTGAGTAGATGAGCACCTTTAGTACTTAAAGTAAAAATTGCTGATTTTTTATATAGGAATTTAGATTTGTGATTCTTTTAAGATCTTCATGAGATTACTTCTTAAGATAATTGACTCCTTCTTTGTAACCACAAATGGCAGCCTGCCAGTAAGAAAAGCTGACTGAGAAATTAACTTACTTGCTTATACTTTGTGAATATATAACAAGTTGCTTAGGTACAAATGTATGTGGGTTTTTGGAATTAACTTGTTATTCATGTTTGTCTCTCACCCATAATACGTTAAACATTTGATCATGTGAAGGTATTGGGGAACACGATTTTCTTACATTATCTATTGTAATCATTTATTTATAGAGAAATAGACTCACATTGTGATATTTACACTGCTTGAAATATTTTGTTGGGACATATAAACTGTGAGAGAAAAAAATAGAGCTAGAAGAAACAATTTGTTGAAACCTACCTGCTGAGTCTGTCTTACTTCATCAAGTATAAGTGTGTGTGTGTGTGTGTGTGTGTGTGTGTGTGTGTGTGTGTGTGTGTATGGTTATTTTCTCTCCTTCTTTCCCCTTTTTTAGACACTTGCACCATCAGTAGGCCCTCCCACTAGGAGCCATCAGCCCTAGCCTTAGCTTGCCGCCATCAGTGGAAGCTATTGTAGGTAACTATCAGTTCTGGCCTGGAAGGTTGCCCTCAGAGAAAGTCTACAGGGTCACCAGCCAGCCAGCCACAGGATTCATGTCCCACCTCATTCTTCCCCAGTTGATGTCAAAGATGGACTTCAATAGTGTACAACTATAGCACTTGGCAATGTGACAACATATTTTCCCTTCTAAGACAGAGGCCTGGGTTTTAAAAAGATAAATGGATAATTAGTGGTAAATGGGAGTAATATTTCCAAATATAGAAAAAACATACTGGTTATAAAAAGGTAGAATATGGTATTAATTATACACTAATCTAATATGTGTGCACAGAAAAGTATCTGGATGCATGCAGATTGCAGAATTAATCGTTTTCACTGGTCTGTTGGGATTATGGATGATTATAATTTTCTTCTCTTTGCTCAATAATAATGATTTTTAAACATTCTTTGATGAGCATCCTTTATTTTTAATAGGAAAATGAATGGAATATATCTGGAAGTCTTAACAAAATGCAGCGAGAATAATTGAATGCATGTTCCATCATCTCCCATGGTGGCAAATGTCTTTAGCTATAAACAAAAAACAATTAAGTGAGTATAAATGAGTTCTCTCTGGTATTTCATCCATTGCCCTGAAATCACATCCTTTGTTTTCCCTACATTATTTTATGTTAGTAACTTAGTAACTTCCTCCCATGGTCACACAGTGCGGGGAAATGTATAGGATTGTTTCTATGAAGTAAAGGAGAGAGAGAGAGAGAGAGAGAGAGAGAGAGAGAGAGAGAGAGAGAGAGAGAGAGAGAGAGAGAGCTATTCACCTGATGCAGCTAAAACAAAAGCATTGAACACATAAAGTGTGTTTATTTTGAGAACCACTTGAGGTGGGTCAATATGAATGAGAGCCAGAGTGCTCTAAAACAATGTAGCAGTAGTTAATTTTAGCACTAGTAGCATTTTTATTTATTTATTTATTTTTGGTTGGCAAAATGAAATCTTTGCCTTAAGGGCTATTCTGTACAGTGTAGGTTGCTTAGCCTTATCTTTGCTCTTTACTTATCAGATACAACTAACAAATAAAAATTGTGCTCAAATATTCCAACATCCTTTGGAGTAACATGAACCTAGTTCAGAGCCACTACCTTACTAAACACTTGCTACAGTTTGGGTATATACAGTTTTAGTGTCAGGATCATTTTCCTAAGTCACAATTATCTGATAGGAAGCTGTCACTTTCCTTTGTTATATAAATCTAGAGGTTGTAACTCACAACTCGGATGACTATCGTATACCATTAAAGAGCCAGAGTTCTCCCAGATCTTGCTTGACCATTCCTCAGGAAATCATTCTGAGAGCCACATAATTGTTCAAACTGCTGCTAGACATCCAATAATCAAAATTACTCTCCAGGGAATTGGAATGAATCCATTTTCTTCAACTTAAGAGAAGCTCTGGAGGTCACTTGCCTCTTCTTATTCATACCATGGTTAGAACTTGGCTTCTTTTAGCTGTTTGGAAGGCATAAAAAACAAATGGCAGTTGGGGATTTCGCTTAGTGGTAGAGCACTTGTGAAGCAAGTGCAAAGCCCTGGGTTTGGTCCTCAGCTCTGGAAAAAAAAAAAAAAAAAAAAAAAAAAAGCCAAGATATTTGTCTTCTGGAGCTAGGGAGATGGCTTCTTGGTTAAATATTATGGTTATTTTTACAAAATTGTGTTTCTTTATCAATCTCTGTTAACTTATCTATCATACAAATAATTGAGGCTCTTTTATAAAATTTAATAATAGCTCCACAACACAATAACTGAATAGTTATTACTCTATTCTTAACCTTCTGAGCTAGTCTGGCTTCCTCCCAGGGTGCATCTTAAAGATACTTGCATTTTGTAGCTCTCCTTGCTCCACACACATAACTACTCTCAGCTCTATGTGACTCTTGAACTGCAGGTTTGATTGGCCTACAAGGGTGCATGATGCCATGAATAGTATTAAACCTTATATGCACTACATTATTTTATATATCTTTATACTGCTCTAGTTTTCTTTCTACTTCTGTGACAAGTAATATGATAAAAAGTAACTTAAGAGAGGAAGAATTCGATATCAGGCTACGGGTTATTGTTCATCACTGAGGGAAACAGTACAGGAATCAAGCAGGGACTTGAATGCAGAAACCATAAAACATCTGCTTGGTAGCGCTCTCGCAGGCTTATGCCTAGCTAGTTTCTTAGACATCTCAATGATACCTTCCTAGGACATCTTTATGCCCATGGTGGTCTCGGCCCTACTATACCAATTGATAGTTGAGAAAAACCTCCGTAGAATTTTCCATAGGCAAGTGTTTTGGAAATTCACAATTGATACTCCCTTCTTCTGGTGACTCTAGTCAGTGTCCAGTTGATGGTTAAGCTAATTAGGACATATACTTATGGTAAAATAATATGTATTAAGCAGCACTTGAGAAGGCAGCGGTGGGCAGATTGCTGTGAATTTGAGGTCAGCCTAATATACAAAGCAAATTCAGGATAACCAAGGCTATGAAGAGAAACCCTGTCTTGAAAACAAATAATCAAACAAAAAAAGAGTAACAGTTGTTAATGTTATTTTTATGAAACTCTGTTTGCTTCTCAGTTTCTCTCTTAACCTGGCCATCACACAAATAACTGAGATTCTTTTGTATTTGTTTAAGAAAAAGATACACAACACAATAACTGAGATATTATTATTCTATTTTTAAAACCCTAACCTAATTTGATTTCCTCCCACTATACATCCCAGAAATACTTGCACTTCATAGCTTCCTCTATTCCAGCTCCTTCCTGAAGTCTCTAGTACATCTCCTGTGGCTGAATCCCCTAATTCCTCCTCTAACTCCTCCTCCCCTGGCCAGCAGTAAGTCCAGCCCTATTTTCTCCCCTGATCAGTGATTGGATGTAAACTGATTTATTGGCATATGAGTGAACAATTGACGAGCAGTATTTACACAACAGTGAGACAGTAAATTCTCAGAACAATGATTGAAACAAGATACAGGAGGTACAGAAATCAGCATTTGTATTACACATTAACTTTATGATTGCACAGTAATAAGTATAACAGTATGTAATAACATAATTATGTGACTGTGGCCTCTCAGTATTTTCTTGCAATCATCTTTGTAAGGATGTGAGATAACTCAATGTATATAACTGAGGTGACATGACATATAAGAGATAGACTCTTTGTAAGCACCAATTAATTCAAAGGCAGCTTGAATATTTTCTGAGATAGACATCTGGAAAGATGATATTACAACCAAGAGAAAAATAAAATGATGAACAGATGTGTATTGTATTCAGAATGAATACCCAAGACAGAAGGATGACTCATGTCCTGTGCATTGTGGTATAAGATTTTACACTTTACTCAGAAAGCTATGCCATTTGGTTTAAGGAAGCCAGCTCTTAGTGTTGGGGTGGTTCTGGAGTACAAGATGAATCAACAACATTTTGGATTTCTGTATCAAAATCTGAAGTGGTCACAGCAAACATTTTAAAGAACCTTAATTTGTCTCCTTGGGAAAAGTATTGAATTATGATTAGAGAATAAAAACATTGTTCAGAAATATTTATTCTATTTCACTGAACTTTGTGAGAATAGTACATTTTGCATTATCTTGGGTCATATGATTTTTAGTGGAATGAGAGTGAGGCAAGAGAAAAAGAAAAAAAATTACGAAGGCATGGGAATAGGAAGGACCCTCTCACCCTTTGGTTTTATATTCTAGAACAACTAACATTTACTTTGAACATTTCTTACACAGAGACAAGATTCTTTTCCTACAGAAATATTTCAAATAAAAAAATTAAAAATAAAATGAACATAGTTAAAACCTGAGCATATATAACCTTTGAATGTGGCCTGTCTCCTTTCCCAGATGGAAATCTTCAATTTTTAACTTAATATCACAAGAATACCTCTTTACAGTAGAAGGTGTCTTTAACTCCATTGTAAAACACTCGTGAGCCATGGTTATACCTTATGGGATTGCAATCTTCTCTAAGACACTTCTCTGACCTCCTTGTATTCTCATTTAACAAAACCAGAAAAAAAAAAGGGTTGT
This sequence comes from Acomys russatus, assembly GCF_903995435.1. NCBI lineage: Eukaryota > Metazoa > Chordata > Mammalia > Rodentia > Muridae > Acomys > Acomys russatus. The sequence goes on from NC_067137.1 coordinate 101,528,565, forward strand.
AGGCATCAATAGTTTCTATAGTTTATTAACAACCCTTTTAGATTTAAGTTTAGGGAGCCAGCAAAATGGCTCCCTGGGTAAAGATGCTTGTCACCAAGCCTGAAGATCTTAGTTCAATCCCTGGGCCCCACATGGTGGAGGATGACAAGGGACTCCTTTGAGTTGTCTTCTACAGGTGTGCCATGGCACATGCATTCCTAAATGTGTGCGTGAACACACAAATAAATAAAAGTATAATTTAAAAAGATTTAACTTTTGGTTCTCCAAAATTGTATATATTGTATACATATATGTATGTCATAATATGGTTTTGCCATTGTTAAGAGTAATGCTTGGCTTTCTCTTATGAATTACACACATATTCTTCCTTGTATCTGATGTTATTCCTGATGATTTTTTTTTCCTTCCAATCAAAATCCCTGTAGTGGATGTAAACATGTTTTTGTTTTGATCCCAAGTGTGGGATGTGAAACAGACTTGTGTGAGGGCAGGTGGTGTTTGTCCACTGGAAAAAGCCTTGTGAGAAGACATGTGATGTTTATCTGCTAGAAAAGGAACTGCCTCTTGTGGGGGCATGGTCTTTGTCATCTGATGAGCGCCCTAGTGTGAACTCTGAGAGGAGATATGTATGAGCCCAAAACCAGAGGTTTGACTTTTTGGTTTTTGCATCACTTCCTGTCATTTGGTTGTTCATCACTCTGCTTAGGGATGTTCCTACAGAGAAATGCTCCAGAGAATGCTTTGAGGTTCTGGGTTCCAGATGATGTAGTTGCAGCCATTTTTGCTGAATTGATTGTGTGTGTGTGTGTGTGTGTGTGTGTGTGTGTGTGTGTGTGTGTGTGTAACAAGTCTCCTGAAATTCTGATGATGAAGAGTGGAATAACTCCAAGGATTTAAGTCTAAAAAGGCCTACTTCTCCTGTCCTCATTAACCTCTTTTCTCTCTTATCTAGGGTAGGAGGCTTGGAATGGAGGTATAGGCATTAGTGAACCACAAATAAAGGAGTTTTATAAAAACTCAAAGCCTGAAAATCCCCGTGCTTAAATTGGGGTTAAAATCTTTCCCTATTAAAACTAACTCTGTTTCATACTGACTCATCCTGAAATGCTTTCCTATAGTGAAGTCAAGAACCATGGCTTCACTTGAGTATTTGTCTCTGGAAGAACTCCTGAGAGCAGTTTTTTTTTTATCTAGTCAGGGCTTATTGCTGTGGCCATTGGCAAATTGGAACTAATCTGAGGCAAGGTATGCCTCAAATATTATTTGTTTGCCTTAATATGTTCTCTCTTTCTTTGTGAAGTTATATTACATTGTTAGATTTTTGTACAAAGAACAAGAGAAATTTATACTAAAGAAAACCTACTCTTGAATCAAGCATAAACTGATCCATAATAACTATATTTAATTTACAAAGAGCAACAATCAAATACTTATGAGTAAGACACAGAGTACTAGCATATCTTTGCATATCTTAAGGACCATTTTAGTTGGACTGTATCCAAGAATTGCAAGCAGACTAGATAGTAAGGATAATCTTTTCCCCTATCACCTCCAAATATTTGTTTAGGTAACTAATATAATGCAAAGCATACAATTGTTTAATTTTTTTTTATTTTTCTATGTGTCCAAAGAATTAAGAAAATGTGATGTGAGTGGATATTTTATAGTAGAAATTATTAATACGATTGAAATATAGCATGAGATATACTATGTTAATGACTGAATCTAGACCCTCATCATTCTTTCCTGGGTAGAACATGAAGCATTGAAAATATTGTATATTGTTTTTAAGACCCTAATAATTCTATATGTTGGTATATATTCCTTACTGACATAAAAGTTGTAGATATATATCTTTCATGATAATAGTGCAACTGCTCCTTTTAAAAGAGTTGTAGTATAGTATAAAATTAATCTTATATTAGAAATTAACTAATATGAACAGGGTCACCAACAACTAAGCTTCTTGTTCCCTTTGCCCCTTATTCCTGGCAGGAGTCATAGGAGCCATAACTTTTATGTGTTATGATTAAATAATTTTTATTTATAGATATCCTTGACTGAGGACATGACCAGTTATCTTGGTAGTAGATATATGGACTCTTCTGATTGAAACTGTAACCCACATAGTCTTAATTTTTTCCTATTCCTCTAACCGTGGATGTATTTCTTCCTGATTCTTGACCCTTGACCTACCTGTATTTAGAGCATTTACCTTGGAGAACTTGTAATCATAAATTTTTCCCACTCATTTTAGATTTAAATATAAATCATCACAACGCTCTTGCATGCACTATAACTTCTCAATGTGTTTCTCAAGGGAGTGGGAAACATTTTTAAAACTTTTATTGCTAAACCAGACAGCATCCCTGTGTTTATAGAAAAGTATAAATATAATGTCAGTAAGTTCCAACCAGCTAACTCAAATGAGCTCATCACATTGTTCAAACCCCTAACAACCATAATCTAGGAAGTTTCTACTCATTTAATTCAACAATGGAAAACTGCCCTCTCCATTTTACAGAAAAATAAATGACTTCTCTTTGTATGTGCCCGGAAAATTGTAAAACTATCATTTACTTAACTGATGAAATTGTCATCTCAGAGGCTTCTTGCTAAATGAGCTCACTCTTTCTAATTTTTACTGAACTCTGGATGGGTGGTTCAGATGTTCTTGTTCATACCCCTCCAACCAGACTGATTCAATCTGACTTCTCTTAGCTTCTGACAGAATTTATCTGCTTGGGGAAAAAAACTGCCTCTGAACTCCATTAACTGCACTGCACTGACTGCAGGAACTCAACTGCACTGCATAAAATTCAACTGAACTCAACTGAACTTATCATCCTTGCACTGACTTCCAACTGGTTGACTCAACTCAACTCAACTCAACTGCACTGCCTCTCCCTGCACTCTTTGCCTTTCTTTCCTGTGATTTTCTCTTGAGGGTTGAGCATATCCTATCTCTGAGTCATTCTGTTAAATCTTTCTCTGATTTGGCATTTTGTCTGTCTCTCACATAGATGTCATTGTTTGGGATTAAAGGTATTTACTAAGGGCATGTTTATATTCTAGCTAGAGGGGATAAAGATGTGTATTCCAGCAAGATGAGTTAAAGTTGTGTGTCATATTTACATTCTATCCAGATCACATAAACCTAGGTATTCGGATGTGATCCCTTGCCAAAGCAGCCATGTTGTTGGATTAAAATTCCTCTATATCTTTCCCCTTTCTGTTTAAGCTAAAAATGGTACACAGTTTAGCTATTTCAACAGAAACATTTATAAATACTATATATTTAACAGTCCAAATGTCTGCAAACTTAACAGTTCAAATTTCCTTGTGAAGATCCATTGATTGGATGATTCTTTATAACTGCAGTCCTGATCATCTATCTGTCCTTCAGCAAATGTTCATTTCAGCATTAAAGTTTTCCAGTCTGTCAATTGGATGAACTATCTCTCCTTCTTCAGTTGTTTTGCTGAGCTATTTCCATGCCAGACATATCTGCTTTCTGAGTTGTCTGAGGAAACTGCTGTCTTTTTGCATCTCTTCCTTCCTTGAGATGTGCCTTTCATGTGGAAGCTTCTCATATTCGGGTTGGACCTTTATAAATTTTTATGGAACCCATAGTCTTTCATCACCTGTGGAAATATAGAAAAAATCTCTTACTCAATGTAACACATTCTCCAATTTTAATGCGTGGTTTGTGTTATTTGTTGCTGGGGTACAACAAATTCCCTTAGGACACTTTCCATATTTAAAGGTTTACCTCTTATATCTCTTGCTGATCTGCATTTGTTAGTTCAATGCCACACCTTCTACAAATCCTGGAAGGCTGAGGTCTTCTAAAGAAAATAGTAAAATACAATCTTACTTGCTGACTAACTCTACTAATACAATAGTTTTTTTTTTTTAATACTAAAGCAAACCTATGTTATGAAACATATAACAACAACAACAACAAATTATCTACTTCTGGGTTATCATGAGATAGAAGTCAGACAAAAGAGAGGTCGTAAAGTTGGATGATAGATTTCTTTATAGAACTACTTTCTACATTCTAAGTAAAAGCTCAAAAAAATAGACACAACAAATAGAACTTTCAAGAGATAATATTTGGTTGAAAGAACAATGGCTGGTTTGGTTCTGAGGTCCTGAAAGAGTTTCCCCCAATCCCTACAAATTTTTATTTTTATTTCTATTTTCTTCATTTTACACCCTAATTGTAGCCCTTCCCATGTCTCTTCCAAATCCCACCCTCCTTCCCTCATCCTCCCTCCCCCTTTCCTAATCCTCAGAAAGAGGGAGGCCTCCTCCACTATCATCTGACATCAGCCTATCAAATCTCATCTGGACTGCCTGCATACTCTTTCTCTGTGGCCTGGCAAGGCAGCCCTATGAAGAAGAAATGATCATTGAGTGGGCACTAGATTCCAGGTTACAGGTAAATCCTACTCACCGTATTATAGGAACCACCAGAAGACTGTGCTGCCTATGACTGCATCTGAGTAGGCGGTCTAGGTCTGCAATATGCTTGGTCCTTGATTGGTGCATTTAGTCTCTGTAGCACCATCAGCCCTGCCCCCCACCTGGATTTGTTGGTTCCTTTGGCCTACTTGTCAAGCTCCTGTCCCCTCCAGGTCTTTCTATTCCCTAACTCTTCCACAAGACTCCCTGTATTTCACACCAAAAATTGGCTTTGAGTCTCAGCATCTGTTTTGATTCATTGCTGGGTGGAGTTTTTTCAGAGGCCCTCTCTGGTAGGCTCACACTCCGTTGATTCTGTTGTCTATTCTATTTGCCCTTTTGAATAAGAATTAAGCATTCTCCCTAGGCTTCTCCTTGTTATTTAGCTTCTTTAGGTCTGTATATTGCGTGCGGTTATCCTGTATCATGTGGCTAATATCTGCTTATAAGTGTGTATATAACATGCATCCCTTTCTTGGTCTGAATTATCTCACTCAGAATAATTGCTTCTCCTTCCATCCTTGTTTTTAATAGCTGAGTAGTATTCCATTGTGTAAATGTACCACAGTTTCTTTATCCATTCTTCACTTGGGTGAAATCTAGGTTGTTTCCAGATTCTGGCTATTACGAATAAAGCTGCTATAACATAGTTGAACAAATGTCCTCGTTGTATGGTGGAACATATTTCGAGTATATGCCCCAGGAGTGGTATAGATCAGCCTTAAGGTAGAACTATTTCCAATTTCCTGAGAAAGCTCCGGATTGATTTCTAAAGTGGTTGTACAAGTTTTCACTCTCACCAGCAATGAAGGAGTGTTTCCCTTTCTCCATATCCTCACCAGCATGTGCTGTCACTTGACTTTTTGACCTTAGTCATTCTGATGTGTGTAATGTAGAATCTCGGAGTTGTTTTGATTTGCATTTCCCTGATAACTAGTGACAGTGAGCATTTCTTTAGGTGTTTCTTAGCCATTTGTGTTCCTTTGTTGAGAATTCTCTTTTTAGTTCTGTATCTCATTTTTAATTGGATTATTTGATTTGGTGGTATTTAATTTCTTGAGTTCTTTATATATTTTGGATATTAGCCCTTGGTCAGACGTAGGGTTGGTGAAGATTTGTTCCTAGTCTGTAGACTGTCATTTTGTTATATTGACTATCTCCTTTTCCTTATAGAAGCCTTTAGGTTTCATGAGATCCCATTTATTAATTGTTGCTCATAGATCCAGAGCTACTGGTGCTCTGTTTAGGAAGATGTCTCCTGTGCCAATGAGCTCAAGACTCTTCTCCATTTTTTCTTCTTACAGATTTAGTGTGCCTCATTTTATATTGAAGCCTTTAGTCCACATGAACTTTAGCTTTGTGCATTGTGATAAATAAGGGTCCATTTGCATTTTTCTATGCATAGACATCCAGTTAAGCAAGAACCATTAGTTGCAGATTCTATCTTTTGCCCATTGTATGGATTTGGATTCTTTGTCAAAAATCAAGTGTCCATAGGTATATGGATTTACTTCTGGTTCTTTGATTCAATTCCATTTATCTACCTGTCTGTTTCTATGCCAGGACCATGCAGTTTTTAATAATTTTGCTCTATAGTATAGCTTGATATCATGGATAGAGATAGCTGTAGAAGAAAATTTATTGTACAAGATTATCTTAGATATTTTGTTTTTTTGTTTTTTTTTTTTTTTTGCTTTTCCATATGAAGTAGAAAATTATCCTTTCAAAGCTGATAAAGAATTGTATTAGCATTTTGATTTTCAGATGGCCATTTTTACCATGTTAATCCTACTTATCCATGACCATGAGAGATGTTTCCATCTTCTCATATTTTCTTCAATTTCTTTCTTCAAAGATGTGAAGTTTTCTTTTTCTACATACAAGTCTTTCACTTGCTCTGTTAGAGTTACACCAAGATACTTTATGTTTTTTTTTTTTTTTTTTTTTTTTTGTGGCTATGTGAAGGGTGTTGCTTCCCTAATTTCTTTCTCTGCCTATTTGTCTTTTATATAAAGGAGGGCTACTGATTTTTTGAGTTGATTTTGCATCCAGCCACTGTGCTGAATTAGTTTATCAGCTGTAGGAGTTCCTTTGTAGAAAATTTGGGGTCGTTTATGTAAACTATCACATCATCTGTTAATAGTGATACTTTGATGTCTTCCTTTCTAGTTTGTATCCCTTTGATCTTCTTTAGTTGTTTTTTTTCCCCCTGTGGCTAGGACTTCAAGTACTATTTTGAAGAGATACTGAAAGAGAAACAGTTTGTCTTTCCCTGAGTCAGTGAAATTGATTTAAGTTTGTCCCCATTTAGTTTGATGTTGGCTATAGGCTTGTATATTTCCTTTCCTCTGTTTATGTATGTGTCTTGTATCCCAGATCTCTCCAAGACTTTTAACATGAATAGGTATTGGATTTTGTCAAATGCTTTCTCAGCATCAAAGGAGAGTATCAAGTGAGTTTTTAAATTTCAGTTTGCTTATATGATGGATTAAATTGTTTATATGATGGATTTTCAACTATTGAACCACCCCTGCATGCCTGAGATAAAGCCTACTTGGTCATGGTGAATGAAATTTTTGATGTGTACTTGGATTTGGTTTGCTAGTATTTGATATTTTTGATGTATTCTTTGACTTTGTTTAGAAGTATTTTATTGAGTATTTTTGCATCAATGTTCAAAAGGAAAATTGGTCTGAAATTCTCTTTCTTTATCTGTACCTGAGCTTTTTCCGTTGGAAGACTTTTGATGACTGATTCTATATCCTTAGGAGATATAAGACTATTTAATATGTTTAGTTCATCTTTATTCAATTTTAGTAAGTGATATCTATCAAGAAAATTATCCATTTCATTTAGATTTTCAAATTTTGTGGCATATAGGCTTTTGAAGTAAGACCTAATAATTCTTTAGATTTCTTTGGTGTCTGTCCTAATTTCTCCCTTTTCTTTTCTGATTTTGTTGATTTGAATACTCTCCCTCTGCCTTTTAGTTAGTTTGGCTAAGAGTTTGTCTATTTTGTTGATTTTTTCCCAAAAAAAAAAAAAACAAAAACAAAAACAACAACAACAACAACAAAAAACAGCTCTTGGTTTCATTGGTTCTTTGAATTTATTTTCTTTGTGTCTAATTTATTGATTTCAGCCCCAAGTTTGATGATTTTCTGTCATCTATGACTCTTCTGTGTGTTTGCTTCTTTTTGTTGTAGAGCTTTCAAGTGTGCTGTTAAGTTGCTAGTATGAGATCTCTTCAATTTCTTTATGAAGGTGTTTAGTGCTGTGAACTTTGCTTTTGGCACTGCTTCATTGTGTCCCATAAGTTGTGGTATATTGTGCCTTCATTTTCATTGAATTCTAGGGCATCTTTAATTTTTTAAAATTTTGTCCCTGATCCAGATGTTGTTGAGTAGAGAGTTGTTCAGTTTCCATGAATTTGTAGGCTTTATGTAGTTTCTGTTGTTGTTTTCTAGCTTTAATCTGTGGTGGTCTGAGAAGATGCAGGGGGTTATTTTGATCTTCTTGTATCTGTTGAGCTTTGCTTTGTGAGCAAGTATATGGTCTACTTTTGCTAGGGCTCCCCTGAAATCTCCTCAGGATGGAAGATCATAGTTGTTGGAGCCTGCACACAGCTCATCTCTTCTGGGTTCTATGTCTGTGTCACAGTTGGGTAAGGCAGGAGAAGAACATGTTGAGAGAGTTTCAAGTTCATGTGCTCCTCAGGACTCCTGGGTATGGTGAAAAATGTGGGTTGTGGCGAGCAGCCTACTCACCTTTGCTGATTCACTGTCTGTGACCCAGATCAAAGTCCAAAACTGCTTGGGTGTCCCACAGCTCTCCTTGGGATGGTGGGTAATGTGGTTTGTGGGTTGCACACAACTCACCTCTGTGTCTCGGATGGGACAGACCAGAGAGGATAGGGCAGAGAGAGATGTAAGGTCAAAGCTGCTTGGGTATCCCATGAGCTTTCTCTTATGGCTTGATGGCTGTGTTCTGGATGGGACAGGTTGGTGGGGAAGTGGTCAGAGAGAGAGATCAAAGGTCAAAGATGCTCATTGTCCCACAGACATCCTTGGGATGGCAGATAATGTGGGTTTTGTCCTGTGCCTAATTCACTTCTGCTGGATTGTTCTCTGTGTCCCAGTTGTGCCATAGTGGTAAGGAGCAGATGGATAGAGATCCAAGCCCAAGGCTGCTTGAGTGTCCCATGGGTTTCCTCTGCTAGTTAGTTGGCTGTGATATGGACAAGCATTTGAGCTTTTAAAGATGGAATAGGGTAGCTGGGCTTGGTGGTACAAGCCTGTAATCCCCCACTAATGGAGGCAGAAGCAGGAGGATCTCTGTGAGTTCAAGGACAGCCTGGTCTACAAAGTGAGACCAGAACAGCCAAGGCTATATAGCAAAACCAAAATAATCCCAAAACCAAACCAAACCAACCAACCAACCAACCAACCAACCAATTAATCAAACAAACAAATAAGAATGAATAGGGTGTTTTGAGTCAACTATACAAGAGCTTTGATTTGGGAAAAATGTGAACCTCCATAGTAACATGATATTTCTGTTTATAGAACAGTAAGTATAGGGCACACAATTAAAGTTTTATTCATCGTACACACACAAAAATGCTATGAACAACTTCTACACTAAGCATTTTCTCTAACAACTGAGCCATATCTCCTGATCTTGAACAACTTCTAACATAATAATTATTTTGTTATTTATCTACATGTATTTGTGTTCAGCTGAGTACATTGCAGTCCAGAGATCAACACTAATTTTGAGAATATTGATTACTTTCTAACTTATATTTTAGTTATTATTAATTTATTTAGTGTCAATGAGAGTACATGTGTGGATATGTACATGCCATGAATATTATGTGAAGGTCAGAGAGAAAACTTAGAGAAATGAAATTTTTCTCTCTCTCTCTCTTGCCATTTTTAAAAAATCATTTAGCTCCCAGGGTAAAACTGAGCTCATAAGATTGGTGGCAAGTGCCTCATCCTATTGGTTATTTCACGGGCCTTAACTTACTTTGTAGGAAATTTCTATCAATAAGTCTTGATCAGGACATTTCAGTGGTACGAGTTGATCAATGAGCTCTAGGCCTCCTCCATGCTAGGATACAGGCATGTGCTACCATGCCTTGTGTTTTATGTCGGTACTCTCTTTCCAAACCCAAGTCCTCAAGCTTGCATGACAACCCCTTTGCTGACTGAGCACATCTAAAGACTTTAGTGATTGATTTCCATAATTATGGTGTTATTAGATGTTACAGAAATATTAGGTACTATGCAACTATCAGAAAGCCATAATGTGCATTAGCTTAAACATGGTAGAAGATGATTTATTCTTATAATTAAGATGCTGGAAGATACATTGTTCAAGCCATGATGAGGGCTTTCACGTAGTGTTTGGGGAGACTATAAATCACCAGTATGTTGTTCCTCAAGTCTGAAGTTCATCTTCATGATACAAGTTCATCATATCACTTTTCCAAAGATACTGGTGGGGAACAATGGGTTAATCTTTGCTTACAATGCTAAGTTAGACTCTCATATTTTAGGGAAATGTCAAATGTCAAGCCTGAGGACACAGTGCTTGAGATAGTTAGCTTTCCTTGTCCAGATTGTTGCATTACACAAGGCTCACTTCAGACACGATTTACATAAACATTGTACAAGTTTTGTAATCTAAATCATTAACTTTAGAAATGTTAGTTTTTAGATCATTCTTCTGAGAACATCAAGATTTTACTTAGAAATATCCCATGTTTGAATCTGCAGAGCCACTAGAGTTTTGATGAAACAAAATCCAACTGTGAAAAGAATTACAGGCTGTTTTAAAACACAACCTTTTGACCATTCAGCAGACAATAACATGTTCATTTGAACCCTTTAACTCTAAAGGTCTTTACTTGTGCTGTAAACATTTCTCTTCCTAGTTTCTGAAAGAAAGCAAAAGTGAAAGTGGCACCTTCAGTATTCCATTATAACTTTCTTTAAAAGGGGGAGGTTAGGCTTGAAAGCATTGGGATATATATTGAGACCATGTGGAGAAAACATTTTAAAACTTTTTCTTAACTTAAGGAGTTTTCATGAGAGTAGATAAAAACTAAGGTAAAAGTAAGAAATCTAAGCATCTCTCTTTCATAACTGCTAGAGAAACCAATGTGTTTTTCAAAATAGTTACTTAAGTAAAGCCACTGGTGTATCATGTTTTAGGAAGTTAGGCATTCTTTAATTTAATATTATAACGAACCACACATAATATAGACAAATAAGAACATAAGATTATAATGTATAAACCAAAACAATTTCTAAGGAAGAAACTCAAAGTAGAAAGAAATTGTCAATTTGACAAATATAAGAGAAACTATGCCCTCTGAGCTGGAAAGCCATCCTTTCAAGATGAGTGTGGCATTCAAAGTATTAGAGAAACATTTCACTAAAGCATGTTTTTATGTTTTTTTTTTGTTGTTGTTGTTGAATAATTGAAACACTTGAATAATTTTGTTTCTGTCCTAGGACTTTATCATAGTTTATTAAAGATACTGTTTTATAACAGAAAAAAATGAACTGAGACAATCTGCTACTATATAATCAGACAATGCTATGAAACAAACTAAGAAAGAAGAGGCAGTTACATAAAATATCTTATCAGAGAGAGCAGTGTAAGGAGCAAAGGAAATCATGTCCATGTTTTTATCATGCTGTATCTACTAACTAGAGAAATCAAATGTAGCCAGGCAAGTGATACATACCTACAATCCCAAAACTCAGGAGGCTGAGGAAGGAGGATTGCATGTTATAGGCCATTTTAGCTATATACTCAAACCCCATCTGAAAGAAAATGGAAGGAAGGAAGGAAATGAATTGCTGTTTACTTCTTACCTGTCATTTCTATAAGTGTGTTTTTTCCTTGTAAAATTGAAAGTACTACCATTTGCATTTTTCACGTAATATTAGAGATAAGTATTTCCTATATCATTAGGTATCTTTATAAAAAATGACTCCATGGTGCTCTCAACATAATTTTAATAAGTACATGCTAGTATATGGGTGAGCTATAGAAGATTTTTATTAATAGACACTGGTATATTAAGAGGAGGGGAATGAAAACAAGAGAGGAAGATACTTTGTGATCTCAGAGCCAGACACTTATTGTTAAAATCTAGCAAGAAGAAATCATTTAGATAATCAGTTGCCTAACAGGAGTTTTAGCAGGGATGCTATAGCTGCTGCTCTCACCAATAAATTGGAGTTGATTGATCCCAAAGCTTCTTGTAGTTTATTTTAGCTCTAAGGAATAATCCTGCCCCTACTGCATATTGGGAAAGATTTGATTTATGGGGGCATTTACAAAAGAAATCACACATATTGATATTCATACTTAGTATTCCACTATTGTAATTTTTGGTTGTGTGTGAAGATTCTAATTCTAATGTTTGTTTCTCCATCTGTTGCAAAGAGACATTTCTTTGATGAGAAGTGAGGACTATGCTAATCCGAGGGTATGGGGAAAAACACTTAGATTGTTGCTAAGTATTATGATATTTTAGTAAAGTGATGGTTATACATTCTCCTTCAAGATCCATGGCATTCTTAGGTCTAAGTAGTTGGAAGAGGATACTTGTCTTTTTAGAGTGACTCTACAAGATAGAATACTGAGTAAAAATTTCAACAATAAAGAAAAATATCAGGTAAAAAATTGAGTATACTATAAGCCCCTACTAACTCCTTTTCATCACTTCAACTCCCTTACTATATATCAAAAAATGGGTGTACAAAAAGAGTTCCTAAAGTTGGAAGTGGTGAGGGAATAAAAAAATAAATAGTATGGAATAATGGATGCATATAATCAAATTGCAGTACATGTATGGGCGAGATTCCGAAACAGTGATAAAATATATTTAACAAGTATCAAATTTTATAATGAAGAAAGATATAATGATTAAAATATATCACCCCATTCCATGCACTTTCCACTTAGGTGTGTGTGTGTGTGTGTGTGTGTGTGTGTGTGTGTGTGTGTGTGTGTGTTGACATTTGTACTGCGAATGAACTTACCCACATAATGAAGTCTATGTTATTTGGATAAAACATAATACTGTTCTGGTATCTGGATTAATAAATGCCTGCTTTAACAGTCTCTGTGTCTTTCCAGTTTTATGCGATTAAAGCACAGAAGAAATAAAGGTATGTAGATGTGCCAGTTTTTAAAAAAAATTTCTTTTTTAAGAAATATTTTTATTTTTTACATATAACATTCATATTATTACATGTATATACAATAAACTATTTACAGCAAGAAGAAACATGACACAATCAGGAATTATGTAAATGTTACATTCTTAGTGTTTTGGCTATTTGTACTTGGCATCCTTGAAGAAAACATCTTTTCTATCTTGGTGCATTTAAAATTCTGAATGTAAATTATTATTACTTATCATTATCAACTTAAAACATCTATCTAGATCTAAAAACATCTTCACCCCTAAATAACTAGCTTAATTGTAGAACTAAACTATCTGGTCTTCAACGCCGTCAGAGACTTGAGAAGGAATAAAATTGATTACCTAAGTGTACCAGGAGTGCAGCATAGCAGCCTTATTCATAATAACCAGAATCTGGAAATAACCTAGATGTGCCTCAACTGAAGAATGGATAAAGAAGCTGGGGTACAATTTCACAATGGAATGCTTTTCAACTATTAAAAACAAGGAAATCTTGAAATTTGCAGGCAAATGCATGGAACTGGAAGTCATCATCCTGAGTGAGGTAACCCAGATGCAGAAAGACTTGCATGGTATATACTCACTTGTAAGTGCATATTAGTCACATAATACAGGATAACAACTACCATGCAGAGACTGAAACATCAGCCAAGGGCTATGTATGATGTGGCGCTAGACCCTCTGCTCAGATGTAGTAGCAGTCTCCTTCTGGGTCCTACAATGTAGAGAGTAGGGACTACTTCAAGCATGAACTCTGGCCACCGAACTTGGATCATTTCCCCTGGTGGGCAGTCTTGCCAGGCTACAGAGGAAGAGGTTACAGGTAGTACAGATGAGATTTCTAGGCTGAGGTCAGATGTTAGTGGAGGAGGGCTTCTCTTCCTGAGCACTGAGGGAGGGACAGAGAGGGGATGAGAGAGGGAGGGGGGATTGGGAGGGGATGAAGAATGGAGATACAACCAGGATGTGAAGAATTTAAACTATAGAACATGTAGATAACTTATATTGACATTCCAGTGTTTTATATCCAGAAAGAAAAGATGTTTGTGTCTTTGTCTTACTAGAATTGGCACTGAATATTCATGAGAGAGATTCATTGGCCACCCACTCCCTGCTAGCACAAAATATTTGTATAAATATTAAGTCTGTGCATAATTATACAAATGAAGATATTCCCTAGAGGTTAAATATGCTAACATAAGTAAGGTCGTACCCTCCTGTATATTTTACTGACTGAATTTAAATCATAGAAAGGTTGTAAACATCAAAGAAGAACATAGTACTTCATACTGGCCTAAAGGAATACAACTAGACATATTCAAAGGATGCAAAGTACAGACAAGTTACTTGGGATGATTTTTAAACATGCTTGCTCTAAAACAAATTATTTCGAAATGATTTCAACCTAAAATTCACACACTGTAATGAAATAAATTACAATGATATTGGCTTTCTATGGATGCAATGAATGTTTCAGTCTATCTTAAAAAACAGACCAGACACTGAAAAACAGTAAGAGCAAAACAACCAAACAAAACCTCCCTTGTAAGAAAGAGTAAGTAACACATACTGAAAGGCAGTAAAATTGCAATAGGAGAGATATCTGAAAATTTTCTTGAGTGACAGAGAGGATAAATGATGACTTACATTAATGCCGATTCTGAAGGTAAGAAAGGGCAAAGATGCAAGTGGAAGACTGAGGACCAGAAGGTCAGTGTAGACTGCTGAGTGGTGGGTAAACTCACTGCACTACAGTTAAAAGGTTCTTTGTGGATCTGAAAGTAAGAATGGCTAAGTCTGCGGTGTGAAACAACCTGTATACCTCCACTAAAATACATATATGCTATTTGTATGCTTCTACATATCTACCTATATGTACCTATATCTACCATCTATCTATATATAATGGTTACAACCTTTTGGTTATAGTATTGCTAAAAGTTGCTTGTTCTGTAGCCCAGACTAGAAAACTTTGAGTGCTAAAGAGATTGCTCAGTGATTAAGAACACGTAGACTTTTTACAGTGGACCCTTGTTCTGCTAGCAGCGCCCATATTATGCAGTACACAACTACCTGTCTCTTTAGCTCCATGACATCCTATGTTCCTGTTATGCTTCTGTATGCACATACTTACCATCCTAAGACACAGATACATTAATAATAATAATAATAATAATAATAATAATAATTAATAATAATAATAGTTTCATTAATTATTCACTTTACATCTTGATCATAGCTCCCTGCCCCTTCTCCCCCTAGTTCCACCATATTGCTTTATTTAAGAAAGATAACTTTAGCCATTCTTCTACTGAGGGTCACTTAGGCTGTTTCCATGATCTGGCTATTATGAATAAGGCTGCTATGAACCCGGTTGAGCAAATTTTCTTGTTGTGTGCTGGAGCATCTTCTGGGTATATTCCAAGGAGTGGAATAGCTGGGTCTTGAGGAAGCCCTAGTCCCATTATTCTGAGATAGTACCAGATAGATTTCCAAAGTGGCAGTACTGCATACAAGCCCAAGGGACATGTCCCATGAAAGTCTTCACTTACCAGGAAACTGGGACAGAGGGGAAGACATCCTATTGGGACTCTAGATGAGAGAAACATGGGAGAATAGCAAAGTAGAAGGATCCAGAGGGTCCTAGAAATCTACAAGAAGAACATTATGATAGGCAGAATTGGGCCCAGGGGTCCCGCTCAAACTATGGCTCCAGCCAAAGACAATACAGGCCAGAAACTTCAAACCCCTACCCAGATCTAGCCAATGGACAGGACATTCTCCACAGTTGACTTTCACACATACTCTGGTGCCTCATATTTGACCACGATCCCGGAATGGGGAGACCTGGTGGCACTCAGAGAAAGGATAGCAGGCTACCAAGAAGAGACTTGATACCCTATGAGCATATACAGGGGGAGGAAGTCCTCCTCAGTCACAGTCATAGGGGAGGGGAGTAAGGGGAAAATTGGAGGGAGGGAGGAATGGGAGGATACAAGGGATGGGATAATCATTGAGACGTAATATGAATAAATTAATAAATATATTTTAAAAATAAAGATAACTTTTTCTTTAGTCAATATTCTATTGTATACTGTTTCAAATTTTTGATTTATTTAATTTTTTTTATAAGAGATGATAATAAGTAAAGGGAATTATTAGATTTTCTCTTTTACAACTATTCAAAAGAACAATTAACAGGTTCTTATAAAAATAATACTAACAATCATTGCAATGTGATTCTATGATGTAGATAAAAGTATTAAAAGTATGGATATATTCCTTTGCCGTGAATATGTACATTAAGAGTTTCTGCAGGGTGCAGTTGCAGGCCTGTAATCCCAGTGCTGGGGGGAGGCAGAGGCAGGAGGATGACTGTGAGGTTGAGGTCAGCCTGGTCTACAAAGTGAGTACAGGTCATCCAAGGCTACACAGAGAAACCCTGTCTTGAAAAACCAATAATAACACAATAAAATAAAATAATTTCTGGTAAGTGAAGGCTTTCATGGGACAGGACAAAGGGGAAGGCATCCTATTGGGACTCTAAATGAGAGACGCATGGGAGAATAGCAAAATAAAAGGATACAGAGGGTCCTAGAAATCTACAAGTCGAACAATATGATAGGCAGATTTGGGCCCAGGGGTCCCGCTCAAACTAAGGCACCAGCCAAGGACAATACAGGAGGTAAACTTTAAACCCCTTCCCAGATCTAGCCAATGGTCAGAATATTCTCCACAGTTGAGTGGAGAGTGGGATATGACTTTCTCACGTACTCTGGTGCCTCACATTTGACCATGTCCCCTGGAGGGGGAGACCTGGTGGCACTCAGAGGAAGGACAACTGGTAGCCAAGAAGAGAGTTGATACCCTATGAGAATATACAGGGGGAGGTAATCCTCCCCAGGAACAGTCATAGGGGAGGGGAATAATGGGAAAAGGGGTGGGGGAGGAATGGGAGGATACAAGGGATGGGATAAACATTGAGATGTAACAAGAATAAATTAATAAAAAAAAATAAAAAATAAAATAAAATAAAATAATTTCTGCATAGCTATAACCTTACTTATGGTTTAAGTAGACCTAGAATTCAACAAAATCATTTTGAATCAAACAGAGTAGGAGGAAATGGAAGAGATCTTAAATGTTACATGGGAATTAAAAAAAAAATCTTGCTTCATTTATTTTATTTTTTCAAATATTGTCCACTGTGGACTTTGATTTCAATCAATGTCCATGTTGTTTGTGTCTGATTCTTTATAATATTTTGGTAGAACCTAGTTGTACTCATTAGAAAGTTATTTTTTATTTTATAACATAATTTTTATTATATTTATAAAAATTAGTTTTTTCATGTGGAATCCAGTTTATCTTTTCAAAATAAGACCTCACAGCCGTTTACAAACATGGTTTGGAGAAATGTTGCTTTCTCTTGTGACTTGGGAGACCATTCACACTAGTCACTTTTGCAGGCTTGTTGGGAAACGGAAACCAACTTTAAGTTAAGTTCCCACTATGTTGGCTAGCAGGTGTAGGTGTTGTGCTCAACTTGAATTTTTGTCTTTTCCTTAGTGTTCCCCACCACAAGGGATTCTGCGGCCACTCCTCTTCACCACCGGATGGAAAATACTCCTTTCCAAGCAAAATTCTGAATTATATAATGTCCAATGGCTGTTACAAGCCTTGGAGACCAGTAAGGGTTTTAGCAGTTGAAAGCCAGAGATATTTGACATCGTATAAGTGAATATTCTGATGGACAAATTTATAATTACCTGAAATGATCACCCCATTACAGCTTTCATAAAATATGTTTTGCATGTCTTTAGTACACGTTGAGTTTTTTCAGATATGAAAGCACTATGCACTTATTTAATTGTTTTGGCCATTTTAAAAATACTACTATGTCTCCATGACTTTCGATTATGGAAATATATGCCTGTATAGCTCCATGATTATAACCTCAATAATTAAAATGTATCCTTTTTGGTATATTAATTTGCTTATCTTATTATTTTATAGTTGTTATACGACAATGAATAATATAATGGAAAACATTTTCCTATGATTTATTCTTTATATGGCATTTGGTAACTAAAGGAAATTAAAATTAACTAAGAATTAATACTCTGGAAAAGTGTGTATGTGCATACAGGTGTGTTCACGTAGTCTGTTTTCTGGTGATTGTGCATATGTGTGCTGGTGCACATGGAGGCCAGAAGACAATCCTAGCATCCTTCTTAAGGGTCTGTCCACAGTTCTTTTAAGGCAAGGTCTCTTACTTACTGTAACTTGCCCAGTAGAATACACTGCCTGGCCACTGAGCCACAGGGATCCACCCAGCTCTGCATTAGTGCTAGGCTTTCAACGCCAACCTTTTCTTATTTCCTCTGATGATTTGAGATGGGGATCCACTATGGGAACTTCTTAGGAGGTGATCATAAGATATCTGTCTATTGTATTCTGGGGATACACCCTGGGGATCCTGCTCTGGCTGCTTTGTTTCTGTCTTCATGACCTAAGTATAGAACCATCAAACCTGGCCTTTTCTGCTGCCCTTTTCCTGCTGACTCTAATATCAGAGTCTTAAAGGACCCAGTACAAAGGTGCTACTAAGGAATTATGATTCAAGCCCTCAAGTCATCTCATTACTGCATTATTTCCCTTTTGCTACCTCCATTTCTACCCTGGCTTCCTCTCAAAGTGGAATTTAATCTGCTCTCTTTTATATAACTGCCTTGTAAGTTAAAATAACTTACATTAAGTCATCTCAAGTCTCCTTAATTTCCTGTGAGAATAAGAATGACTTTTTCAATTTTGATGAGTAATATGAGACACAGCTTACAGCTAGTAAATTCTAGAGCAATATTCGAACCTCCTCTGATTTATATTTTAGTTTTTTAATAATACACTCTAGCAAGCTATATGACACTTTCATTACTGTCGACATGCTTGGGGTTAAAGATGGAGTTTGAATGCCATAAAATGTCTTTGAAAAAAAGGGCAATGCATGTACTTTGATTTTCAGTTTTATGTTTTCTTCAAAACATTATGAATGGATTTCAGGGAGTTTGAACAAAAGATTTTTCTTCTCTTGACAAGTAGGATATACATGTAAACTTAATAGCAATGTTTTTGTAAGATACTTTTTAATGGAACATAGAAAACCAGAAATGCTTAAATGCTTTTGCAGAAATTTTACCAACTCAACATTTCTTTCAGTAGAATTATTCTAATAAGATTTCTATCCTGAAGTGGTATATATGTACGAACAATTACATAAATTCTTATCCATTTCAAATTATGAAATATATCTTCTTTTTAAGGACATATAAGTCATGTTATATTATTGCTACATTTTTCCTGTTTCTCAAAGTAGTTAGTATTGAGATTTTTAATATCTCAGCCTTGGTGAAGGGGTATTTATTTTGTTTCTGTTCTCTGAATTCTAATTGTCATCCCTATTTCATAGGACTGTGATTTTCTAAAAGAAAGGCTTGGATATGCTGTCAATCAGGGCAATGCATTGTTCATCTTAATCCATATTCAGAAAGAGAAGAATAAAGAATGAGATATAATTGACAGCATAGACTATATTGTGAAGCAGTTAAATACACAGAAGATAGTTAAGGTAATACCAGAGATGTACACACAGAAAAGAAATGTCAGAAGGATTGATTAGAATACGCTATAGCAAAATTGGTGAAAACCAAGTTTTTGCAGTGATTTACTGGTCCTTTTTTATAGTTTATGCATGTATTTGCTCATATGGATGTTATCTTAACATTTTTGTACAGTTTATAATGCTTTGATACATTTAGCATCCACACTTTCTGGTGTCATCCGTTTATATTAAGGATGAAGTGCTATAAAGATAAAAATGTTTGACTGCTCTTGACTGATGAGAAGTACCTGAGGTCATCATGTTTCCCAAGATGTCTCACCTCCCAATTTACATCTGATGTTGGCATTCTTGGATCGTTTTCATGCACAAAGCAGATTGGCCACCCGGTCATGTATTCTTATAGTGTTGTTTATCATAACAGCTATCATGGGTTGGGAAAGGAGAACTAGGGGCTTCAGTATAAATTATAATGTGTTCTTAAAAAAGAAAAAGAAAAAGTAAGAAAAGGTCTTGTTTGAAGAAGGGTTTCAGAGTGCTAAGAAGAAAGGCAACACAGGGTTATAGGGGATGACAATGATGAAAATCCACTACACATGTGGGAAGCTGTCAAATTAAACAATTAATTATTAAATGACTTAGCCAAAGGAAACACTATAGGGTGTTTGCAAATAGATAAGATTTATCATATGTCTGAAAGTTTCTCTTCTCCCCTCTGCCCCCAATCTATGGCTAGAAAGCTTATAATTATTCATGTGTGTGAGCACACACACATTGATTTAAAATGGTGAGCAAATTTTCTTAGCATACATAGTATTTATAAACTTTCCCTTGGATTTTAGAACCCTCATGAAACAGATGATTAGCCCACTCATTTTACATTAGAAATTAGACCTCAGACCCCTCTAGTATCTCCTGTATTATAACACTGTTTAATCCTTTTAATTAAGGTACAGCAACCCAACTTTTATTCTTATTTTGAAATATTTCCTTCATTTTGAAGAACTAAGGTAGGTTGTCAAATTTAATAATTATTTTTGAAAGCAACTATCATAATAATGAATAAGTATTCTCTTGCATGACTAGCTGAAGATCCTAGATGTGATCTTAACACTTTGGTCTTAAAACCATATGCAAATCACTAATATTATAAACTCACTGGACACATGGCATCATCAAAACATACACACACACGCTCACACAGAGTCAAATCCTAAAGTCTCATTGTGATAATTAATTTTCATATGTCAAGTAAACTTGTTCATTTACTAAACATTTGTAAGTCTGCCTGCGTGCGAATACTGCCCTGGCTGGCATCTGCACTAAGATACCAAACAGTTGCAATTACCCTCTCCTCTGCATGGGTATCATCCAATTGGATGTTTCAAAAGCACCTGAATTCAACAAAAAACTTAAGGTAGAATCAACCCATTTTGTCTGATAACTTGAGCTATACATTAGTCTTTAGACCTTGGCTGAGAATTAAACCTTTGCTGTTGCAGTTCTCAGCCTTTCAGGCTTGAGCCTAAAAACAGCACAGAATCTAGAGGACTTCAGCTCAGGATATCACACTGTAGAAAAATCTCACTCTTTAAAATAGTGGACACCAATTTCTCAAATAAGTGCTATAGGTCTGAGAAGACTCAATGACGTTTTAGCAGTTTTACTTATGTTAAAAAATGCATATGAAAAGCTGTAATATATGCTGAAATATATATTATATGTTGACATATATTATATGTTGAAATTGTGTAATGGAATAATTCTTACGGTCATATAAGGAAAGGTACTACTATGTCTGATATGAGGCAGTTTGTTATACTGGAACCCATAAGGTCAAGTTTTTTATTATTATGCATATATTCATAAAGATAATAAATGTTTGTCCTGGCAAGATTAGAATTGTTTTATTTTATTTTATTTTTACTTCAGTCATGAGACCCGTCCATGTTTTAGATACTGACTGGGTTGGTGTCTTGGTTTTGAACCTTTTATATTCTTAGAGGGGAAGGAGGGGAAGCCAAGCCAACCCATACACTTTGTTTTTTTCACCTAACTCTGTCATTAATGGACTCACAGACATGAGAACCGTACGTGAATTCTTCATTTTTATTCAGATTTTTCATGTTTAGCATTATGGGGAATTCAAGAATTTGAGAATCCTGGTGTCTTTACTTTTGGAAAAGAAACATTTATTTCCTGAGCACAAAAGTTACTTTAAAGGCTGGGTGTTGCTTGCCATGTGATGTTGACACCAAACCTTCATGATATCCTATGTTTTGTATAGCTGGATCTTCAGCAATTCCCTGAGAGAAACTGCTTGCTTAGAGTCCAGAAAATTCTCTGGTCTGTTTCTCTTTTCCTTAATTGAAATTCTTCGTAACCCAGGACACCTATTTAATTTCATCTTTAACCAGTTCACAGCGTTTTAGCTACTTCAGTGTCCTGACTTACAAAATTCCAGAGGAAGAGTTGCGAAAGCCTAATTGTTGAGAATCTGGATACCTTATGTTATGGGCTTATTTAGAGTAGAACAAATATATGCTGAATAGATTTAATATCTCACTATGTGTGCCATAATAAAATGGCAGTTTTCCAGTTATATGCCAACCATACTGATCCCACAGTAAACGCTGATTTCAGTTAAAATCTGTATTTGAATCCTGTCAGTATTTAATATATGTCTGAAGTATTAAACAGTATCATCATTAATGTAAACATAATTATCATCTTTGGTAATTGATTAGAGATTAAAATTACTTACTGAGCAAGGCCGGACATTGTTTCGACTTTAATTGTAAAGGGGAGAGATAGAATTGGACTTTAGTGTCATTAAGGAGAGAGAGAACTCATTTTCCTGAACAAAAATCTTGTGAAAGGAATATTTTTAAGTCACTAAACAGTAGGTATAAATAACTATAGAATAGAGGTAAGATTTTATCCAACAAAAGCATTGAAGACAGCAGGTGCCTAAGCAAATGGCTTGGGTTTTGCATATTCTCTAACAAGTTGAATTGCCATGACTTCCGAAACCAAACAAAGGAAGCAGCAGTAACAGCAGTGCTCTATAGACCTTCCATTGCAGGTGTGTCTCTCACTTACCAGAGTACTTTTCAATCTCAATTTATTTATGTGCTTACCTTAAATCCAGTGCTCTTCTGTTCATGTAGACAAAGCTACATTGTTTCCAAAGAGTTGTAGAAGGACTACCATTGTTAAGCAAGGGCTGCAGTACAGGAGAAAAAAGAGAGCTACTTGGTCGCAGTAAAACTTATCCACTGATGCCAGGAGTGGTGGTGCACACCTTTAATCCCAGCACTCAGGAGGCAGAGGCAGGTGGATCTCTGTGAGTTCCAGGCCAGCCTGATCTACAAAGGGAGTCTAGGACAGCCAAGGCTACACAGAGAAACCCTGTCTTGAAAAACAAAAAAACAAAAAACAACAACAACAAAAAAATTATGCACTGAACAGTCTGATGGCACCTTTCCCCTCCCTCCTCTCCTCGCAGTCCCTCCCTCTCACCACACCCATTCATTCTTCCTCCCTTTCTCCTCAGAAATGGGAAGGCCACCATGGGTATCAACTAGCCTTGGCATATCAAGTTGCAATAAAACTAGCTGCATCTTTCCTGTTGAGGCTAGTCAAGGCAGCCCAGATAAGGGAAAGAGATCCAAAGGCAGGCAAGAGAATCTGAGGCAACTCCTGCTCCTGCTGCTAGGGGTGCCACATGAAGACTCAGCTGCACTGCTGTTACATATGTGCACAGGGCATAGGTGCACCCAATGCTGGCTTTCTGGTTGGTGATTCAGCCTCTATGACCCCCTATGGGCCCAGGTAAAATGACTCTGTAGATCTTATTGTGGTGACCCCTCTGGCTCCTTCGAGCTTTCTTCCCTTTCTTCTGCAAGATTCCCCATCCTCCGCCTAATGTTTGGTTGTGGGTTCTCCATCTCTTTCTATCAGTTGCTGTGTGAAGCCCATCTGATGAGGGTTATTGTAGGAGCTTGTTCTTTCAATATAACACAGTATCATTAATAGTATCTGGGTGGGCGGGCTCTCTCTCATGGCATAGGTCTCAAGTTTAACCAGACACCAGAGGGAATGGCTAGTTATCTCCTCAATTTCTGTTCCATCTTCACACTTGCATACCTTGTAGGGAGAACAAACTGTAGATATTATGCCTGGGTTGGTGTCCCAATCCTTCCATTAGAAGTCTTGCCTGGTTACATAAGATGGCTATTTCAGGTTCCATATGCCCCATTGCTAGGAGTCTTAGCTAGGGTCACCCTTATAGATTCCTCGGAGTTTCCATTGTCCTGGGTTTTAGCTTGTCCCAGAGAGGCCCTTTCATTCTCAACCTGATCCTTCCTGTTTCCATATTCAACCCTCTCTCCAACCCATTCCCTTCATTTAATCCACCCCATGTCTATCCTAGTTCCCTAAATCAATTACATTTCAGTCAATTTGACTTTTCCTTTACTATCCAAGATATCTATTTTAACACACGCTTACTGTGAGAACAACAACAGAAATGTTTTGTCAAGAAGATGAAATACAGTTGGCTATTATCTAAAGTGATTAGTTGGACACCATGACAAGTGTCAGCTAAAGGCTTTCAGATCACCTGTTGTATGAATTTTGGCTTCTTTGAGAAATTGTATTCTCTTAATATATATTTTTACTGTTTTTTATTCCTGTGGAAGTTTGTGATAAGTTGTGACTTACAGCAAGTGGGGTAGAGAGGGGTAAATGCATCACTAAGATGTGAATGTTTGATTTTTACATATCTCTAAGTTGCAATTTAGATCTGAGTCACATATTCATCATTTCCTAAAAATTTGCATCTAGAACTTTTGTTTCCAAGGCAGTCTTAATTCTGTTCCTTTTGGATATCAAAGAAATTCGTAATTTCTTCTTTGCTTTCTTCAAAAATAATGTACATAGGAATAATCTAGACTGACTGTGGTAATAGACTCAGAATGAAAAACCTGGTTAGAAAATAGGCTCCGGAACTTTCTGCTTGCCAGGGACTCTTCTAAGAAGTGCACAGAGAGTAACTTGTTTAAGATGTCCTACCACATTGCAGAATTTCAATGTTCTATATTTTGGAGGTTAATTCATTTTCTTGAGGTCACAAAAGTAGTTATTAGTTTGAATCCATAAAACTCTGGCTGCAGAATCTAATTCTTTAATCATTGCCACTGCTTCCTCTGAGTATGTAATAGCAAAGTCCTAAAGTATTAATTACGCTTACAGTTTCTATTCTGAAGAACACTCCCTGAGCCTCTGCCAAAGACTAAACAGATTGGCAAGTGTTTACAGTTCAGTGGTGTAAAAGTGTATGTTTTGTTTTACAAGATATCAAATCTCTACCATCAATCACTCAAATGCTGTCTTGGAAGCCCCTCTTTTATTCATCAGCTGTATTAATTTAGCAGAGGTTTGATCTTAATTCATTTTTTTTGCCAGTGCACAACTCGTGGCTCTAAATACTGTATATTACTGTTAAACATTACTTTTTTATGGTGTTAGACAAGCTAGATATTATCTCAGTTTCATTGAGGTAAAATCAACCTGATTTCTGCTGCTTTACATTGATTAATGTAAGTCATTGGAGCTTCCTTTTAAATGCTCTGCTTTATATAGCACTATAATCAAAACCATTGAAACGTAGCAAAAATGGTTTGACAACCTACTGATAATGGATACACTGCATGGGAAATTGTTTATCCACAGTTATTTGTGTTCAAGTCCCTGTACTCTTTCAGATAAAAGATACTAGGCTATTTATTTTTTAACAATCTAAAAGATTGTACCTCTGATTTTCCTTTCAAAAACTGTAAAAGTTATCAAGCTATTTTTGTAAAATATCTCTTAGACTTATTTGAATTAAGTAATTAATGTATATAACATTAATACCTCCTTTCATAGAATAAGTTCCTTGTATGTGCTTATTTTATAGTAATCGTGCAGTTTCTTGGGTTAGAAATACTTATCCACCATTGAGTATATGTGTGTGTGTGTGTATATATATATAATGTATAATTCTTATATATAAAATGTCATTCTTATATAAAGAATATAGGCAGAGAACTAGCCAGGAAATGGGGCAGAGGTTGTCAAGAGCATGATCAATTCGAACAGTGATTGGATGAGAGATGGTGCTCAGTGGGAGAACTTTTCCTAATATGTTTTAGGGCCTGAATTCAATCCCCATCCACAAAATTGTGATTGATAAGTAAATACTAACAAGTAGAATAAAATGAATGGCACTTGTAAAAAGTCATGGAAGAAGGAATGCCCATTCAGAGAGTGAAATGGAGTCCAGTGTGGTTTGAATTTAAAAAGGAATTAGGAAATTGTAAGAGATAACTAAAGATAATACCAAGCCATGTAGACTACACTAAAAATTTGATCTTTATTCTAATAAAAAGAAATATCCAGTTAATAGACTACTAAATTAATCAGTCATAACCATGTCTATTATAAAGAAATTTTCTTTTTAGTTTGTGTTCGTTTTACCAGTTATAAGTTTTCAGTTCACATAAATATGATTAGTTCATTCTTTGTAGAGGCTTTATTTTTCTATGTTCTTCCTTTTCATGCATGGAATTATGCCACTACATATACACTCTACTATGTGTGACCTCAGGTGCATCCTTCAGTAACTGAAGTTACTATCTCCAGTACCACAAAATATGACTGTAATGAAACTAGGGCTTTTAGGTAGTGATTAACCAAAAATGAATTAAATTAGAGTAGGCATTAATCCAATCTAACTGTTGCAATTTCAACATGAAATTTTCCTTTTTAGAGTCAGGTATATGAACATGTGGTTCAAAATTTGTGGCATTGTTTGGGAAAGTGGTGCAGCTTTGCTGGAGGAAGTAAATTACTGAGGGTGGCCTTTGAGAGTCATAACCATATTCCACTCTTAGTTTACTCTCTGTGATTGAAGATATGAACTCCCTGCTTCTTTTTCTGCCTGCCTGCTTACCATGCCTCTGCTGTCATTAGGGACTCTCCCTCTGGAACCATAAGCCCCAAATAAACTCTTCCTTTTATAAAGATGTCTTGGTCCTGGTGTTTTATCACAGCATTTGGTGTTTAATACAACTGGGAATTTCATAAAAGGAAAATATGAAGCCATATAGACAGGATTCATGATGTAGACATAACAGAAAAGTTCCATGTGAGAACCCTATGAGATGGTATATACCAGAAAGCTAAAGAGAAAATAAATGTACCAACTGTAGATTTTGGACTTACAAAAAGGGAAACATGAATTTTTGCCTTTTTAGTGGTCTAGGAATATCCCACCTCCTCCTTTCTGTCTTACTTTTCAGTTTTAAATCTGCAATTCTGTAACTGGGGACATTCATGTAAAAAAAAGTTTGATTTTAGAAAATTGTGAATCATTTTTATGTTAGGGCCTGTGCTGGCTAGTCATAATCTCAACTTGACACCAGTTAGAATCAATTTGGAAGAGGAAAACTCAACTGCGAAGATGTCTCCACAAGACTGGCCTGTTGGCAAGGCTGTAGTTCACTTTCTTTCTTTCTTTCATCTTTCTTTCTTTCTTTCCTGTCTTTCTGTCTTCCCACCTCACTTATTATTGGTTCTTTGTGAACTTCACATCATGCACCCTAATTCCACTCATCACCTTCTCCACTTGTTCCTTCCCCCGACCCTTGCAACTTCTTCTCCAACAGAGGAAAAAAAGCTTGTTATGGAAGCTGTAGTGTGTCACAGTGCATGGCTACAGAATTCCCTTTTGTCTACACTTATTTTCTTGCAAATGCTAATTGCAATGACTCTTTGGTCTGGTATGAGTCTACAGGAGTAATACTGGACCCATACTGGGACTCCTCTCAGATATCCTGTTGCCCTGTGTCATGGAGATCCTGTACATTTGGATCTTCAAGACTGGCCATGCACTACAGCACTTCACCAATAGAGTAGATGTTGGGATAGGCCAATCCACAGTCTTTGATCTGGGCCTGAAAGGTATGTGCGCTGCTCAGCTCTCCCAGTTCTCTCACTCTCGCACTCTCGAGGCAGGCTCACCTATAATCCCTACAATCAGGGGTAGGTCTACCCTGCTGCCCAGGCAAAGTGCAGGGCCCACTCTCCTAAGTATTACAGCTAATGAAAGATATGGCCAATTTTCCCACTCTCGTGTCCATGGGGCCAACTCTCCAGTCTTCCATAGATGGTGGGGGATGAAGGGGGAGCAAGTGTGTCTCTGCCTTGTCTGCATCACTGCCTAGCAGAGAACAAGCTCACCAGCAACTCCCACATCTGACGCCAACTCTACTGTGTTGCCCAAGCAAAGTGCAAAGCCTACACCCCCGAGTGCTGCTGCAGCAGGTGTGTGTGTGTGTGTGTATGTGTGTGTGTGTGTGTGTGTGTGTGTGTGTGTGTGTGTGTGTGTGTGTGTGCAGTGCTAGCTCTCCTGTGCTCATGTCCCCATGGCCAACTCTCCCAATTGCCATAAGTGGCAAGGGTGAGGGTGGCAGAGGGAATTTCTTTCCCTATCTGTGCCACCACAAGGAGATGAGTGGTAGTGCAACCTCTCCCATCCTAGCATCCTTGGGGCCAGGCACACCTGCAGCTCCCACAGTGTGGCAGGTGCTTTCCCAAGTACTGCCCTTTGGTGCCAGAAGGGCATGGTCAACTCTCCTGCTCTCATGCACTCTAAGAGCAGCTCTCCTGCTTGATGCTCTCAAACATGAACATGTCCTCTGGCAGCAGCCCAGACCAAGGATGTCTGCCTGGCCTTTGGTGGTAACAGACTCCTGCTGCTGCAGGGCCATGCATCAAGATGTGGCCCTGGTGGCAGCACAGGCCAGAAGCAACCCATGGTCCTGATGGCATCACCAGCTGTCCCTCACTACCCTTCAGTCTTCAGTTCTGCCTTTCTTCATTGTGCTCACATACTTATGTTTCTCTTTCTCCACTACTTACTTACTCCTTTTAATGACACCCAGTGTCTCTGAGTGTCTGGAGTCATCTCAGGAGTGCTATACTCTTTTACGGCATTATAGAGCCAGGTAGGGCTCATATCAAGTATGGTCTCCACTCCCCACACCCCCCAGGTTACACAGTGCAGGCTAGCTCCCTGTCCAGACCCCATGGCACCCATCTGGTGGTCATCTTGGGCTCACTCCTTGCCCAGACTTTTGAGTGTCCTGTTGAGAGGGTGGTCTGCCTTTGGCCCACTCCAACCTAGAGACCACAGCAGGGTTCTTCTATGCTCCAGCTTGATTCCCATCTTGGGAGCCTGTCCAGGCTTGCCAGGCTGCTGGTGGTCTCAGGCTCATTTTATTTGGAATGTTAGACATAGTCTCTGTCCTCTCTGCCACCTACTGATATACATGTGACACAGCAGCCATATCTGCAATCACTCTAGGGGCAGTTAGTGCATTTTCTTTATTTATGGTTCATCTGAGAGGGACGAGACTATTGTGGGCAGAGCCACTCCTGTGCTAGTGGTCCTGGTATTATTAGAAAGCAAGATAAACAAGGCATAGTGAGCATTCCAGTGAGAAGCACTTTGCCATGACCCCTACATCAATTTCTGCCCCTGGTTCCTCCCTTGAGTTTCTACGCCAACTTCCTTCTATGTTGAACACTGATGTAGAAGTATAAAGAAAGTAAATATTTTCCTCTCCAAGTCGCTTTTGGTCATGTTTTATCACAGCAATAGAAACCCTAACTAAGAAAAGGTCACTTTAGCAGTCCATTTCCTGGAGGGTGTTATTTACAGTTAAAAATAAAATTATTTGGGGGAATAAACACTAAATGTGTAATCATGTTTGTGTGTCTCACTCCAGAACGTTCCTGGTGAAGCCCTCAAAGTCATTCATCCCTGACTGACAGTTGCTACATCCACGGCCCGGCAGCTGGCACACTAGGATGGTTTTAATAATTCTTAGCATGATTCCATCAATAATTAATGCTTTGCTTGTTGCAAATGTTTTAATACCAAAAAATCCCTCACATTCAGTGTCAAATCTCAAAGTTATAACACAAAATAGAATTAATTTGCATGTAATTAATTTCATCCCAGGGTTCTGGTAAAACTTAGAAGCCATTTAAAGGTAGAACTTTGATAGTTTATATGCCACTAGACTTCCTCTGTGGAACCATTTCCTAGTAAATCTTTGCAGTCCATTTATATTCCGTACACACTTAGTCTCTTGATGGCTCTGATGGTTCTTAATTGCATTTTTCACAGTGGTAAGTTTGTTTCAACTAAGGACTAGTAGTTATATGTCATCATAGGCAAAAACTTTTAGCATCAGTTTAATTATTAATAATAGCAATTTATTTTATTCCTTCTTTTAAGAAAACATGCAAACACATTAGACAGTCTAATTCAGCAAATGGAGCAAGTTTTATTTGATTGAGATTTTAGACTGTAAACTACAAACCCCTACCCAGATCTAGCCAATGGACAGGACATTCTCCACAGTTGAGTGGAGAGTGGGGTCTGACTTTCACACATACTCTGGTGCCTCATATTTGACCATGTCCCCTGGAGGGGGGGACCTGGTGGCACTCAGAGGAAGGATAGCAGGTAGCCAAGAAGAGACTTGATACCCTATGAGCATATATAGGGGAAGGAAGTCCCCCTCAGTCACAGTCATAGAGGAGGGGACTAAGGGGAAAATGGGAGGGAGGGAGGAATGGGAGGATACAAGGGATGGGATAACCTGAGATGTAACAAAAATAAATTAATAAAATAAAATTTAAAAAAAAGAGATTTTAATTTTTTTTAATTTGTGAATTTATTATTAACCCCATGTGTCTGGCATTACATCCCTCATTCTCTTCTATTTCCTAGAGTCAATCAGCTAAAGAATTTGACTTTTTTATTTGTTTAGTTCTTGCCCTTTGACATTTTCAGTCTTTAAGAAAATGTTCAAGAATGATTTTTAAAAATTCATGGTTTGGTTTTGGTTTTGGTTCTCATGAAACACATGCGTAGCTTCCAGTTTGCATGATTCATATGGAATCTGTATGTTCTATTTTCTTCTTGTTCTCAAGTTTACTCTCCTTAGGCTTAACTTTGTTTCATAATTTTAAAAAAGGTAAGGGCTTGGGCTTGGAGGCTGACTCAGTTAAGAGTGCTTGTTCGGAAAGCAAGCAGTTTGAATATCCAGTCCCCACAGAAGACAAAAAGAAATGTAGTGACACATAGTTGTAGCCCCAGCTACATCCAGGGTTTTTTTTTTTTTTTTTAGGTTTTATAGAACTAGGATGAAGACAGGCACACTTGACATCTAGCCCTGGAAAAGTGGTAGGAACTACACCAGGAGTCTCTATCTCAAGACAATATGATGATTAAAATTGAGGAAGATACCTAACACCCTCTTCTGGCCACAGGCATACATGTCTGCGTGTGCACACGTGTACACACACACACACACACACACACACAGACACACACACACACACACACACCTTCCACCTGGAGGAAAAGTATGAAAACTGTATAAACTGTATGCTGTGTTAAACTCATTTCTCCCAGGTTCCTACCTCTAATCAGACACATAATACACATACAGGTGAGGAGTAAAGAAATTTAACAAGAATGTAGCTCAGGAACTTGATTAATACAGAACATGTAATGATAGAGCGTACTGAACTAGAAGAGGGCAAATGTATTTCCAATTGAGATTGGGACATGAATGAGGGAAGTAAAAGAAGCTACTTGCCAGCCAAGAATTACGGTGTTTTACCTCAACTTCAAAGAGAGTGCCTGAACATGTGTGATGCAGAATGATCTTTAGTGCATATGTTCTTACTAAACACTCAAGTAGCTAAACAGAAGTTGAGAGTCAGTTTATAGTTTCAACAGAAGACAATAGGTAGCAATAGAACTAACTGTTTGAATAACTTGGTGAAGACCCTGTGCTGTGGAATGCGGGCTCTGCTACATCCATGCAATGTGGAAGGTCTGTGTCTGTGGATTGTAGAATATTCTGCTTCCGTAGACTGTGGAAGGTTTTGTGTCTGTGGATGGTGGGAGTTTCTGTGTCCACAGACTGTCTAAGGTTCTATGTCTGGGCAAAGTAGAGGGTTGTCTATAAAGCGTGCAGGGTTCTTTCTCAATGGTATGTGGAGGGTTCTGTGTCCATGCTATGTGGAAGGTTCTGTGTCCTCAGGATGAGTCAAAATGGGTCTCAGGGTATGCAGACAATGTCTGCCTTTAATATTTAGAGACTATTAGGAATCGATAAATCTTCAGTCTTGTACTTCTAACTAGATGAAAAAAAATGTAGCCAATGTGTTTGTGTGCATCTGTTTCTGTGAATTGCTTTTACCTGTGTAGATTAGTACTGCCCATAAGTTCATACATTTACTTGAATTCTGTCCACTAATTATAGGGGTAGTAGATATATATTTATTTTTATTACTTAAAGTTATTATTTTAATTTAATGAGGATTGATTTCTTGTTTCAGATGGTTCAGAAGGAGCTATAGACAAATAAAATAAGAGCAAACCCTGTGTAATTTTTCACTAAGGAAATTTCCAGGGAAATTAATTAATGATTGCCCAAGTGCTTGATTCACTTTGAAGGATGATTTACCCCTGTCCCCATATTTTCTCTTTCTCTTTCTCTCTCTCTTTCTGGCACAGCTCTGTTCAGCAAACTATGTCATACATGTTAAATTTAGCTTGATACCTCATTTTAAAAATTGGTTTCATGGAAATGATGCAGTACAGGTTTCCTTATTCATAATCTATGGCTATTTTGTGATAAAATTGCAGAGTTGAGTAGTTTTGATAGGTACTATTGGACTCCCAAAGCCTAAAATATTTATTAACTGTCTTTTGCATGCTTGACAAGTCTTTTTATAGATAATATCAAGTCATGTTTAAGATATGAGTGTAAACCAGTATTATGATTGCTTGAGGGAAGAGAAAAAATAACTTAAACCTAAGTTTAGCACCTAGTTTCTTACTAAGAGTTATTGTATCAATGTCAGAGAAGATAATAGATTTATAATGGTCTTCACTCCAAGCCTAGATAGCAAAATCAAATGTGTGTGTATGTGTGTGTGTGTGTGTGTGTGTGTGTGTGTGTGTGTGTGTGTGTGTGTAGGTATGTGTGCTGTTAGCTTTATGTCAACTTGATATAGGCTTGAATCATGTGAAAGGAAGGATATTCAGTTGAGAGAATGCCTCCATAATATCTAGTTGTAAGGTATTTTCTTAATTAGTGATTGAAGAAGGATGACCCAGTCCATTGTGGATGGATTCTCTCCTGTGCTTGTGGTCTTAGGTTCTAAAAGAAAGCAGGCTAAGCAACCTATCATGAGCAAGACAGTAAGAAGTACATTTCCACGGCCTCTGCATCAGTTCCTGCCCTCATGTTCCTACCTTCCAACTTTGCTTGAGGTCCTGTCCTGACTTTCTTGGATGATGAACATGGAAGAAAATGTCAAATAAAACATTTCCTCCCTAAGTTGTTTTCTGTCATGCATTATTTTTTTTTTTTTAGATTAAAAAGGGCATAGCCACCTTGGGGCAAGAGATTATTCTTAGTAACACTGTAGAGGAATTTTATTTCATTAACATGGATGCTCTGATCACATCCAAAGAATTTCAAGGCCTGTGTTCTGTGGAACACAGACATACCACACACCTTTAATACCTCTGGCTAAAATACAGAATCATCCTCAGTACACACCCTTAGTCTCAAACAATTAATGATCAAACTTCTAAAGATACCCTAATTTGAGTAAAATTGATCTACTTATAATTAGTTATCAACTTTAAGTTTGAAGCTTTACTTTTTGTTCATTGTTCAATGTCATTTTTTGGGTGTTCCAATAAACATTAATATGCTAAATTGATATACATACATAGTAATTGTATATATGTATGACATACAGTATGGCAACTGAATGCATATACACCATGTATAATTATTAAATGCTTTAGAATTTATATTAATAAATAACAGGCTTACTAGACTACTTCTAGTAGTTTATATACTGACTGATTGAACTGAGAAGAGTTTCTACACATATCTCACCTTGAGGACCATGCTGGTATTGAATTCACAATGGTCTAGTTGCTCTCTAGTTCTTTACCACCATACTGAGCTATACTCTAAGTTATTTATTCTTTAAAAAAGACTTTATATTTGTACATTGTGATTGATAGCAGTAAGTCCCATTCACCAATGCTAATTAAGCTTATGTTTACTTGCCAGAATAATTTTTTCTTTTATAAAAAATTTAATATAAATTTTGTTTTTAAAAGTTGCTTGTCAATGATTAATCCAATTTTGAAATAACAATCAGTAAGAACCCAGATGTAAATAATGAATTTCAAGAATGGATAACAGGATTAAAATATTCAATGAAAACAGTACAATGTCATTTTCAAAAGAGAGATGAAGTAGAATATTTCCAGAAGAAAGAGACCTAACTGAATATTCAAATGTTTACATGGGCTAACCTTTGATAGTGGCTCTAATGTTAAAGGTAAAAAGTCACACACATTTTTTTGAAATGGTTAATTTATCATTAGACATGTCATTGACAGATTCCAACTGACAACTTTGCCATTAAGCAAATTCTCCTCACCCCTGTGGACATTCTGCTGAAAGGTTTGCAATCATAAAATTATATGTGATTATTAGGAGAAATTTCTGGTATGTACTGAGCTTGCAATTACAGCCATCTGACAATGTTGAATTTTTATTGAGATGTCATGATTATGGCTAGATTCATTTGCATAACACTATTCCAGATTCAAATTATCTTGATTTTTATAAATGATAATATTGAGAACCAGAAAGGGTAAGTAAGTATCTTTCCTAAGAAATCTGGGAATTTGGCAATCAAGGTTATTCCTCTAAAACCTTGATAGTGAATAAGCACCAATCAACCTCAAGCCATTGCCATAAAATAATCTATAAGCTTTTAATTTTTTCAGAAAAAAAATTAATGAGTTTTGTTTTAATCATTCTTTTTTTTATATTTAATTCTATATTTTTATTTTTTTTGCATTTTTTTATTAATTTATTCTTGTTACATCTTAATGTTTATCCCATCCCTTGTATCCTCCCATTCCTCCCCCACCCCCCATTTTCCCATTATTCCCCTCCCCTATGACTGTTCCTGAGGGGGATTACGTCCCCCTATATATTCTCATAGGGTATCAAGTCTCTTCTTGGCTACTTGCTGTCCTTCCTCTGAGTGCCACCAGGTCTCCCCGTCCAGGGGACATGGTCAAATGTGAGGCACCAGAGTACGTGAGAAATTTCATGGTGCTGGGTGGATTTCATCTGTATTTAGCATTCTTTATACCCAACACTTATATCTCTCCAAGTTCACCTAATTATTCTTCCTGCATTTTACTCAACTAAACAATTTCATAAGAAGACATGATGCCTCACTCTTTTTATTACTATGTGCTCAATGTCATGCTTTGTTCCTTTGAGTTAGATCATTCAATAATCATGCTTTTAAAAACTTTATTACTAAACTAACTTTTAAAGTACTAGGTTTTCTACCTTCTGTGTGTGTGTGTGTGTGTGTGTGTGTGTGTGTGTGTGTGTTTAATATGAGTATATGTAGAGATCAGGAAAACATAAATGGTTCCATTAGAAATGAAAAGAATAAAAAGGGAACATTAGATACAGTCATCGCAGGCTCATAGAACATATGTGATATGAAAGTGGAACTGCAGATGAAAAGAAAAGGGCAAAGGGCAATGGGAGAATGGAGATAAAGGAGGTCAACCCCATTTGAAGATATATGACTCAGAAAGGGAAATCCTATGCATTCAGAGTCAAGTTAAACCATATCAGATCATCTAAAGCAAGGCACACAATGGCACTTACCTATGAGAAAAGCAGACTAATCGTGGTACTGAAGAGTGCCAGGCACAAATGCAATTGGGATTCCTTTTCTATATCCAAACTGTCTTTCCAACAGTGTATATTTCTATATTATATTCCAATTTTCAAGTACTGAACTATTGTCTGTCTTATCTGCTATGCTTTTCCTTGTTATAATTTGAGAATCAACAAGAGCCATAGTAGTATGTCTCAATAAGTTAAAATCTCAAAACTTTGATGAAGAATTCTTCGTGTTCTATTGCTGTGAAGAGACATCATAACCATGGCAAATCTTATAAAGAAAACATTTAATTGGGGCTTGGTTACAATTTCAAAGGCTTAGTCCATTATCTTCATATAGGAAAGCGTGGCTGCATGCAGACAGGTATGGTGCTGACAGTGCTGGATCCAGAGGCAGCAGGAAATGAGAAAAAACACTGGGCCTGGCATCAGCTTTTTAAAACCTCAAAGCCCACTCCTAGTGACACACTTCCTCCAAGAAGGCAGCACCTCCTAATCTTTTCAATAATGTCACTCCCTCCCTGTTGAGCAAACATTCAAATCCATGAGCCCATGGGGGCCATTCTCTTTCAAACAACCATGTCTTTTCAACTTTCTGATTGTGCCTGTGTGTTCAGCAGGAGCATGTCCTACTTCCCAGGGGCAAGTAAAGTGGAAATTACTGAGGAGCTTGAGTGAATTAGAAACTCAAGGCTGAGTCCCCTTGCTTCTGTCCCACCCTCTGCTCCCCCTACTGCAGGCCCTCAATATCTAATATTTTTTCCTGTTGCTATTTTGCAAGATGTACGAGCTAGGGAATACTTTCTACCAGATTCAGTGTCACTAATCCACCAGAAAAGACTTTCAAGGCTGTTTTAGTTCAGTGTTTTATATTAAGAACTGATGTTTTTCCGTACATATTAGAAGATGGGAGAGGTTACTTTCTCACCCCTGCCATGGCTACTGTTATAAACAGGTGTTGTTTTCTTATATTCCAGATCAATCTAATTTCTAGACATTCCTCTGATTTAACATGAATGTCCAAATCTATTTTTTTACAGCCACTACCTTGACCTTCAGTCTGTGAAAGAACATAGGATAAATCCCATTTTTCTTTTCTTTGAAGACAAAAAATACTTTATAGGATTATAATAAAACACTTCTTCATTCTGTGTGCAAATCCATACTTCATTGTTGACATGACTTTCCCTCTCATGTGAGTTCTCAGTGCTTTTTCCTGGGAAGCAAATGTGGCTTTGGTTCCTCTGCCATTCAATTCCTTTTTCTGGATCTCACACAATATTATAATATTGTGTCTTTGAAGATCACACTCAGGATAGGCACTCTATTCCAGATGTTTTTGTCTTGCTATATTCTACAACAGAAGAAAAGGATGTGATTTATTGTCATAGAATTTATGCTTCTTTTCTTGGGACTGAAGACCTCATGGTGTGTCAGTGATCATAGACTACAGTTACTGCCTACTGAACTTAACTCCATCAGCCTCCCTGTCTTTCTTGAATAACCTTCTGATTTTTATCAGTGCTATTATTTTGTCTAAGAGTGGTAGAGGGGAGCCTGATCTAACCTAATGTTTAGAAATGTTCTAAAATTTATTAAACTTATAGATTTATCTCTATTGATATATGAAATTGCTTTGTAATTAGTTCCACTTCCACCACACCATGGTACTGTACAAAACCATAAACTGAAAATGTCCAATGTACTTATTCCTATTTAAGTTCTATGGTACTTTTCTGCACAGAGAATTAACTTAGTATCAGAAACCAAAGGGCTACATTGCTAGAAACACCATCTTTGAGTTAATGAATATTTAGCTTAATTGGTCTTTTGTTAACCAGAAACTTATGGTCAGCTGATATTAATAGTGCATTTTGCTATTTATTCTACTTAGTTCTTACTGGTTTAGCCACACATGCTGTGCTACAGGGTAGAGACTTTGAGAAAGCTACTCCATTAAGCAATCCTGCTGTGATGTTTCCAATGTTTAGAAGCTTAATGCATTCCTGCAGTATACTTTTACAGGTATCTTGTGAGTATTTATTGATCTGTAATAAGCTGCTATCCATGAGAAATAGATGTCTACCATTGTACTATCAACTTGATTTTTTAAAATTACAGCTTCCAACATTAAAACCATAACCTGCCACAGGGTGCTTCTTAGTTAATGGCATAATTTTTTCTTTTAAAAAATTTATTTTTGACTTTTTTATTTAATTAATTTATTCAGGTTACAGCTCAATTGTTATCCCATCCCTTGTATCCTACTGTTTTTCCCTCCCTCCCACTTTGATACTATTCCCCTCCCCTATGTCTGTGACTAACGGGGACCTCCTCCCCCATTGTATGATCACAGCCTATCAAGTCTCATCTTGGTAGCCTGCTTATCCTTTCTCCTAGTGTCACCAGGCCTCCCCACCAAGGAGAAGTGGTCAAATATGGGGCACCAGAGTTCATGTCAGAGTCAGTGCCCCCTCTCCACTCAACTGTGGAGAATATGCTGTCAATTGGCTAGATCTGAGTAAGGGCTCAACGTTTACTGCATGTATTGTCCATGTTTGGTGCAATAGTTTGAGCAGAACCTCTGGGCCCAAAGCTGCTGATCATGATGTTCTTGTAGGTTCTAGGACCCTTGGTTCCTTTTTTTCCCCATTCTCCCTACTTCTCTCACTTAGAGTCCCAAAAGGATGTCCTCACATCTATCCTCATCTCTTGGTAAGTGATGACTCTCATGGAACATGCCTCTTGGGCTAATATCCAATTATAAATGAGTATATACCATGTGAGTCATTCTGCCTCTTGGTTAACTCACTCAATATGATCATTTCTAGTTCCATTTATTTGTCCACACATTTCGGGATTTCCTTCATTTTTTTTATAGCTGAGTAGTATTCCATAGTCTAAATGTACCACAGTTTCTTTATCCATTCTTCAACTAATGGACATTTAGGCTGTTACCAGGTTCTGGCTATTATGAATAAGGCTACTATGAACATGGTTGTGTAGTGGAGCATCTTCTGGGTATATTCCAAGGAGTGGAATAGCTGGGTGTTGAGAAAGCCCTATTCCCAGTTTTCTAAGAAAGCACCAGATAGATTTCCAAAGTGGTTGTACAAGTTTGCATTCCCACCAACAATGAAACAGTGTTCCTCTTTCTTCACATCCTTGCCAGCATGTGGTGTTGCTTGAGTTTTTTATCTTAGCCATTCTGGTGGGTGTAAGATAGAATCTCAGAGTCATTTTGATTTGTATTTCTTTGATGACTAAAGATGTTGAACATTTCTTTAAATGTTTCTCAACCATTCAATATTCATCTATTGAGAATTCTCTGTTTAGTTCTGACCCCCATTTCTTAGTTGGGTTTGGTGGTGTCTCCATACCTATTCTCAAGCTGTACTACAGAGCAACAATAAGTAAAACAGCATGGTACTGGCACAGCAATAGATTGGTGGATCAATGGAATCGAATCGAAGACCCAGAAATGAATCCACACACATATGGTCACTTGATTTTTGACAAGCCAAATTTATTCAATGAAAAAATGATAGCATTTTCAACAAATGGTGCTGGTCTAACTAGATGTCTACATGTAGAAAAATGCAATTAGATCCAATATTTATCACCATGCACAAAACTAAAGTCCAAAAGGATTAAAGATCTCAACATATAACTGGAGACACTAAATCGGTTAGAAGAAAAAGTGGGGAAGAGCCTGGAACATATAGGGACAGGAGATAACTTCTTGAACAGAACACCAACAGCCCAGGCTTTAATGTCAACAATCAATAAGTGGGACCTCATGAGGCTGAGAAGCTTCTGTAAGGCAGAAGACACTGTCAACAGAACAAGGTAACAGCCCACAGACTGGGAAAAGATCTTCACCAACCCTACAACTGACAAAAGTCTAATATCCAAAATATACAAAGAGCTCAAGACATTATTTTTAATTTATAAATTCACTTTGCATCCTGATGATCATAGCCCCCTCCCTCCTTTTCTCCTTGTACCTGCCTCCCACCCTTTCTTCCCTATACCTCCTTTCTCCTCAGAAAATGAGAGTCCCCCAGACCACCCTAGCACATCAAGGTACATCAGGACTGAGCTCATCCTTACCCATTGAGGCTTGGAAACAGTCCCATTAGTAGGAGGTGATTAAAAGTAGACATAATTTTAATGGGCTTAAAAAATCAGTTTCACTTGCACGTTTGTTTCTTGTGTCACATAACATTACATGGGCTAATGATAAGCTTAAAACATGGTGCAAAGAACAGTAAGAATCATGCACACTTAGCTCTGCTTTGAATAGTGAAAGAACTGATTGCAGAATTAGGAAACATGGGAGACTGTGTGTGTGTGACATTTTGATGGATGAAATTTCATTATGACATGTTCAGTAGTACATATGTGCACACACAGTCTCTCTCTCTCTCTCTCTCTCTCTCTCTCTCTCTCACACACACACACACACACACAGAGAGAGAGAGAGAGAGAGAGAGAGAGAGAGGAGAGAGAGAGAGAGACAGAGAGACAGAGAGACAGAGAGACAGAGAGACAGAGAGAGACAGAGACAGAGAGACAGAGAGACAGAGAAAAGAGAGACGGAGACAGAGAGAGAGATATCCTCTTTACCCATTTAATACAATGTAACATGTGTGCTGGGACCCAAATATTTGAAGCAAGGCTTTGTATGAAATTATGTATTTAAGAGCAAAAAGGAATATGCTTTAAACTTATCATTAACCCATGTAATGTTATGCGAAGTAATAAACAAGCATGTAGGTGAAACATGTTTTAATCCCATAGAAATTATTCCATTATCTAAGGAGCACTTCTGTGGCAGTTTATAGTTCTAATGATAGAAAATGCATTTTTAGAAAAGAGTAAAAATAGCTAGCAAGGTTATTTAAGGCAAATTAGCTTTTTCAATTCATACTCAAAATGAAAAATAGCTTAGTGTTACACACACACATATATACATATAAATATGTTTCAGTAAGTTATATTCAAAATATGTGTAATATACTTCTCTCAATGAAGTAATCCCAGATTATTCTCTATAGGTAGACTAATCTCTTATGTCTTCTGCATTGGACACATTACCTAATAAAGTGGAAGCAAAATGGATATGCTACTTGTGCCACTTCTGAGAAACAGATTTGATGTCAAGAGTGGCAATATTCTTAGTCATTTGACAATAAAGGCAATATAATCACAAATTAGAAGCCAGTCCAAATGATAAACTATCAAGTGATACTCTATCTTCAAAACACCACACACACACACACACACACACACACACACACACACACACACACACACATATATATATATATATATATATATAGAGAGAGAGAGAGAGAGAGAGAGAGAGAGTCAGTTATCAAGCTTTGAAGCTGTTCTGTGTGTCTATCTCTTTCTTTGTTCTCTTCCACATGATCAATAAGTTTGCACTAGAGTTAATCTTCCAGCTCTAGCTCTAGGTAGAGTGGGTGCAACCATTGTTGACTTTTATTGGATATGACTTTATCGGAGTAATTATCCATTACTGCTAAAGGCCACTGTTTGATATGAGTACTTCATCTCGATCATCTAAATGATCAACTTTCAAGGTTCAGAGGTTTGCGCCAGAAAAAATACACAGTGTAAATTGCATACTACTTGCATGATACCCAATTGCAGCCCATATATAATATGGACATTTCCTGAATAAGCATTTATGACTGTGTTAACATAAAAGTGATTGTTCATGAGATCAAATGCATACTTGGTTGAAGAAGTGAAACTGAAAAATTATGGTAAACACAATAAAAATTAACACTTAAGTAGAACAACTGTGATAAAATTAGAATAGTTTAATAGTTGGATTTATAATTTATAGGAACATATGTTTATGCTTTTCAGAGATTAGGGTTATATTGTTTTCCTCCTCTTTATTGAAAATAGATTCATTTTTTTCATTCAGAAATTCTGATTACAGTTTTCCCTCCATATACTCCTTCCATTTTTCCCACCTCCCCTCCCATCCTGATCCAGTCTCTTTCCATTTCTCATTAGAAAAAAAGGTTTATGATAAATAACAACAAAATAAAATATAAGAAGATAAAACATAAACACACTGAAATTAGACATTCTAAGCCAACAGGAAGGGAAAGAGTCCAAGAGAAGGCAGTAGAAACAGAGATCCACTCACTCACACAGTCAGGATCCCCATAGAGACACTAAATTGAAAAGTATAATATATACACAGAAGACCTGAATGAGACCTATGCAGGTCCTGTGCATTCTGCCTCAGTCTCTGTGAGTTCATATGAGCTTTGATCAGTTGATTCAGAGGGCCTTGTTCTACTGGTATCCTCCATCCCTCTGGCTCTTACAGTCTTTTTGCCTCCTCTTCCATGCAGTTCCCTGAGCTCTTCAGGGAGGGATATTTGATAGAGCCATCCTACTTAGAGACTTAGAGGTGTGTAGTCTAATCTCTCTCTCTCTCTCTCTCTCTCTCTCTCTCTCTCTCTCTCTCTCTCTCTCTCTCTCTCTCTCTCTCTCTCTCTCTCTCTCTCTCTCTCTCTCTCTCTCTGTGTGTGTGTGTGTGTGTGTGTGTGTGTGTGTGTGTGTTTCTTTACTTGTTCCCATTTGGGGTAAGAAGAAGCTTTTTTGATGATGGCTGAGCAAGACACTGATCTGTGAGTATGGCAGAATATCATTAAATCATTAAAAACAAACTTATAAAGGAGTCTCTGATGCATTGAAATTTTTTTTTATGATAATGTGCTCTATGGGTTGGCTTCCTTTACTTTTCCATATTGCTGCCTCACTTCTACTGACATTACCTTAAACAGCCAAAACTTTCACCTAAAGTCATTCTGTACAATGATCAGGCTGAGATGAAAAGGTGTGTCCACAGTTCTGTGGCTTATACAAATGATGTATCAGACCTCTACTGCCAAACTCATTGAAAGCCCATAAATTTGCATATATTTTACTGATGTGACTTAATTAAGAAATGAGTTGAATTTTAATAAATTCCATGTTACAGTGCTTCATTAAAATGAAATATTTTTAGCCAACAGCCTGTATGTCTCATTGGAATGATTCTTTACAAAAATTAATGTCTTGCATATTTGGCTCCAATATTCTGAGTGGCTTCAGCCGCATTTGAAAATTTGTTTTCCTTCCAGTGAACAGAATACTTCACCATGATAAATAATGGTTCTCCATTTACAACCACACCAGGCTTCCTGTTTGTTACTATCTAGGTGAACAATAGTACTGTTGGTATCTTTT
The DNA here is from genome assembly GCF_903995435.1 of Acomys russatus. Taxonomy (NCBI): domain Eukaryota; kingdom Metazoa; phylum Chordata; class Mammalia; order Rodentia; family Muridae; genus Acomys; species Acomys russatus. The sequence continues at coordinate 101,571,052 of NC_067137.1, forward strand.
TGATGGGATCTCTTTTTTATGTATTTTTTTTTATTGGAGAAATGAGACCATTGTACCTAGAGTTATTACTGAAAGATGTATATTAATTACTTTGAAGTAATTCTGGGGGTTTCTCAAGAATTTGAAATAGAACTGCCTTTTGACCCAGATGTACCACTTCTGAACATATACCCGGGTGACCTGATACCCTACTATGAAGCCACTTGCACATACAAATTTATTTCCACTCTTTTCACAGTGAATTGTGTCAACTTGGTTGTGCATCAGTATATAAATAGAAAAGAAAAATGTGGCACTCTTATAGGGTGCAATATTACCCAGCTGTAAAGAAAAGTGAAATTTTCAGGTAATTGAGTTTAGCTGGGAAAACTATATTGAGTGAAGTAAGTCAGGCCCAGAAGAACAAAAGCCGTGCATTCTCTTTTCATACACAGATCCTAGTTTCACAGTTTCCCTTCGTGCATTTAACTTGGAACACAAACAGAAACAAGAAATTAGGAAGAATCTCTGGGGATAGGTGGCAGGTTCATGGCAAGAAAGTGGTAAGTATAGATAAAATGAGAGTAGAGCAGGAAAAGCTAAGAAAAGAGGTGCATGGGAGTGCTGAGAGAAACAGGAGTGAGCATGAAGAGAATGACTTCCTCAAAGGAAGACTTTATGGAAGCCACACGGAAGCCTACTACCTCTTAACCTATTTAAAACATAATTGGAGGGGGCGTAGAATACATGTGATATAAAAACATGGTAGTTGAAAAAAGAGGTGATACCTGTGGTTAAAGAACTAAGCAGGGGTGGGGATGGGGGTGGGGAATGAGGGGAAGAGGGGTAGTAAGTAAATAACGCTATGGATACATGAAACATTTTTATGGAAAGTCATTTTTAAAAACCTAATTTCAAAAAATAGTATCAATAACACTAGAAGATTTCTAATGGAATTATCCTGCATCATGGACAGTGCCACTATTAGAAGATGAGTTGTTAAATTTAAGTCACAGTGCAAGACAGAAAGACATGGGATACCTCCTTAAGGGATATTAGCCAAGAGAGCAAAAAGGGTCTTTAAAACAACAAAGCTATTGTAGTCACCCCTGGTTGTCCACCATAGCTAAATGATGACCACATTGATGAATACCCCCCATGTTTTGCCTGTTGGCTAGTGAGAACTCAATCTCACACACATTGAGGAGCTTTCACCATGTTGGTAACTGACATAGTTTAGGAGACTCTATGCAGGCTGCTGAGAGAAGACACCAGTCATCTGATCCAGCACTGAATTCTACATGTTACAAAATCAAATTGCCAGGTATTATGTGCCCATTGGTACAATAGTAGCATGACTGTTCTATGTAACAATTTCTGACTTGAATTGAGGCCTAGTCAAGAGGGGGAATTATTCTGTATTTCTGGTCAAAAACTGTATGACAACGAGGTCATAGTCTCTAGCATTTGAACCTGCTATTGTGATTTTGCTAAATGACCACGCTGTTACGTTGCCTCTAAAAAGTTATGTTTGTGAACTTAAACCTTCAGTCATGATCAGAAATGCTTATGTTTAGTTGGTAGTTGTAAATGCAAAGACACATAGCTGGTCCAAGTATTGAAAATTCAAGACTGAGTTCACAGTCTTAAATGGAACACACTCTTCATCACACCTCCCCCATCAATCAAGCATCACAGAAGAGGTGACAGAAAGAACCTAAGAGCTAAAGGACATGGAGAGATGATATGAAATGAGAACTTATGAGCATGGATGACATGGCTATTGTATTTATGGACTCAAGCTGATGTGGTCACCTACACAATATTAAGCCAGTCAAAATTATAACATAAATGGCAAACTGCTCTCAAGGCCTTATTTCTTACTATGGAGTTTTGGCGATTGAGAGGTGCTGGGGAAAGGAGAACCATTTTTCTTTGAGGGCGTGGCTGTTTCTAGATTTTTTTTCCATGCTTCTTCAGTGGATAGACCTGTTTCTATAAACATTGTCTATAATTTTTCAAATTGCAAAAATCTAACTGCCCCACAGAAGGCAAGCAGATAAACCTGTGGTTTCAGAAAGATCATAGCTTTGTTTTATACTACAAGTCCATTATTATACCATGAAGACCTAGATATTGAAAAGTAAAGAAAGATCATCTGAAAAATGTTCTTTGAAGTGTCAAACCATGGACCATGAATTTGGTATATTCAATCTAACAACCAAGGACAACATTTTTATATGTTTAATATGTAGTTCTCTCTATATATGTAATTACATAAGAAAATGACAAATTCAAATTTCTTCCTTTTCCAGTTTTTAAAAAACTCTTAGGGCTAGTACATGTCTTTTGGAGTGTGCATGTGGAATGAGCATTCTAGAAAGAAAGACAGTTTATAGCTGGAAAAGGAGATGAATATTTGAAGCAGTATTAATGTGTGTGTGTATGTGTATGTGTGTGTGTGTGTGTGTGTTTGTGTGTGCATGTGCATGCGCATGCGAAATAAATTGTCTTTTATGCAATATTTTTTGATTATGGTTTCCCCTTCCCCAGCTACTCCCAGATCTTATGTACCTCTCCACCAACCCAAATCCATACTCATTTTTCTCTGTTTCATTATAAAAATTAGCCTTCTAAAATAAGATAGGATAAAAAAAAGGAGTCAAAAAAAGCACAAGAAACATATATAGACACTAATACAATTTCAGCTGAAATTGGACTTTTAGCCTCGTATTTTCCTCATAACAATTGCACAAAAAGAAATCCTATAAAAATACAATAACAATACAAAGAAATACACAAACAATAATATATAAGAAAAAAAAGTATATATATGTGTGTGTGTGTGTGTGTGTGTGCCCAGACAAAACATAATAAAACAGAAGACCTTTCAACATGCCACTGAGTTTCTTTTGTGTTGGTATCTACTGTTAGGCCTGAGGCCCACCCTTAAGTGTGGTTTCTATACCCAGTGAGGCTCCATTGGAGAAAACTAACTTTTCCTTTGCACACAGTTATCAATTGGATATAACTTCTGGTTAGGGATGGGGCTTGTGAATATTTTGCCCTCTAGAGCAGGTATCTCATCTGGCTTAACCCTGTACAGTCCCAGTGTGTGATACTACACTCTCTATGATTTCGTATATAGATCAGTCCTGTTGCATCTGGAAGTTCTATTTTCCATGGTGTCATCTAACCTCTTTTGCTCTTAAAAGCTTTCCACCTTTTTCTCAGGTTTTCCTGAGTTCTAAGGGGAAAGTGTTAGTGGGAAAATCCCATTTATATCTGAGTGTTCCAAGGTCTTTCCCTCTCTGTACACTGACCTGTTTGTGTCTCTGTATTTCTCCCATCTGTTGCAGAAGGAATCATCTCTGATGATGGCCGAGCAAGACGCTGATCTATGAATATAGCGGGATGTCATTAGGAGCCTCTTTTCTAAGATCTTTTAGCAGAATGGTAATATTTAGCTGTTATGTCCCTAGCCTAGTCTCAGGTTTTTGACCATCCATGCAGTGTTAGGTGTAGGTTCCATGTCTTATAGTGGGTCCTAAATCAATCAATATTCATTGGTTATTCCACAACTTATGTGCTATTATTGATCTAGCATATCTTACAGGCAATATACTATTGTAAAATGAAGGATTTGTAGCTGGGCTGGTGTTTAGATTTCTCCTCTGGTAGCACGCACAGTACTTTTCTGTACCATGAACACTAGTCATTGAAGGTAAAGGTTCTAGATAGTCAATAGAGTCACATGTGCATGTTAAATGAGCTCTATAGTTACTGTCTTTAGCAATAGTGCCTTACCATCAGTTTTTGGAGAACAACCAATGGAATTGACTACAGTCTAGTTTGTTTTGGTTTCCAGTGGACCCTTTGGCTAACTATTTGATTAAATTTCAAACATTTCAAACACTGGGTTTCATTTGGTGGTGAGAGTTGTCTAGTTGGGATTTTGTCTTTACTGTTATTTGTTGATTCCATGTATATTTATTTCATACACATCTATTTCAGGCACTTCTACTATGTTATGTTTCCATGAGACCTCTCATATAACACATAGTTTTACATGTACCTCTCATATTCCCTTCCTTATCCTTCTCTTCCTCCCCCATTTGATCTCTCCCCATTTATCCATAATTATCCTATTTCTCTTTATTTCCATCCCTTTTAGTCCCTTATCTAAAACAAACCTATGTAGTTATACAAACTGTATCCTGCTTATTGTGAACTTACTGGCTAGCAGCCACATATAAGGAAATACATACCATATTATTCTTGATGATGGCTTTGACTGCTATTTATATAGAAGAGACTGAGGCAAGAAGTACAAAGATCAAGAGCAAGACTTAGTTAACAAAAATCAACATGCGAACAATAAGTAATTACGTAAGAAGAGAGGTGACTGGGGAAAACCCTGATAGCCTAGAAGCTGAGGCTCTGTTTCTGTCTCTGTCTGTCTGTCTCTCTGACTTTGTCTCTTCTTGTTTCTCTCTGTCTCTGTCTCTCTGTGTCTTGGTTTCTCTCTGTGTCTGTGTCTCTGTCTGTCTGTCTGTCCCTCTCACTCTTCTTTCTTTTCTCCAAGTTAAAAGATAAGCTACGTGCATCAGGACTGTCCTGTGGCATGAAAAAATAGCACATTATGAACATAGAGAAATTTAGGAGACAGGTGAGGGTCTTATGAAGCCCAGCTCTAAGCTTTGTATTTAAACTATAGCCCTCTTGGTAATGAGTTTCACCAGTATACACTTGATTTCAGCTGTATTTCTCCTTTCTGACATTGTTTCACATCAAGTTTATAGCGATTGTCATCAGGTATGGTGAACTAAATGCTTAAGGAGAGTACTCTAGACACAGAACACATTTTGTGCACTTCTCCTACAAAGGAAAGGAAAGAATAGGCTGGGGAAATGAAAATTTCCTCAAAGCTGTGTTGTTGAAGAATGCATGGAGGTGAGGTAATAAACTCCAAGTCAACATGTGAATGGTGACAGATTAAAATAGGTAAGGAAGTGAAGATGGATCCCCAGAGAATCACTAGAAAAGAGAAACAGTCCCCGGATGGAAGATTGACAATCAGATATACGAAAAATGAAAAGTAGAGGCCAACCACAGTCTCACAATAGAATTGCAAGAGGGATATTACTCCTTTCAGATGAGGATTAGTCATCTTCATTTCCTTTATTTATTATTAAAAAATTTCATGATGAAGTGTGCAAGTACATGTGGGAACAACTTTTCCAGTGTCTTGGATTTGTTGAAATGTGATTAAATTGGGAAGCTTTCAGAGAGGTGACAGCCCACAGCTACTTTATGACAAGGAGTGGATTTAGTTTAATCTTACAGAATAAGGGAACAGGATTGGAATACAATATTTTTTCTTCTATTCTGTCTTACGAGATCTCACTAACATGGTCTGATCACAATGGTTTCTGTCACCAATGTGAGCTCTATGAGGTTAGAAATGTTTAGTGTGTAGCTTTTTATCTATAGTTAGCCAAATATAAGACACATAAAATAAATATCATAAATGTCTGAGAAACTTCAAATGTACATGTCCTCCTGACCAACATGGAACAAATGAAAATATCACTTATACCTTTCGATTTGATTTATTCAGTTAAGCATTTGATACCAAATAGAGAGTTTGCTACATTCTAAGAAGATGCTCTCTCACTGAATATAATATCAAGCTCCATGTTTATTTTAAGAAAGAAAAAAAAGTAATTTTCTGTAGGATTTTTTCTTGCTTAGGATTGAAGTGTTATATCATATCTAAGGGACATTCTGTATAAATGGAGCTCTTTCTGAAGGCAACTAGGATCAGGAATTCATCATATAGAAGAGTCTATAGCAGTGGTTCTTAACCTTTCTAATGCACTCTCCATTAATACAGGTCCTCCTATTGTAACCTCCAACCTTAAAGTTTATTTGTTGCTACTTCATAACTAATTTTGCTAACATTGTGAATCATAATCTAAATATCTGTGTTTTCTAATGGTCTTTGGCAACCCAATTGAAAGGATCATTCAACCCCAAAGGTGTCATTATCCACAGGTTGAGAATTATAGTCTAGATTGACTTGAAGAATCTTTAATTTCTATGATTCAAATCAGCATTATTCCCTGGGTGATGAAGCATGAAGGAAAAAGAGATTCTTTTTCAAAACTTTCTATATCAAACTTTATTTATTACTTTCCAGGAATTGTTTGGCATGTAAGATTTTGGGCTTTTCAGTTCTTATAAGCATTTAGAAATTCTGTTTTCTGAGTATGTTAAAACAATAGCTTGCAGTGTTTTTCTGCTGTTATTCACATAATTATTTGAGACTTGAAGGACATAGTAGAAGCATAATATCAAGACACTGCAGGGCCCAAGTGGCTTCACAACACAAGTTGCCAAATGATCCATTTGGACCACAAAATTAAATAGAAACTATTAAAAGGAAACAATGTTCTTTAAATGTAGCAGAGACAACCAAATTTCACATCACCAATCAGCAACTAATTACAATATCCTTTGCTTGTTCAGTGTTGTATTAATCTGCTGGTGGTAAATTTGAACATGATTTGGGGCAGGATTTGAGTTAAGAGGTGAAACAGTTGCTAGCTTGTTCCTTTAGTGACATTTGCAAGTGCGTTTTACATAGTGACCTCTATTTTAAATTTATGTGGCCTGCTTAAATGTCAACCAAGCTAAGTGGTGCATTTCATTAATGAAAAATTAATGAAAGCATTGGGTTGGCATGTAGTACTTGTTTATAATACATATAATTCATTAGGAAGACACCAGTCAAGCAAAGGCTCTGGCATGGATCTGGTGGCATTGTAAGTGGTTTTATTCTCTTCCTTCCAGTTAATGAAAGTGCTAGGCTGGGAAAAATACACATAAAACAGATTTAATGAGTCTTTGGGGGAAGTCTTACTGAATAGAATACATGAGTCATAAATATCACATGCAAAATCTATTTAGTTCGAATTATTTAGGATTGGAAATGGCCATAATTTTATTTTATAATCAAAAAGTATCCCAAGCCCCATTTCTCAATTGGGTTATTCGGTTTAGTGTTTATATCAAGAAGTTAATGTCAAGCAAGAGTCCTACACTCTTCTTTGGTCTTGTAATAAATTCTGTTCAGTCTTGAACAAATCACTCCTCAATATTTAGAAATCTAGTTTATTTCTCCCCATGTGGAGATGAAACTCAGCACCACCTCTCTGGAGATAGGGTGTATTCATTAATTTTTTTAAAAATTATGCTATTTGCGTATCTATTTTATATAAATACCTCCACTCACCCTGGTAATTAGAAAATATTCTAGACAATTAAAAAATCCCTTAAATACAAAATCATGCTTATTCAGAAGCAAGTGTTGCTCCATATGCAGATAGTTGACATCACATTGTTTTTCTGTTCCTATTCTATTTGTTTTGACTTTTGAATCTTTCTATTATTTGTGATTCATGATCATAGCTATTAGAGAGAAAGCTAATTGGTGATCTTGTGGACTACAAAGCACAGGTATGTTGTAGCAAAACAATTTCTCAGCATAACAAAAGGGATCAATACAGATAGCCTCAAAGTTTATCATTAAATGTTTTAGAAATACCCTTTAATACAAGTACTCAAGGAAGCAGAGGCAGGTGAACCTCTGTAAAGTTAAAGCTAGCCTGGTCTACAAAGCAAGTCCAGGACAGCAAGGGCTGTTACACAGAAAAACTCTGTCTTGAAAAACCAAAGACCAGACCAGACCAACCAACGAAACAAAAAACTTTTGAAAATGAATGATTTTCTTTTCAGGGATTTTGCTGAAGGATTTTATTTAAAGCAAGATAGAATGTCATTTACAATCACAATTTGTAGTTAGTTATTTGAATCATATTAACATAAGGTACCTATTGAGATGACCAAGTCATGTTTGTTGTAGTGGGTTATCAAGGAAGTAACTGGAGGAAGTTGGGTTTCAGCTGTCTCTATAGCCATGGGATCCTGAAGATTGGGTGTTTGTAGAACATTATTCCTTTTAGAGAGAATGCATTTCTAGGTCAGGGCCACTAGTAAGTGTTCAAAGAAGACGAAGAGATTGAAAGAAAGAACATGATGTGAATAGAAGCAGAAATACATAAAACATTATCAGAAAAGACAGACATTTACAGTTTTAGGTGATCAATGTGCCAATGGGCCTTTGGCTAAGTGAAGGAGAAAATGGATAACAGAGGATGGAAGACTTCCAGTACAGTTCCTAGCACCAGGCTCTACTTGTGTAGCATCAGCCAAACCCACTGAATTTCCATAATTAAGGGAAAAATCAGTCACAAACATTCATCTCTGTTTTTCTCCTTTTAAGAAAATATAAGAAAGAAAAAAGAGTCCCTCATAATGTCACTGAGAAATTTAAATTACATTCTACAGTGTGGGAATACATTACATTCAATGCCTTCTATGTTCAGTACAATTGTTATATCCGTGAAATACAATTAGTAGAGTAAGTGGGGACAGCTTAGAGATGCTTCAGTGAGGGTGTAGAAGCTGTTTAAGGTTTGAATGGAGATGAAAAATGATAATGGCAGAAGGAGGCAAGAGTGCTGAAGAACACCTGTAAATATGGTAGATACAGATTAATTGGTGAAAACATGTTACGGGTTTAATTTTGTGATCAAAGTGATAGTATTAATTTTGATAAAAATTTTAAAATGGGAGTACTTGAGTAAATTGGCAAAGTCTTTTTATGGAGAATTTAATATTCTTTGGAAAATTATATTTGCCTTCATGCCCCCCTCTTGACATTTACATTTCAGAATCATTTGGTAGTACAGTACATTGGCTATTATAACTGTGCTCTCAGTATTGACTACACAGTGAGTATGCCTGAGTTTCGGAATGATAGACTGGTTTGTTGTTGTTGTTGTTGCTTGTTTTTCACTTGTTTGTTTGCATTTAATAGAATTGTGGCCCAGTAACAGGATCTTCAGCAGGTTCTCAGATGATTCATTACATCCAACAAACTTATGCAACCAGACAATAGGGCAGTTTCTTAGGTAATCCTCTTTATATTTCTGTGCAAAGTACAATGTTATTTGTATAACTGCACAACCTGCTATATTTATGCAGCTGTGAAGTCGGTGGAATACTGTATCCTCACCATTTCACATGCACACAATTCAAATTGATCTTTGGCAACTTATGGGGTTAATTTTTTACAGACAATGAATTTTGAGGGAATCATTTCCATGATCATGTTATGAACATGAGATTCCCAATATCTGATGATCCCATGCATTGTGGATGAGTTGAATCTGAAAGGAAAAATCAATGGATCTTTTTGAACATAAAGACGTCTATAATTTGAGCTGAAATTGGACTTTTAGCCTCATATTTTTCTCATAATCATTGCTACAAATCACAAGTGTTTGGATTAATTTGATTATGAGAAGATATTGAGTTTTATAAGAGAACATCATGAGATGGTATAATATTCCAGTTAAAAATGTATTCTTGAAATATTAAAAAAAAAAAAAAAACTTTCCCTTAGACTTCTGCATCCAATACACAGACATTGTGTTTTCCTGTGTTGACATAGATGCACATGGTTTTCAGGACTGAATTGGTTAAAAACATTGAAAGTTGGAGTTAGCCTCCTCAGGTGACACTCAAAGAAAGAATAAGCAGGCTACCAAGATAAGACTTGATAGCCTATGTCCATATAGTGGGGGAGAAGGTCCTCCTTGGTCATAGACCTAGGGGAGAGGAATAAGGTGAAAGAGGGAGGGAGGGAGGAACGGAAGGATACAAGTGATGGGATAACAATTGAGTTGTAATCTGAATAAATTAATTAAATAAAAATGTTTATTGTTAAAAAGAAGAAAGTTGGAGTTGGATGCAATTTACTTCAAGCTCTAATTCCAGATTATTATAAATAACCTTGGTCATTTCTGTAAGAATAGAACTGAAACTGAGTGCACCTGCTCATTTGTTGCACACACACATACACACACACACACACACATACACACACACACACACACAGACATCCACATCGACCCAAAGAACCATGAGATGAATCTTATTTCTTTTTTACCTTCTGATATCTCTTAATATTGTCTTTGCTAAAGATGATAATGATGCTTTTTGAGATGGAACAAAAACTATATTTTATTCCATTTAGATTTCACCGAGAATCAAGGCATTATAGCACACATTGCTTCTTGTCTGTCTTATTTTCTAAGCATGATGCCACAGCCAATAAGGATCGAGCAGTCAGATAAAGAATTTAAATGTGATCTCCTTCCCAAGGTGAAATCAACTCTTGCCACTGCTTAAGAAAAGGTCTTAGCTGTCAATTCAGTATCACTGGAAGCTACGAGTATCAGAATGGCAGTTGCCAACTTCCATCTTGCCTGTCACTATCAAGAAGCTGATAGCCACCCACGGACTCACTGAAACAACAGAATCTCAAGATGTCACCAGATGGGGCAATCTGTCACTGCTCAACCTGTAGCAGACAGGATGAAGTTGCTTTATATGAGTCGAAGGTGCCAAGTGCCACATCCTTTCAAAAGAGAGGCCAAGACCTGCCAATCATGACAATCGTTGTAATGCAAAAGGTCAGATAGGCTTGTCTTTGAGTATCAGAAATGCCAACCTTCTGTCAATGATGAGGTCAAAGTCGGTACTAGATTAAAAGCATGTGTGCCATGAAGCTCCAGCTTCCAAAAGGTCAGAACTAGTGCCAATCAAAAGTCATATAGAGAAAGCAAGTTAATGTCTACCCAAACTTTCATGAAACAGCATTATTTTTTCTTTTCCCCTTTTATTGAAAAATAGATTATTTTCTCATATAATATATAATATATCTTGGTTACATTTTCTCTCTCTCTACTCCTCTCAGCTCCTCTCCACCTCCTCCCTCATACAGATCCACATAATAATATATTAATATATTATAATAATATAATTAATATGATATGATAAAACAAAAACTAACACATTGGAATTGGACCAAACCAACAATCAATAAACAAACAGAAAGAAAAGATCTCAGGAAAAGGCACAAGAATTAGAGACCCACCCATTCCCACTCAGGAACCCCATAAAAACTCTAAGTCAGAAGCCATAATCCATATACAAAGAACCTGGCATAGATCCATGTAGGCCCGGTGTATGCTGCCTCAGTTTCTGTGAGTTCTTATCAGCTTTAATCATGTTGATTTAGAGGACCTTGTTTTCTTGGTGTCCTCCATTCCCTCTGCTATTATGCTTCCTCTTCCATGGGTTCAAATAACACAGGGGGAGGGATTTGGTGGAGACATCCCATTTGGATGGAGTATTCCAAGATCTCTCAATCTCTGCATAGTGTACAGGTATGGGACTTTGTATTTACTGCCATGTGTGACAGGAAAATGCTTCTCTAATGATGGACAAGCAAAGTACTAATGTATGCGTATAGCAGAATCTCATTAGGAGTCAGTTTAGCGCTACATTTTTAAAATAAATGTTTTGATTTTACTCTATGTCCCTAGGCCATATAGTCTCTATTTCATGGTCACCCAACCAGTGTTGAATATAGGTTCCTTCCATGTTGTGCAGTGCACTTTATGTTCAAATCAGATATTGGTTGCTTACTCTCACAAGCTTTGTGCCACCATTACCCTAGTATATTTTTGTATGCAAGTAACCATTACTGTTCCAAGGGCTTGTGACCAAGAGCTCTCTAACTTTAAAAACTGGTTCTTAATCTGCTCTCATCCTGTGAAACCAGACAGGACACATTAATGAATCTTCTAAACCACCAATTATTAAAGATCATGGTATACCAGATTGATATGAAACCAGCATTAAAATAGTCATGGATGAGGCTTCCCTAAATTTGTAAGTCTTTGGCTTTGAGGTGGGGCTTAAGAATACATAGATTCCTAAGTGATATCAATGATGCTGATCTGGGATACCACACTTTTCTACATGGTTATAGACAAAGGAAAAAATACTCCCTATATGTAAATAATAAGAATGTTCTCAGCTGTTGACTTTTTAAACTTTTTATTTATTTTTTAAAATTATTTTATACTTGTGTGTATATATATATTATTACACACACACACACACACACACACACACACACACACATATATATATATATATATATATATATATATGTATATATATATATATATATATATATATATATATTAGATTATCTATGGCAAGAAGAACCTTGACACAATCAGAAATTATATAAAATGTTACATTCTTAGTGTTTTTGCTATTTGTATTTGACAGCCTTGAAGAAGACATCTTTCCTATCTTGGTGCATTTAAATTTCTCAATGTAAATCAATCTCCATCACATAGTGTCATTATAACTTAGAACACGTATCTAGACCTAAAAACATCTTAACCCCTAAACAATTAAGCTTCATTGTAAACCTAAGCTACCTGCTTTTGAACTCCCTCAGAGACTTGAGAAGGAGTAAACTTGACTATCTGAGTATGCCTGGAGTGTAGGTTAGTAACTTTCCAAATTAAAAGATGAAAGAGACAGTTTTCTACCTGAATAATAACCCAAAACTCTCTATAGTCTTGGAGCATCTTCTTCAGCCTTCTGGCCCAACAACTTTTTGAGTGTTTTTTCTTTAAAAAATTTGGCTGTCTTTGTTAGCATTTCTTGGACCAAACAACTTTGAGTTTCTTTATATCCAGATGTTTTCTAGCATTAAGCTAAGGAAATGTCTTGAATCTTCAACACAAATTCAAGCACAGACTTATAAAAATGTAGTACAGAAAAACAAACACTATTTTCTTAGTCACTGGTGATAATAGGTCTTAGATAACAAGGCAGTGGCTAAATAACAACTACAAGAGAACAATGTACTTCATGAGCTGTTGGTCAGTGGCTTCCAGAGTTTAAACTCCAGCCTTCTTTTCTGAACACTTGAGTAGGCCTTTGTTCTGGGAGCTTTAGTTGCCTTTTTGAATGCTAACTAATATAAGTAGAAACTCCCGACACTTGATAGAATTAGGAGCAAACACCCGATATTTTTGCTTTGAACTATACTCTGCTCATATCTTCACAATCTTATTGGGAGTTCCCATTATTGGAAGATGGATTTTGTTGTTGAAATCTTTATCTGGTTGTTCTTATTTGTTAATAAGTTTTATAGGTTGATACCATTTGCAAAATTTATGTGCAAAAGTGACACTTCTCTTTGACTTATGTATCATCAATAATGAACTAACAATACCTTTCCTCATTATTGTTGCATTCTATGATTTTTATGTCAGGATCTGTTTACTTTTATTTATTTTAATATACTTAGGTATACAGTAAAGACATGATTTCTCTCTTGTTGAGGAAATCTTATGGATAGCAAACCCTTGGCTACTTTCAAGGTATGAGCACCACTATTATAACCTTATGGATATTCCATTATCATTGTGTACTTTAGTGGCATCATAACTCGATAGGACTATTAGTTCTTCCTCTCCTTTGAAAGTATGCAATAGCACCCTTAGGACCATGAAAGCTAGGACTCAAGGAGGAGGCTTTAGTCAGATCAAGCTCAGATTCTCTGGATGCTGCATCTATGGTACACATAGCAATAGTAACTTGCCTTCAACCTCAGGAAATTACCAAGGGCAGCAAGAATAGCCTATAATGTTTTAGGAGTTTCTTAGATGATTCTGACCATCATCTTAAAATGGGAATTCTGATACTTGATATTGGAATTTTTGTTAGATATTCTATAGCTCTTCAGGACATTGTCAGCACAGGTGGGAAATTTACAGTTAGACCATAAAAGTGTATGTACACGCATAGCCATGTGTATAAATATGTAAGTTTATATAAATAAATAATAATATAGTTCTTTGCTGTTATCCTACCTTCTTCCGTCCTCCCTTTTATATATCAATTCCCTCCCACCTTACCTAATTGAATTTCTGCCTTTTTGCTGTCTTACCCTATAAATCATTGGCATGTCTGCTATTCCCTGCTAAATTCCTCCAACTAATTCAGGACTACTAAGAGTCATAGATCTTATATGATTATCTATTACTTCACCTTACCAGAGTAGCATAATCCCTAACTGTACTCTAAATACTTTCCCCTATATTCACAAGTAAGTATAGCTTTCCCCTTTCATAAAGATACTTCTCTTTGAAATGGAATTCATCCAGAAAACTACAACTCATAAAATGAAGAAGTGATTGTGTTGTTACACATTCCACATTACAAAGCATTGACACAATGCTTAGGGGACATCTAAGAAGAGAGGATGGAAAGATTGTAAGAACCAGACAAACAGGAAGATTGTTGTGCTTTGTAGACGTGGAATGGAAGTCTTAACCATATGGTTGCATAAACAAAACCTGAACAAGGATGATGACAATGACTATGCTAACACAAAAGGGATAAATTTCATAGAGCCCAAGTCCAGCTATAGTTAACCTAGGAATGCTGAAAGCAAGACAAATGTACAGGAAAAGGCATCCCTATAGATTATCAATTACCAAATTGTCTTCCCTGATATTACATACGTACAAATAATATTCTATGCATTTAGCAGGTAGTGTTTGTATATTCAGAAATATATACAATAACAATGAAAGAAACTGTCACTTCTACAATCACCACAATTAATATACATTGGATATGACTCTGCATACATGAATGAAAATTGATTAAACTCAGAATTAAAACAAGTTTAGGTTTTGAAAGTCTTTTGGGAAAATGTTCAAGAATGACAGAGTTCAAATTTTTAATGTCTTCATCTTTTGTAAAGCTAAGGCAATTCCTTTAGGCTAATCCTGCTCAAATCATACATTTAATTCCTCACATTGTCAATGCTTTTGACTTTTTGCACATGCTGCAAACCTCCTTAGAGCTCTGTTAAACAAGCCTGGTGTGGTGGTACAGTACTCAGGAAGGCAGAATCAGGTGGATCTCTTTGAGTTCTAGGCCAGCCTGGTCTACAAAGTGAGTCCAAGACAGCCAGGATACACAGAAACCAAACCTCAAAAACAAAGCCAAACCAAACAAACAACAAAAAAAAACCTGGCTTTTCCCTAAAAATTCTGACTTTCCCATGAAGGTTTACTTACATGCCAAAACTTGAGAAATGCTAAAATGTTTCAGAAATTCCCATTTTCTCCGATTGATTTAAGATGGATAACTACTATAAATTATTTGTATTTTTTCTATTTTTCCCTTTTAAGCTTTCATCAAGGTCTATATGATTATTTAATATCTGTTCCTTATCCCTTTTTCTTAATTTATAGCATTTTGTAGCACTAGAGTTGTCTACATGGGTCGATGAATCATTGAATGTTTTCTTGATTCTTTGATGTTGAGTTTGCCATGGCCTAGAAGTACTTTAGTGCTCTTAGAGTGTTTGCTTTCTATGCCACATTCTGTGCAGTGTATATGCATCAGGTTGCTTTGGTTTTAGCTCTTTCATCTTGAAGGAAAGCCTCACATGAACAGAAAAAATTTGATGAAAATTTAAATAACATGACATACTCCTGCCAACCTGCAGTGTGTACCTCTCTCCTTTGCTTACTATTTTTCTGTCTAATCTAAGCTCACCCTTTAGTAAGTACTCACATGTTTCAACACACACATTTTTCCTTTCCATCTTCCCCCATCTGTACAGTATATATGTGTGTGTATATACACTTACACTAAATATCTAGTGTTGCTTTTGCATATTTTAAACTAGTTATGAAGACGACTGTGTTAGTAATCTTGTGCAGTGTGTAGGGCATTCTGTGGTTTTTTTGTGTAACCTTAAGCCATCTTCTCTGATAATGAGTACTTTATTCAGTTCCATATGACCTATTTTACTTGTCTATTTTCTATTGAAGGACACTCCATTTTCTGCATTATTTTTTGTTTGTTGAGATTTTTTTAAATTTCTTTTTTAACATACACGTTTATATTATTACACATAAATAAAATAAACTACATACAGTGTGAAGAACCAGGAAACAATCAGGAATTATATAAATGTTATATTCTTAGTGTTTTAGCTATTTGTATTTGGCAACCTTGAAGAAAACATCTTTCCTATCTTGGTGCGTCTAAAACTCTGGTTGTAAATCAATCTCCATCACTACTTGTCATTATCAACTTAAAACATCTATCTAGACCTAAGAACATTTTAACCTCTAAACAACTAAGCTTAATTGTAAAACTAATCTATCTGCTCTTCAACCCCATTAAGGATTTGAGAAGGAATAAAATTAGTTACATCTTTCTAGACTTTAAAACATATTTTCTTAAATCCTAAACAACTTAAGCCCAACTGTGAAACTATAACTATCTAGTCATCTACCTCATCAGAGATATAAGAAGGAATAGCATTATTACTTAAGTAGGTGGCTCAGGCAAGCAGCTGTTAATGCTAAGATGACAGAGACGGTTGACCCATTCTCTTTCTCCCACCCATTCTATTACTTTTTCAGTCACCCATTCACTTCCTATAATGATCCAATGCAATTCCTATTAAAATACCCATTTGAATTAATTTTTAAAACTTCCTCAACTAAATAGGGTGTGTCTCAGGATTCCCATACACATAAAAGGTATGTAGCTTCAGGTGTGTGTGTGTGTGTGTGTGTGTGTGTGTGTGTGTGTGTGTGTGTGTGTGTGTGTTTAGATCTGTCTCTATTGGCTATCTTTCATTCTAGTCTACATCTTACCCTTTTCTATATTTTAGTGTGACTTTGCAATCACTTCTCATCTTCTGAAATCTTACCCACCAGGCCAGGGTCATTTTGAATCTGTTCTTTTCTAGAAGTCTTGATTATTATGTATAGAAGCAATTAAAGTGAACCATGATCTTAGAAATATCCTGGGCTCTATGATCCTGTAGGTTAAAAAAAAACCCTCTAGCTTTAATAAGTATGTATTGTGCTATTATATGTGCTCTGTAGTGGAAACACAGAGATGAGAGAAAATGTTAAGCTTATTCCTAAGTGGGCTGCAGTCTAAGGGGAGAAAAAAGAAAAGCTTACAAACAAGATGCAATGTGATGAGCTCAATAATTCCAAAAACATATGAAGTAGAAAACATGTATGTTATATAGGAAAACCTTCAGAGAAAACTATACTCAAATGAAAGAGGAGAGAAGGCATTTTGGACAGGATCCACTGTGTCTAAGAGTGCATTGAAGCATGAAATAGGGTGTTTTTGCAAAAGTCTGGATAAGTCAATAAGCTGGTTATGCACACAGCACACATGAAAGGGGAGAGTAGGCAAAGGCAGTGATGTGGAAAGTGACACTTGAAGTGGACAAAGCACTCTACTTTTAATGAGTTGTGCAGAATGTGTCTAAGGCTCCTCAAGTCCCACCTTTCAGTAATAGAGAAATTTGGAAGATACATCATGCAGATAAGCACCCAATTGGATTTATGTTTGGATGAGATTAACCTGACAGTACTGAGAATGATCAACTAAATGAAGGAAAGTGGAAGGATCTCCAGAAGCCACTGTGACAGATAGCTAGACCAGGAGAACATAATGCAGCCTAGAGTGATGCTGAGCCTAAGAAGAAGACCACACAGGTTTAGTCAATGAACCCAGGAAGACTTTTTATCATTTTAGAAGAGAAAAAACAGTCTTCTTTGGTACTATTCAAAGTGCAGAGGAGTCAATTTTAGTAGAGTTAGCAAAGTTTGGATACAGAAAGTTAGAGAAGTTGATTAAAGGAGGACAGTACTCAGAGGACAATAATAATAAAAGTGACACGACATAATGAGCCACCATACAATTAATAATTGGATATGGAACTAAACAGAGGCTTCTCAAACGACGACATACAAATATTTAAGAAACATTTAAGTTTTTTTTTCTTGGCTGTCAGGGAAATGCAAATTAAAATTAACTTAAGATTTTACCTTACTGCAATCAGAATGACTAAGATAAAAAGTACACAGTTGATGAGACATGCTGATGTGGAGTGGGAGAGAGGGTTTCGTCTTTGACAGGAAGTGTTGCTATGTAGCTCAGGTCATTGATCTCATGGTTAATCCTCTTACTTCAGCCTTAAAAGTACTTGGATTGCAGGTGTGTATTACCACACAGGCTCATGAAACCCTCTTTTTCATATAAATGAAAACTCTCTTTTTCATATATATGTATATGTGTATATATAAAACATGCATACTTTCATCCCTATCTGAAATCCGACAGGACTGTTTCAGGGGTTTATAGAGTCTGCAGACCTACCACTATGATAGAAAACTCAGAAGCATATTTTGAATCTGATTTCCTATCATATCCCCAGAAACCACAACAGTACCTGACTGATTAGATATTTCAAAAGATTAAATAAACACATAGTGAATGAAGTAAAATTTGTTCCTATGATATAGAATTCTATTGTTATCAAAGCCTGCCTATAAGCAGGGGCCCCAAAATCTGATTAATTGCAGGGAGTGACATTACCAATTTTGACTGTGCATGATATTCTGACCAAAACAAACAGACAAACAAACAAGAAACACTATCATGAGGAAAAGGAAACACTAGGGGATTGTTTTGTTTCAGCCTCTAAAATTTTGAATGGATGCTTATAATGGTTGCAACAATTTTAGATGAGGCTGTGTCATGCTTATTAAAATAAAAATTAATAATTTTTGCTTTATTGGAATATAGCTTTAAAATCTGGGTAAGGTAGTACATGCTTATCAATGAAGAACTCAAATGCCGGGACAAGATTTCTCTTAGTTTTAGATTATATTAGAAAAGACAGGGAGACACTGTTTAAAACAAGCAAAAGCAAGCAATCCAACAAACCAGCATATAAAATGATAACATTATAACAAACAAAAATAACAGACTTTCTAACATGGAATTACTGCCACTCTTCACTTGGGCCCCTACAATTTTTTTTTAAAGATTTATTTATTTATTATGTATACAGTACTCTGCTTGCATGTACCGCTGCAAGCCAGAAAAGGGCACCATAACACATTACAGATGGTTGTGAGCCACCATGTGATGCTGGGAATTGAACTCAGGACCTTTGGAAGAGCAGGCGGTGCTCTTAACCACTGAGCCATCTCTCCAGCCCCGGGCCCCTACAATTTTACTATGTTTATATGTTTCTTAATTTTCATTTCGTAGAGCATTTTATTCCTCATTGTAATATGGCCACTATTTTTGCTTCCAATTTTTGAAATTTGAGAGCAGATGGCCTTGATACAAGAGCAATAACCTATAAAAATTATGTATACATAACCAAATGAACAGACTTTTGATGACACAACCAAGTGTGACTTACATAAACTGAAGTGTCACATGTACAATTATATTTCCAATTATTTTACTGCATGAAAATTATACAACTGGAAGTAGTTCATAAACAACACAATATTGCATTTATCTAACCAAACCATTTTTAAATGGGCTTTCTTTTGTTGTATTCAGTATATATTGTCACATCAGTGTCAAGATCATGTCTTTGCCATATGAGATTCAGGCACAGAAGTTCAACGAATATACCAATGGATAACTTTACACCCTCTGAGGAGTAAGAACTCTGAGCACTAAAAATAGAAGAAATTCTTCTTGGTTTCTTATTCTAGAGTGTGTAAGCATGCTGTGGTTAAAGTAAATATAATAAGCCCCCTCAAGCCTGTGTCTCACTGTATTCCACCTGATGTAATTTTAATTCAGCCCCGTTTAAAATCCCAAGAAGACCTATTGGCCAGATGACTGTCCTATGGGACTCCGAGAAGGAAATGACTCAGTTGCGAATACCTGCTTTCTGTAATGCGTCTCAGAAATAGGAATAAGAACTGCACTTGGTGAGTATTTGCATTTAAATCAATGTTAGAAGTTAAATGCCTTGTTTAGTTGTTAGCCTGAATATAAAAGAAGACATTCTCTGAAATATTAAACCGAAACTTTTATTTAATCTATTGGAAATTCCACCTTTAGTTATGGGGCAAATCTTGGCCACAAATAATAAAACATGTAATAGAGAAAATTGAATTTTTAGATAACCTATAGAATGTGGCTTTTTAAACATAGGAAATTGAGGTTGTTCACATTGCTTATAAATGAAATCATGGTTCCATAGGAAGTCACCATGATAAAAATTAATGTGTGTTCTGGTGTTCACACACTGCAATGCATGGAAGCATAGTGTTTATCATAATGAGATTATTCCTGCTGAACAGAAATTACTAAAGACTTTAGTTTTCCTATGTTGGAAGGAAGCACTCTTTATTTCGAGTCTTTGAAAAAGGGGAATCTGGGACCAGGCATAAAGTAAAACATATTATGTTACAGAACAGAAACCAAAACAACAGAGTACTTCAAAGTCATGCTTGATTTATCCTACTAAATTTAACTCTGTTCTTCCAGTTTCATAATTTGTCATTTAGCATATGGAGTAAAGGAAAGTTGCCCTAATCAACATGGTTTATTATTAATATTAAGTATATCTAGTTTTAACTCTTACATTTTAATTTCTCTTTTGTCTCTTCTCTTTCATCCGAATTTTCATTACCCCTGAATATTTCACTCTATGACAATGTTCCAAGTGTATCATTGATGTTTTTTTCTTAGGTTAGGGTTCAGTGGGATTATCTGTGTTTATGGTTTTGGGTTCTGCTGCAGTGAGGGCTAAGAGAGGGGCCACCTCTTGAGGTCAGTGGATAACCAAAGCACAGCTTTGAGGAGATACAATTATGATATTTCCTTATCTTGGTCTAAGCTCCTCAGTTTCCAGAACTCTGCTGTGTGAGAGTAATTTGAGTTAAACAACTATTTGCTCGATTTATAAAAGGCAGCTATGCAAGCAAAAATGCCCACTCCTTAATTAGAAGTAAGACTATGAAAGGCAGCCAAATAGTCTCTCCCTAAAAGGAAATGGTCATTGACTGCCAAACTCAAAACAGAACTGTGCTCCAGAACATGACATTGTGGCAAGGGGGAGATAGCTGGATGACCCTGAGGCTGCTCAGTCTGACAGTGATGAGCCATTCTCCTGGGAAGGATAGACCTGCCAAACTGAAACATGGTCTGTCTTCTTCCAGAAAGGTCAAGAGAACCTCTTGTAGTCAATGCAGAAGAGACATGGCTACTTCTCATTGCCAGATTTTTATTTATCTAGATGTCAAAGGAGCTGCATCTATTCTCTGAAAAAAATCTTTCTTTAAATTAAGAGTGCGTAATCATTTGGTTTTTAGTGCAATGGCAGCCGCAATTCAACCCAGCCCCTAAAATCTTCAATCCTGTAGCTAGGCTTTGGCATTCCAAACACTCTTTCTTTCTCTTCTTTCTGTTTGCAAAACTGTCTATACTTTCTTTTTCCAGGTCCATCTTCATGGCTTTTACAATTTCTTAAGCTTATGATACTTCTATCTGAGACATTCTAATTCCTATCTTTCTTCTACAATTTCTTCCAGCTATGAAATATTGAACATAAACTAAATGACTAGTGTTAGTTGGGAATGGGTGTTTAATGTTAGGATATCTACATTACAAGTGAGGGAACTAAGATTTATAGAAGTCTAAGGTTAGATAGTATCAAAATTAGATTTGAGCTTGCATATACCTCTTCATTTCCCATCTACATAGCTTCTTCCTTAGAGTAATTTCACTTTGGATTTGTGATAGTCCTCTTTCACAACCAGAGACTTGGAAATGATACTTGGCCATTCTTGAATGTATTTAAAGGAAGCTAAAAGCTATTGAGTAGAATCTGAAAGTTGCGTTAGACCATAGAGTTTTCTAGGTAAGATATTACAAAGTGGGTAGCTACTGTAATTTATGTAGCTTTAAATCTATATGATACAGTGACCCTGGTGAAATTGCTTCCATGAAAAATTTGTTATAAATATTACCTGAGAATATTTATGGAGTATGCTAAGTGTGCATAGGCCTCAGTAAAGCATCCAGCAGTAAAAAGATACTTGCTTCTAAGAGCTTGTGACCTAATTTAGATAGAGTCAAAAATACTCTCTCCATATAAAATCCTATCAGGAAGTTGGTCAATGAACTGAGAACTTTACCATAGTACCATAAATCAGGTGGTAAGATTCTGAACATCTACTGGGAAGTGAGTAGATAAAGAAGATCAAGCTCAGTCTATTATGAAAGCAGAAGGTTTTATTTTATGTAGAGGCATGTGGATAATATAGGAAATAACTTAATACATAGGACTATCTTTATGACACATGACATAATCCAACATCCTAGAAGAGGCCATAGGAAGAACAAAGACTGTTTATGCCATAAGAACCCTCATTTCTATACCTCAGAATATTTTAAACTAATTTTGAAATAAAGATACTTTTTATGTTATACACATTTTACTTGTACTCGTAGAGTGTGCATACTATAGAAATTAATGTAGTACAGAAATATGATTGGCTATCACCAGATTGTAATGGCGCACATATTACAGGGAAGATGGCAGTTTATCATAGAGTATCAGGAGACAGTGCTTTCTTTGAGGTCAGGGACTATTGGCTTATATTGCTTACTACTGAAGATGAAGACCCTAATATGAATACATACAACCACACATATGAAGATTTAAATTTGAAATACCCTTCTAATTAATTGTGTTGCTCAGATTCAACCAATGTGAAAATGTTGAAAATGTGTCAAATATTTTAAGCTTTACGTGTTGGAGCAGCCTGGCTACAAATCTCATATATTTCTCTCCTTTTCACTCTTTAATGCATTAAGCTTATAAATCAGTCCCCAGCCATGTGGTAAGTGGGTAGGGGGCATCGATCGGTTCTCAGTGCCCACAAGTCAAAGAAACAGGAAGTATAATTTTGGCCACATATTTAAGCTGGACCAGCTAGCTCAGCTTTATCAGAAATAAAAGTTCCATTTTTCTCTCCATCTGTCTGATTTTATGCTTTGTTTTCAGTTGATCCAAAGTTGGAAAAAATGTTAAAGTGTGTGATAAATCTTCAACACACATAACAAATGTCAACTAAATAATTGATCTAAGTGAATTATTCACTTATTTTAAAAAAAGCTGATTGGCTTTCATTTAAGTTTCCTGGAGTCTTTGTTTTATTGATTTTATTACTGTATCTGTCTTTGATTTTGAAAAATGTCCATACATATTGTATCCTTCCTTTAAATTTCTCTGTGAACTTTTTTCATTAGACTGCAAGTCTCTTTAAGTCAGAACCAATATTTTATTAATCTGTAAAAATTATGCTTAATAGTAGCAATGCTAACTAAATATTAGTTATTTTATTCCTAGTTCTAAATTATATGACTACTCTAATATACATGTTTTAGAGAGATGCGTTAAAGAATCACTTACATAGCAAATATTAGAACCAACTTTTATATAAAATCACTATTTAACACTATTTTAAGAAAGAGAATCTACTTTCAGAGTTACATATTTGAAATGCCATGATATGAACTTCATAATTGGAGTCTGAGTGCCAGTATTGTATTAACAACAAGTTTTCAGATTGAATTCTGAAAGAGAGAGGCCAGAGAGCAACAAGCTCTTTCCTCCACAACCAATCACGTAAATGGAGAAATCTATTTTTAAAATGTCCCTCCATGAAAGTGCATCCTCTGAATACAACAAAGGGAGACATTCATTACCAAACCCAAGATCTAGTTTGTAGGGAGTACTAGGACTTCATATTTGGTGAACACTATGATGACATAGCTCCCTGCTTGCCAGCTTTTTCTTTAGAGGTATCTCTTCTGAGAAGGATCAGTCCATAAGCATCTCTTCCTATGTGATGGCTCATAATTCAGAACCTTTGTGCTCAACAGGTACAGTAACTTTTTGTCTTCCTCCCCCAATCCTATTCCAGCGTGGAAGGTAGGGAATATGGACCTGGTTACTCTCCAGTGCTGGCCCACTACTTCTATAGATACAGAAATCCTGTGTTAAGAGAGATAATTCAGGACAGTTAGGGGCTAACTCCTTCCCTGTACCCAATTACAAAGTGTCACTGCAAGAGAAGCAAAGTCTCTGTACCTCCAGGCAACTGTACAGAGTTTCTTTACCTCAGACAAAAAAGCTGTAACAAACAAAATTAGCACCTTGGCTCAGTGCTAGGAAACTATCTTTATTTACAAAGAGTGTCTGATTTCATGACAGAATGATGTAAAAAACAACTAAACAAGCATGCGCGCGCACGCGTGTGCACACACACACACACACACACACACACACACACACCCCAAAACAAAATCTTAAGAAGGGTGCAGGACTGCACTCAGTGCTGGGGCTTGAGAAGGTGGTGCCTATACATGAGACTCAATCTCCTCAGTAACAAACATTGGGAAGACATAAAATCACAAATCCACAAGTAGGGCCATTGACCCTAGGAAAAAAATTCAAAATAACCATTTTCTACCTACTGCCTAAACATTGCTTTACTATAACCCATTAGCTATTCTTATTCAGTCTAGGCATACAACAAAAGAGCCAGATAGTCTGGATACGCCTTAATGATATATCTATATTGGCAGAAACCTGAAAGGAGAAAAGATCCAAGTCATTGACTGGTCTTCCATGTAAGGAAGAGATGTAAATTGTTAAAGTAGGTTTGTGGTGACCAAAACCAAACCACATGTAGACAGATTAAAAGATGAAAATGGAAAAAAATATATACATGTGTTCCAGTTCGGTGGCTGCATATTGCAAGAGATGTAAACTTCATAGAATTAGTTCTCAAGGTGGGTAGTAATCAAATATGAAGCCTCACAGGCACTATCAATGTGGGAGTGAAAGAGACTGACAACTAGAGTTCCTACTGTTTAAACAAAACTCAAGATGTATTTAAAGACATATGGTATGTGAAGACAGACATAAAACCTTAGCATGAAGTACACAAAAATTATTTTTACAAGGTCTAGATATTGATTAGGAGAAGACAACTTTCAAATAAATAAGATAAATATATTCAGAGAGGTAGAGCTGCCAGATAAAATACCTGGAAGCACAATAATACCTCATCAAATGGAAAATATCAAGTAAGAACTATGCAACATATAATAGGAACAAAAGAAAATTCTGCAGGTGAGGTATTTCAATAAGCAAATTGGAGAGTGTACTCGAAGTGCTTGATAGTAGATGTGACAGATATCAAACCCAAACCCAAAACCAAACCAACCTATTTGATAGCAGAGAGTATACCTGCATTTCAAATGCACACTGATGCTCTGTAATGAAGCGAGGCGCTAGTTAAGTATTAAATATCAGCATAAATGGAAATATAGTCAGATTATCAAAGGCATACCAATGAAAGCATGGTAAGCAGCAAAAGATTGCAGAAGAATAATCCATAAGTAAATTGGGAATACACTGTAAAAAAAAAAAAAGTTAAACTGAACACAGCAAAATAACTGAATTATGGTCAAGTAGAGTTAAAAAAGTTATTTGTAAGTATGCACATGTACTTAAAATAAATAACCAAAATCAGCAACATAAATTTTAACCTAAGATAGTTGAACTATAACATTAGCTACATTCAAAGTAAATAAAAAGAATATTCAAGATTGCTACCAGAATATATGAAATAAAAAACACATAAACGTTTTTAACTGACAAAACCAACAAATTGACAAATCTCAAATGACAAGAAAAATATTAATTATACATTTCCTGATGAGTTCTACAAGCACTTTAAAAACAAAAACTGTTAGCGTCCGTCTTCACCAGTTTCCTTTCTCCCCACCTTGGTTTGGGGTGGAAGCCGAGAAAACTCACTTCAGAGACAAGAAACTTAAAATACAAGCTTTATTTTCTGCACAAGCAGGGAGGCAGCCAGTTCGGGATCTGAACCAAGTGCCTGAAGGGAGCTTGTACAGTGAACACAAAGCGGGGGCGGGTAGAATGGACAAGCTTTAAGTCAGGACTGGCAACACATCTACAACTTGTGTGCCTTAGTTTAGATAACAGCAAGTTTCCTTGTAACCTCCTTTACTGGTCAACAGGCAAGCATGAACACCTGAAAGAAGAAGAACAGGAGTTAGGTTCTGGGGCCTAGGAACATGAATTCAGTTTAGACCCTGCCAGCAAGATGGAACTTATTTCTGAGATGGCTGGAACCAGAAAACTGTCTCTCTCTCTCTCTCTTTTTTTTCCTATTTTTTCCATTTTATTATTTTATTCATATTACATCTCGATTGTTAGCCCTTCCCCTGTCTCCTCCCATTCTTCCCTCCCTCCCCATTCCCCCCTTCTCCCCTCCCCTATGTCTGTGACTGAGGGAGACCTCCTCCCCGTATATATGCTCTTAGAATATCGAGTCTCTTCTTGGTAACTTGCTATCCTTCCTCTGAGTGCCGCCAGGCCTCCCCATCCAGGGACGTGGTCAGAAAAGGGGCACCAGAGTTCGTGTGAGAGTCAGATCTCACTCTCCACTCAATGGTGGAGAATATCATGTTCGTCGGCTAGGTCTTGGTAGGGGTTCGAAGTTTAATGCCTATATTCTCCTTGGCTGGTGCCTTAGTTTGAGGAGGACCCCAGGACCCAGATCTGCCTGTCATAAAGTTCTTCTTGTAGGTTTCCAGGACCCTGTGGGGCCTACTATTTCCCTATTCTTCCATGCTACTCTCGCCTAAAGTCTCAATAGGATGTCCTCTCCTCTGACCCACTTTCTAGGTAAGTAAAGTTTTTCATGGTACGTATCCCTTGGACTAGTGTTTTGATATAAGTAAGTATATACCATTTGTCTCTTTTTGCTTCTGGGTGAACTCCCTCATTATAATAATTTCTAGATCAATCCATTTGTCCACAGATTTCGGGAATTCCTTTGTTTTTAATAGCTGAGTAGTATTCTATAGTGTAAATGTACCACAGTTTCTTAGTCTATTCTTCTACTGAGGGACACTTAGGCTGTTTCCATGTTCTGGCTATTATGTGTAAAGCAGCTATGAACATGGTTGACCATATGTCCCTGTTGTGTGGTAGGGCATTTTCTGGGTATATTCCAAGGAGTGGAATAGCTGGGTCTTGAGGAAGCCCTATTCCCATTTTTCTGAGGAAGCGCCAGATAGCTTTTCAAAGTGGCTGTACTAGCTTGCATTCCCACCAGCAATGAAGGAGTGTTCCTCTCTCTCCACATCCTCGCCAACATGTGGTGTCATTTGAGTTTTTGATCTTAGCCATTCTGATGGGTGTAAGATGGAATCTCAGTGTCGTTTTGATTTGCATTTCTCTGATGACTAACGAGGACGAGCATTTCTTTAAGTGTTTCAAACAATATAAAATATGTAGGAGTAACTCTAACCAAGCAAGAGAAGGACTTATTTGAAAAAAACTTCAAACCTCTGAAGAAAGAGATTGAAGATGATATCAGAAGATGGAGGGATTTACCTTGTTCGTGGATCGGGAGAATCAACATAGTAAAAATGGCCATCTTACCAAAAGCAATTTATAGATTCAACACAATCCCTATCAAAATACCCAAAAAATATTTTGAAGATATTGAAAGATCAATTCTCAAATTCATATGGAGAAATAAAAAACCCAGAATAGCAAAAACAATCCTATACAATAAAAGATCCTCTGGAAGAATCTCCATACCTGATCTCAAGCTGTACTACAGAGCAACAGTAATTAAAACAGCATGGTACTGGCTAAGCAATAGGCCGGTGGATCAATGGAATCGAATTGAAGACCCAGAGATGAATCCACACACATTTGCTCACTTGATTTTTGACAAAGAAGCCAAATCTATTCAATGGAAAAATGATAGCATCTTCAACAAATGGTGCTGGTCTAACTGGATGTCTACACGTAGAAAAATGCAATTAGGCCCTTATTTGTCACCATGCACATAACTCCAGTCCAAGTGGATTAAAGACCTCAACTTAAAACCAGAGACATTAATTCAGTTAGAGGAAAATGTGAGGAAGATCCTGGGACACACAGGCACAGGAAACAACTTCCTGAACAGTACACCAACAGCCCAGGCCTTAATGTCAACAATTAATAAATGGGACCTCATGAGACTGAGAAGCTTCTATAAGGCAGGAGACACTGTCAGTAGAACTAAGCGACAGCCTACAGACTGGGAAAAGATCTTCACCAACCCTGCATCTGACAAAGGTTTAACATCCAAAATATATAAAGAACTCAAGAAATTAAACACCACAAAACCAAACAACCCAATTGCGAAATGGGTCTTGGAACTTAACAGAGAATTCTCAACAGAGGAATATCAGAAAACTGTCTCTTAACACCTAAAAACACTTAGGGGACCATGGAACTAAGGAAGAAGATTTCCCACATCTGTCCCACGAGGCCACTGTTACTCTGGTTGACCAAGAAAGCAAAGACATCACAAGATACATGAATGAGCCCAGAAAAAGCACCTAGTGCCATTAGCCACCACGTGAATGGACACTAAGCCTACCAAGAGCTAGCTGGCCTTCTATGTTGTGTACAATCAGAGAGAAACTTGTATAGGTGAAGATGGAGAGAAACTGGGACCTTTTTAGCCACATCCCTACAGAGGTGGTGATTTAAGAATGCTGCACTCCCTTTGAAAACCTTTTGCCACTTTCTCAGAATATTTACATTGAGCTCTCTATTGAAGCAGTATGTGGACTCCCAGTTGTATATTCAAGCAAACTAAAAACATGGGCCCAGGGAAACTGGAATCAAAATGTTCACTGAAGCACTTTTATAATACTTGGAAAGTAGGAAATCCCAACTTTTCCATTGTGAGTTACCTTTTTATTTTTAATTTTTTCCTGCTGTTGTTTGTTTTGACATGTTAACAGGCTAGACTGTGGTATTCTAGTGTTTAAATGGTATGGAAGATGTTACTGTGAAAGTTTTCACAAATGTTATTGAAATCCATAATCACTTTATTTTAGAAAAGGGAACTGAATTTAGGCCCTATAGCAAGGCCTGAGTTAATCAGTTGAAAGCACTTAAGAACGGAGTTAAGTCTATAGGAGAATATGAACTTTGGGCACTACAGTTTAGTCTTTTTCAGGAATGATATGGGATGTTCTCTGTAAAAGGGCAACTGATGCATATAACTGAGGGTTTACAAGGGTTCTCTTTTTTTCTGTAGCCATATTTTACATGGAAGATTATTAAAATGTGATGCTTATATAAATAATAAAAATTATCATTGTTGGAAGTTCTGTGTGTTTGGCTTCAGATTTATAGACCTAAAACTACACAAATTTGGAGAACAGAAGAATAAAACAGATTAAAAGCCTTTGTTTTATTTTGGCCTCTTTCCATTATTTTATTTTAAAAATTAAAGCCTGGGTTGACAGTCTTCAGGATTTTGAGAATCTTCTATTGCATACCCTGATCTAAGGAGTGATTAAGGGCTTTTCAGGGGCATTTAAAATGGAAACAAATTTCTCTGAAAGCAGATCTGAGAACACTAATAGAGGGACATAAACTAGTAGAAATAGTCCAAAGAGCAATAAGGAGAGAGGGATAAATAATATTAAGTTTTTTTATTTTAAAAAAGGCACACACACACAAAGGAAAATATAATGTTTACATTTACATACATGTGTGTGTGTGGTGTGTGTGTGTGTGTGTGTGTGTGTGTGTGTGTGTGTGTGTGTGTGTTATAGTTTAAATGAAATTATACCATTTAGGGTAATAACACACCCTGAAACCCAGAACCATGGACCATCTAACAGAAACTTCCCTTTGAGTTGTTAGACAAAGGAATCAAAGAAACTGCACACAAAAAAGCTATTGCCTTGGAAACTTCCCAGAATCAAAAGTAAGATCTTGTTGTTGAAGACATCAAACATTTCAGTTACAAGGCTTGGAAGAATTGGTGTAGAACTGACCAGGAAGCATACTGTCCCAAGGTCTTATGGAAATTATCAGGGGAGATAGACCTATTTAGCTGTTTAGCCAATGAAAACAAACAAACAAACAAATACCACCAAGATATCCATATGGATGTAGAGGCACTTATATCTTGGTGGTATCCAACAGCTGGATAATTGGCTTTAAGTCCCACTTGATAAGAGGGAATACTATGCCTGGTACTGTAAACCTGGACAAGTACCCATGGCTCTTGAGGTTATGGACTCCAGAGGAGAAGAGGATAACCTATTTGCCATTTTCCTAAACGATTATAATTTCTTACTATAATCTAAGTACTTATCCTTACACTCACAGATAAATGCAGCCCCCAATTCTTCTCAAATGAGTTTCTTTAAACAATAGAGAGAAACCCAGACAGAAACCAATAAATTGTCAATATGGAGAGAACAACTGACTATGGGGTGCCCAACCCCAGTTGATATACCAGCAGCATAACCTCACACCTAAAGGTCAGGGACTTTCATGGAAGTTTGGGAGCATAGGCTGTAAGAACCAGGATATCTGCTGTGAAGTAATTTCTTCCAGATGGGATGGGGAAATGATACCCATGAGGTCTCAACAGCATGGCTGCGTAAATAAGACCTGGATGTCAACATGAATGGAGGAACTCTCAGAAGACCCCCGGGCTCCATTCCTAAATAAAAAGCTAGAGGCAATTAATGGGTGCTGAGATAGTTAGAATCACTCTTATCCAAGGAAGAACCCAGAAAGTTATTATACTCCAAGTAGTCAGCCCTACACACACACACACACCCCACACCCACACACTGACACACACACACACACACACACACACACACACACATACCACACACACACACACACACACACGTAAGAACAATAATAAAAGAAGTTATAACTTTGGTAGGGAGTGAGGAGGCATGTGAGGAGTTGGTAGAAGGTATGAGGGTAGGGAAGGAATTAAATACAATATCTATGACAGAAATATTCAAGACCAAATTTTGAGAAATTATTTTGAGACTGTGAGCATGAGTGTTCATATGTGAGTCAGTGCTGATGCTGGTCTGTGATGAAAACTTTGAGATTCTAAAGAAGGGGTAATTTCTACCCATTTTCTGTATTTTTGCATAATTTTTATATCATTTCATAAAACCTGATCTTCTTTAGAGTTATTTCAAGAGATTATTTTTCTAATGCTCATGTGCTTCAGGGTCAGTGTTTGCAGAGATTTCTCATTTTTGTCTCCTGAAATTCCTGTCAGTTGCCATTTTTGTTTCTGAGATACTTTCATCACATACAGGCCCAGTCTTGGGGAACTCACTGTTTTCAAGTAGGAAATGCTTATTTTGAACTAATGGGCCCATATTTGAATTGACTAATGCCTTAACACTTAATTGGAGACTGTTGCTCCTTAGCACAAAATTAGCTACTCTTGTGGCTTTGGAAGCATTTCAGCATAGGAAATCAATATGATATGAAAAGGCTAATATGTCGTAAATTATATAGTTATGACCTGGCTAGAAGAGCTACCCCCAGGATTTCATTCAGTTTATGATGTGAAAGCATATCAGATTTACACAGTGCCAAAAGCAATGCCGTGTTTGTATACAAAATCATGAACCAAGAAATTTCAAATTGACTCACTAGTGCAGGGTTCTATTTCTCTCTCTCTCTCTCTCTCTCTCTCTCTCTCTCTCTCTCTCTCTCTCTCTCTCTCTCTCTCTCTCTCTCTCTTGTAACTATGCTAAAGCTTTATTGAATTGATTAGATTCTCACCGAAGGAAAAAAATAAACCTACACAGCAACACCCAGTGAACGTTATATAATGATTCATCCCAGAACTGAACTTAGCAGTCATGGTCCCTGTAATCATGAAGCTAACATGTCAATCAGGGAAACAAGGAGAGGAAAGTTTGTTTTGAGACCAAAAGTCTAGTTATGCATACCAATCTTGATTTGGACTCTGTATACAGCGCAGACTGGCCTTGAACATGTAACCACCTACCTCTGTCACCAAAGCACTGGGAGAGCAGGTGTAGAGCACAAGACAGGCTTTAATTATTTCATGGAACAGGTAAATAAATATAGTAGAAATGTATTTGTCAAGAGCAAAGGAGAACAGAGGTTACCCTGTGCTTATGCAGGCAAAGTAGGCCACGAATAAAAACATAGCTTTAAATTCAATCAATTATTTTTTGACTGAATTTTACCTGGAAGTCTTGCTGTCCAGTGATCCAGTGATCCAGGATCTCTCCTATCTCCACCTTCTCAGGGCGGAGATTGTAAGTATGCACTACCATGCCCAGCTGTTTTAAAGTGGGTCTTGGTGATTGGATTCAGGTCACCAAGCTTGCATTGCAAACACTTTCCCAACTGAATTACATCTTCTAAACCCTGGGATCTACCTTCTAACACAAATTCAAGTTGGATCCAGAGTTTCAGAATGGCATTTTGTATAGGCAGCAACCTATACACACTTTAGACTTTGTAGAAGACACATTTTAGCCTTATGCCAGTATTCATCAAAATCTTGTATTTGTATCTTTATGGGACACAAATAAGTTATTTGAAATCACTATAATCTTCCTTCTGAGAGCATCTCCAAGAGAGTGAGAAAAAATGAAAAATTCACACACTTATTTAATATAAACAGTGATAACTTGTAACTAATAGCCAGTGAACATTTTTTGAATTTTCTCTCCCACCCCTTTTATGGTTCAGGCAGTTCTCGAAAAGTTTAATTCTTATGAATTTCCATCATGGTTTTGCTTTGAATTTGGGCCTAAAAATTATACCTTGCCTTAGCAAGCAGATTTCTTTTGGAAATCTGTTAATTATTCAAAGCCTTTTCAGGTCAGGATGATGCGTTCCTTTTGACAAGAAGAACAGGTGTATAGCAAATAAAAAAAAAAAATGGAAGTTAATCAATTGAAGCTGAACTCTCTTCTTAAACACATTCCACAGTTAAAATCCATCTCTTTAAGAATGTTGATCAATTCTGCTTTCTGAGTTCATATTAAAGCAAACACAAAAGACTGTCCTAGATAGCAGTGTTACTTGAGCTAGGTTCAGCACAGTTGGCTTCAGCAGATCTTGGATTCTGACCCTGTTGAGGTTCTTCCTAAGTTATTCCTGAAACAGTGATGGAAGGAATGCAAAGGGAATCAAGGGCCCTATGAACAGTAAGTATAAAATCTGAATTAAGGACTGCTGGGGTCAGCCAACGGGAGAACAGAAAGTGTGGATTTCACCTTGCTTCACCTGCTCAGAGCTCCAGAATTCAGTGTGTGTAGGTCTCCTATCTATACTTTTCAATTTTTTCATAATCTCGGTGAAAGACAGCAACAAATAATTTAATTTAAATTAACAAATATATTTAAAGCAATTTTTACACATTTTACCATGAAAATATTAATCCCCAAAACATCTTTCTCTCACTCATAGATTCTCTATATAAATAATCACTAAGTATAATACATTTAATGTAATGTTATTGCATGTTATATATAACATATAATATCCAACTACACAATATATTATATGTAATAAAAATGTGTGTATGAGAATGCCCAAATTAAATGCAACCTATAATTTTCCATGTTAAGTAATATGCTAAAATGGTGTATTCAACAAAATCATATAAGCATTGAATCCATTTTGATATATTTTCGTCTTATTTTAAAAATATTTCCATTCTTGTTTGAAAAAAAATATAATTTGGCATCAATCTTTTGGGTGAAACTAATATAGTAAGCAGATATTTTTTTAAAATTTAAATTTTTAATTTATGTGCATTGGTGTGAGGGTGTCAGATCTGGAGTTACAGACAGTTGTGAGTTGCCATGTGGGTGCTGGGAATTGAACCCGGGTCCTTTCGAAGAGGAGACAGTGCTCTTAACCACTGAGCCATCTCTCCAGCCCCAGCAGATATTTTTTTTAATTCATTCTTTGTGTGTGTGGAAGCAAAGACATACACATGGCATGGTGCACATGTGGAGGTCAAAGGGCAAATCTGGAGTTGTCTTTCTCCTTCCATTTTTATGTGGGTGACAGGGATCTTGTATATGTAGTTAGGCTTATGTTTAAGGGCTTTTCAGGAAAATATTCCTTGGACTTCCATTAGTTACAATGCTTGTCTTTATTCTTCTTTTATCCAGTATACCCTGATTATTTTCAATCTTTTATTTTTAAATGTGCAAATCAGGAAAATAACTGGTAAATACCCAAATGTACAAATTTCATAAGCCATCTTTTTTAATATTTAAAAAATTATTTAAGTAATTTATTCAGATTACATGTCAATTGTTATCCTCTCACTTGTATCTTCCTGTTCTCCCTCCCTCCCTCATTCATCCTACTCCCCTGCCCTAGGTCTATAACAGAAGGGGAACTTGTCTCCCACTATAAGATCACAGCCTATCAGGTCTCTTTCTGGTAGCCTGCTTATTCTCCATCATAAGCCATCTTAATAACCCAATGTAACTCCATTAAGTAGGTTGTATTTCCAGGTGAACAAAGATGTCAGTGAGGCCAATGTTCAACATGCTATCATCACTGTACAAGTGATGGATATATTTTGGTTAAACATATTATAAAGGCCCAGGTACTAAAGGCTTGTTCCCTATGGCTCTTTGTAGATACTAGACCCTTGTAGAAGTGAGACTTGGTGGGTGTTCTTTGTTATTAGGATATGACATTTTTAAAAATGTGTTTCTCCAGGCTCTCTTTCTCCTTCTGCTGTCTGGCTCAGTGTTAGTTGTTTGTTCTATGATAAGCATCTGCCAGGAGTACACTACCTTTCCATAGGGCCAACACAAATAATCTGTAACCTTTAGAACCATGAGCCCACCCAACAGGTACTTCATAATAATGTTGGGCTAACTAACATAGTGAGATTACCATATCACCTTGAAGATACGATCAGAAAACAGGAAAGAGCCATCTGCTTTGCACCTGTATCATACCACCTAATTCTATAACTCTCATTTATTTATGATTCACTATTTGCTTGGCAGTGTGTTAACTTTAAGTACATTCAAGGATAATTTAATGTAATATAGTTTGAAGCAAAGTAGATTCTAATTTGGAGATATTTCACAAATTATTACAATGGTTTCAAGTGATCTCTAGTGATATTGTGCACCAAATCTATGGAAAGAGACAGAAATTTAGATCCATATAGTTATGTAAGAAAGGACACGTAAAAGCCATGTGTGGTGGCACCTGCTTGTAATCCCCAGCACGTGAGGAGGCAGAGGCAGGGGGTTCTCTATGAGTTTGAGGCCAATTGGTCTACAATGAGAGTTCAGGACAGCCAAGGCTACACAGAAACCTTGTCTTGAAAAACTGAAGAAAAAAAATGACATACAGGAATATGTAATTTTTTTTATTAGATTGTGTCTTTTCTCTGCTATGCAACAAGATATTGGATGTGTGTTCACTGTATATTTGTCAAGTTAATAAATAAAGAGCAAACAAATATTAAAAGGTCAAACTAGATAAAATTTGAAGGAAAAAGTAAAGTTTAGCCAGGCTTAGAGGAGACAGAACATAACCATGGTAGACAGAGCAGTCTGAAAACAGGTGAGAAGGATTTTATAAGCTTTGCCAGGGTTGTCTACAATATATATCTTGGTTGTTCATCTAATCTACTTGTCAATCATGTGTTCCATGTATGTGCTATGCCAAGAATGGCTAAGATACTCATAGCAAGCAGTACACATATTGTACTTGAATTTGATGCTAAACTGCTTTAAGTTGAAATGAACAGGAAGCAGACATGTTCAGAAAAGCAACTTGTCAGTGTTCCACATGCAAGTTTAGTCAGTTTGAGAAAGAGGTGAAACATTTGATTATCATTTTGTTGTGTGTTTGTGTGCACACTGTTTTGTGTGCAGAGGCTAGATTTCAACAATAAGTGTCCTCTCAGAAGCTTTCTATCTTGTTTTTTGAATCAATGTCTCTTACTGGCCTATAGTTCATCTGGTGGGCAAACTTGGCTGGTCAGATGGTGCCAGGGATCTGTCTGCACTACCATGTCTGGGTTTTACTTTTTATTAATTTTTATTCTCATTTATCCACATTACATACTGGTTGTTATTCCCTAGACCTACTCCTATCATCCAGTTCCCACCCTATCTCCCTCTCCTCCCCTCCCTTTGTCTTCTGATTGGGTGTGGCCTCTTCTCCCACCAGCTGACCACAGCCCATCAGCTCTCATCATGATAGCCTGCATCCCTTTTAATGAGGTTTCTATAGCTAGAATGCGGAATCTCCTACACTCACATCACGTAATCTCGGGGAAAAAAAGTCATCTTACCAGCCCAGAAAAAGTTGACGTTTAAAAAAATAAGATGTATATGTGTGACATTAGACAGACTAGGCACAAACTGACCAGGTCCTGATCAGGAATCATTTAGGTAGGTCACTACCTACCTAAACGTAACCTTAACATTAAGTCATAGATTCTAATTAGAAACCATTCTAGAGAGTTCTGAGACCAGGTTGAGGCGATTTGATGTCTGCATGTGCTGGAATCATGCTGAAAGAAGGGAGAGCCTAGACTTATGGGTACCACTGAAATTTTCTTTTTAGAAACTTCAAACTTAAGCCATGTGGGGACATTGGCTGAGAATCAGAAAGAAAAGTTGGAGGGGAGTAACACGTGTCAATCGGAGGAGAGAAGAACAGCGTGAGCCTGTTTCCAAATGGTGGCTTGAGTTTTATTTGTGGCAGTCAGAAATACAGGTGTAGGATGCTGAAAAAGGGCTGATGCTGAAATGTTTAATTAGAATTCATTATAATGGAGAATTTAGCGAAAGCCAGGAAAGCAGATGTGCCCACCCAGAGAGAAAGCAAAACACAAGAAATAAATCAGAAGTGCTCAGAAGCGTGGAAAGCCAACAGTTCATAGGAGAGAAGAGAGCTGTAGGCAGACAGGGAATGAGCAGCTAGAAAATTAGGTGACATCCACATGGAGGCTGATGCTTAAGATTTCTGATTGCATTTGTTTACAAGTCTGGCTCAGCAATAATTAATGCTGATGAGTTGGATTGCTTGCAGATCACACATTCTGTTTTGCCCTTGACACTGGGAATTAGAAGGCTTCTCTGAAGATCTGAAAACAAAGACTAGTCTATGAGGAATTTGAAAGCCAACTTCATGAATAAAGCACTCAAGTCACTCTAAATGGATCCTGGGGACTTGCATGAAGACTCTTCAAACAGAAAAATATTTCTCTGTTTGCTGCTAGATTATACTCTTTCTCCTGTCATCTTTGTTTGAAAAATTAATCTTTTCAAATTGAAACAAGTATCTGGCCTTAACAGTTACCAGAATGTGGGCTGGTTATATGGATCCCAAAGGAACAAGGTAAAATAATTATTTTCAAAGTATCTTGAGAAGTAAAGGGATTATCCAGAAGTGGAGAAAAGAAGGGGTCTTTTATTATTTTATTGTTATTATGCTTTCTTCTTTTCCTAGTTTTTTGTTTGCATGGGTTATATTCATACTATGTTTATTCAAAATAATGACTATTCCCATCAACAAAATTCTATCCAATACTATTATGAAAAGTGTTACTTTTAGTGTTGTACATAGCTATCAATTTATCTTTTATTTTGCCATGGTGTTCTATATCTAGAGAAAACTTAAGGGAGTGTCATGTTAAGGGAATCAATGGACTCTCATAAATCCATGCCATGTTACTGTTGACCATTAGGGACCATCTGGCTGTGTGCATGATGGGCCAATAACTCATGATGTCAGTGAACTACTCTTTGTTCAACTTTCCCTGAGTTAGCAGTTGCATCTAAGCCATCCAGAACATCTACAAGTTAGAACAACTGGCAGATGACTGTTACCAAAAGGCAGAATCACAACAAATTTAGATATAAATCTAATTGGTATATATTTGGCACTTATGAATCCAGCATTATCACATCTATGAAACAGATTCAAGGGTCACTGAGATTGACAGAGTAGTGGGTTAAGTAACAAGTTAAGCATCAACAAGTTAATAAAAGAATTATAACAAGATCTGGTTAGTTTATATCAGGCAATGCTTTTTATAAGAGATAAACCAGAGTCATTTCTTCTAGCATGTGTACAGGAAGGCTTTAATGGGAATCTTTATCTGTTTTGGGGTCTCTCTACTTCTCCAAGTGTCAGTTTTGTTACATGGGATTTAAATGATATTGGTGCTTATTATAGGATCTAAGTCTAAACAAACAACTTCCTGTAGTGCATTTTGATACTGGTTTGAACTCCACTGAAAATCAAAAGGCAGCTCAGCAGGATGGTACAGTATCTTAAATATAGAACTTCAAGAGTCAAATTTGAAGAACTTACTTTCTTTCTTTGGTTTTGGGTGGGATTCTGTGCCCATTTTCTCTTCAGTACCAATACCCTGTCTGGCACACCAATCCTGTTGTATCTGGAACACACTGTTTCTTTGGAGTCATCTATCATCTCTGCCTCTTATAATCTTTGTTCTTTCTGTTCTGCATAGATCCCTTAGCCTTGAGGGGGAAAGTTTGATGAGGAAATCCCATTTAAGATCAAAATTTCCAGAGTCTCTAAATCACTGAATGTTATACATTTGTGGTTTTCTGTGTTGATTTTCATATACTGCAAGAAGAAATTTTGCTGATGAAGGTTGAATAAATTATCGATATATAGGTATTACAATGTATCACCAGGAGTCTTTCCCCCCTAAATTCTTTTATCAAAATCATAGTAGAAAATTTTCTCCTAGGTCTAAGACCTATCTTATCTTGTATAAGCTTTGCAAGGGTTGTCTACAATATATATCTTGGTTGTTCATCTAATCTACTTGTCAATCATGTGTCCCATGTATGTGCTATGCCAAGAATGGCTAAGATACTCATAGCAAGCAGTACACATGTATACATGTTGTATTATCTTAACAGTGTCAAGTATGGATTCGATCTAATGAAATCAGAGTTAAATCCAATCAAAAGGCCATTCATTACTTCCATAGCTGTTGCCAATATTGAACCAGTATATCCTGCAGGAAGGCCACTGTTATATAGTCCACAGGGTTTGTGGCTTTTCATATAGACAATTACCTTTCTCCTGGGTACTGTGCAGAGTGCCTTTCAGGACAATGAATGATAGTCATAAGAGTGAAGCTTATAGTTTGGTACCAGCACAGCTTCCTTGTGTTTGATTAATATTGCCTTCAGCAATATGATCTTATCATTAGATTGTGAAGAGCAAACAATCGACTTGGCGATCACTTATCGTGTTTGGGAGGTTCATGGTACTGTTTTGGCTAAGGACTCAATAGAATGTCATCCATTTCTGACAGTGGAGGTTTAAAGTGGTATATGATATTTAGTTGTAGCATTGTCTCTACTATTATAAGGTGACTGCATCTGAATTATTTGCATTTATGTATTTATAGGAAGCTTCTACAGTAGTATGTTTCTATATGAATTTCAAAAGGTCTTTAGTGATCGCTACCCCTTTCCATAATCATTCTTTTAACCTTTTCTCTCATTCCTTTCCTCATTTAAACCTTTTCCTCTAGTTGCCCCTCTTCCTCTACTTAACACTATGTCCTACTTCTACTTCCTTGGGAGATCCTTTCCTCCAATATAATCTCATTACTTTTTATAAAGAAAAAATAATACAGTCCGTACGTATCAATCAAATTTGGTTCAGAACATTGAATATAAAAAAAGGGAGTAAGGAAAATGATTAGCACAAGTTTCTCCCTTTTATTCAATAATTGCCAATTTTCCTATGGTTGACTAATTTAATAATCTGTCACTGTATTTAATCAACTTTCTTTTTATTGTTATGTATATTGTTTTTCTGCCTTACATTCTTTAAATCAAACAGTAATCAGGCTAACATATTAGAATTAGACCATATTTTCTAGTCCAACATTTTCTCTTTGGGTGTAGAAGAGATGGTTAAGCAAGTGTCAGAATGTCTTGCTCTTTCAAAGAACCTCAATTTGATTCCCATGCATTCAGTTGTCCATAACTTCAGGCCCAAGGGATCCAACATTCTATTCTGGGTTTCTCAGGTATATGCACACATGACATTCATACAAACACACAAATAAAAAAGATATACATTATATCAAAAGGAAAAGAAAAGCTGTGGAAATTGATCCAGAGGGATTTCTAACTAATTCTACATCATGTTGTGTCCTATTAGAAAAATCAACCCTAAAATTTAGTTTTTTAGCTTTTCCAATCTCAATCACCTCTTCTAAGAGAATATTTAAATCTCTCGTCACTGACATTTTCTCTTTCACATTCATTGTTTTACATACACATAATTGACACACACATAGATGTAAGTCTAGATGTATAAGTATGCACACACATGCACACATGCAAGTACACATGTATATATGCAGCACATGTTTTATTTCAAGCACACACACACTCATGCATGTATACATATCATTCATAGTCTTTTGGTACTTTTTGCCACTTATCATTTATAGTCTTTTTGGTACTTTTTGCCACTATTATTTTTCTGTCTTCTCAATCTCTGTGCTGAGAGTGACACTGATGAATTCAATCTTGAACTGAAATGCAGTTGTGGAATACTGAAATGATACAGATGTAGACACTTTTCTATTTTTATGTTCAATCTAACATCACTGATTTATTTCTGAAACTTGAAGGGGAAATAGCTTAAATTTGTCACCACTTCAAGATGAAAATTCATCCTTCAGTTTGGAAAAAATCTATGAACACATCTCCTGCCACTTTTTCTCATGAACAAATAATGTATAAAAATTAATATTAAAATGTAATTTGAAGAAAGTACTTAAATTATCAATAAGAATTTTAACACATATATTTGGTCAATCCAATGTATCAGTCAATATTTGCTTTTGGGAGTAGAACAAGCAAATATAAGATGGCAGTCAGGAGAAATGAAAATTCAAACACGTAGACACACAGAGATAAAGGATAACAACATATTAAACTTTCTCAACATTTTAAGATGACTCTCAAGTCTATCTTAGAGCATTGAAATATCTCATAGCTATAATTTATATCTGAAATCTGAACTTGAACATACTGTTGATCTTCTTCTGGTTTAACAGAAAGGGTGATTTGCTTCAGTAACTCTAGGAAATAGAAAAATGTGTATGAATTCATTTACTGTTATTATTGTGAGCTTTTATATTACTTGGCTATTATAATTTAATTCTCATTTAGGTCTAATAAAAATACAGTGCTTTTGGAATTATCATTCATCATATGACTTGTTCTGCAGAACTGGTAGAAAAATATGACACAAATTGTCAGAAATTTAAGGTTTTTCTTTTCTTTATATTAGTATTTTTGATATTTCAGTTTTGCTAGAATTGCTTTAGAAGCTTCTTAAACTGGATTTGAATATTTTTCCATCTTAATATGTAGTAACATAATGATTTGTTTAAAATATGTAAGT
Source organism: Acomys russatus (assembly GCF_903995435.1). Lineage (NCBI taxonomy): Eukaryota > Metazoa > Chordata > Mammalia > Rodentia > Muridae > Acomys > Acomys russatus. The sequence goes on from NC_067137.1 coordinate 101,612,270, forward strand.
GATTATATATGTATATATGTCTCCAATTACACAAACATTATCAATCTATTTATCTTTATCTATGTATCTCATGCAATTAAAAATTGCATTAAGGTCTATAATTCAAGTAATTAAAACATAGATATAATATAGAATATATGTAATATAATTTTGTTCAATATAGCCTAGGCAGTTTGAATATTTTTCAGTTTGACTTGTGTCTATGTTTGTATGTCTCCATGCATGTGTATATCTGCATGTGTGTATGTACCAGTGTGGGTCTAGGTGCTCATAGAGGCCAAAATATGGTGTCCCAGTTGCTGGAGCTGGAGCAAGTTGTTACCTGTCCTATGAGCTTCCTTATATAGATGTTGGGAACCAAAGTCCGATCATCTGGAAGAACAGGAAGCACTCTTATCTACTAAGCCATCTCTTTAGTCCCAGGCTTGGCCATATTCAAAAGAATCCACCCTGGGTTCACTGTGTTAGAACAGTTTTCTCCTAGATTTCTATCTTGTTCTCTTATGTTCAACATTGTATCGAGTGTTAAAGAAAATAACACAAATCGAAATCCCCAGCATGCTCATGGTTAATTCTATACAGTTCCTTTTCTTTTCTTTTCTTTTTTTCATTAATTCATTCATATTACATCTCATTAGTTATCCCATCCCTTGTATCCTCCCATTCATCCCTCCCTCCCACTTTCCCCCTATTCCCCTCCCCTATGACTGTGACTAAGGGGGAACTTCTCTCCCTGTATATGCTCATAAGGTATCAAGTCTCTTCTTGGTAGCCTGCTATCCTTCCTCTGAGTGCCACCAGGCCTCCCCATCCAAGGGACATGGTCAAATATGTGGCACCAGAGTTTGTGTGAAAGTCAGTCCCCACTCTCCACTCAACTGTGAAGAATGTCCTGTCCATTGGCTAGATCTGAGAAGGGGTTCGGTGTTTACTGCACGTATTGTCCTTGGCTGGTGCCAAAGTTTGAGCAGGACCCCTGGGCCCAGATGTGCCCATCATAATGTTCTTCTTGTAGGTTTCTAAGACCCTCTGGATCCTTCTATTTCCCCATTCTCCCACGAATCTCTCACCTAGAGTCCCAATAGGATGTCCTCCCCTCTGTCCCACTCTCCTGATAAGTGAAGACATTCATGGGACATGCCTTTTGGGTTAGTGTCCAGATATAAGTGAGGATATACCATTTGAGTCTTTTTGCTTCTGGGTTAACTCACTCATTATGATCATTTCTAGCTCAATCCATTTGTCCACAAAATTCAGGAATTCCTTGTTTTCAATAGCTGAGTAGTATTCCATAGTGTAAATGTACCACAGTTTCTTTATCCATTCTTCTACTGAGGGACACTTAGGCTGTTTCCATGATCTGGCCATTATGAATAAGGCTGCTATGAACATGGTTGAACAAATGTTCTTGTTGTGTGCTGGAGTATCTTCTGGGTATAATTCAAGGAGTGGAATAGTTGGGTCTTGAGGAAGCCCTATTCCCAGTTTTCTGAGATAGCGCTAGATAGATTTCCAAAGTGGTTGTACTAGTTTGCATTTCCACCAACAATAAAGGAATGTTTCTCTCTCTCCACATCCTTGCCAGCATGTGCAGTTGCTTGAATTTTTGATCTTAGCCATTCTGATGGGTGAAAAATGGAATCTCATAGTGATGGTTTTAAAAGTTAATAGATTGATTAGCTTTTTGATTCATAGAAACTGAAGAACCTACTACCTCTTTGAACCAGGGAAGAATTTTGAAATTGATCTTAATACATTAGTAAGCCTTTAATATAACATAAAAACACTCACCAGATTCATTGAGTTTTAAATTCTAGTGTACCTCTAATATGTATCTATGGCATATAAACAGGCTTTTAAATTTTCCCTCTGTGTGTGTCCCATGTGGGTACATATGTGGTGTGTGCATAGTGAAAATGTGTGTTTTCAGGTGCAGTAGCTTATGTATATACTTATGCCAGTCTGAAGATGATGTTGGGGTGTTTTAATCAACCATCTTACTTTTGGAGTAATTATGGTGCTGAAGCTGAAGCTTGGTATTTCATGCAGATTTGTTGCTTATGAGCCACTGGAATCCTCTTCTCTCAGACTGCCAGCATTGAGACTGAAGATGCTCTAGGCCCCTTCTGGCTTTTTTATTTGAGTGCTACTTCTATTGAAAACATCATACTGGTATGGTAAGAACTTTACTCTCGAAGCCATCTGTTTCGTCTGAATTTTCTTTCTACACATAAATTCTGAAAAACTTAAAGACAACATATTTTGCTTACGTGGTAGTTCTATTTTTTTCCTCCATGGGGCTGCATGGTTAATTTATTCCCTAATAAATTCTTTCAAAATACTGTTTGTATCTCTAAATTACATTATGTAATACATACTCACTACTTATAAAATATCAGAGTTCTTGTTGTATTGCCTATAGCATTAAGGAATTTGGTTCTGGAATAAACAATATCTATTTTTTTCTTTGAAGTAGGAACTGGGACACTATCCAAATTTGTCTATACCTCCTTTTGCATGCTTTAAAATGCAGATGAGGTGATTTTCCTAGAAACAATAAGTAATATCTACTATTAACATAATAAATAAATAACTATATTAAAACAAAGCTTAAGTAAAATATAAAAAAGTTATATCTACTGTGATCCTTATATTAATGAAAAAGGTGGTGATACTGTGGACGGCCGAGTGGATGTTGATAGCACCATTCTTCTTTAAACATATTCATTGTGATAAAGGAGTCTAATGCTGAGACTGTGAGAGAGAATACAATGAGATAGGCCATAAATTAGAACAGTGGAATGAGAAAGAAGTCAAAAGGAGATTCTCACAGGCACCTAAATGTTTATCAGCTGCTAGTGTATTGAAAAGATTCATAACAATAAGAGCACTTTTGCAGATGGGAAGATTGATAGTCATTTTAAATTTGGTCAAACATATTCAGCTGGAAAAAATGTAGTTTGGAAAACATGGAGTTTTCTAAGATTCCAAAACCTCAGGGCCACTCAGTTGTATTTTGACAAAAAAGTTTTCTAGAAAGTTAAATTGAGGCAAGCAAGAGGACAGATCGTACTACAAACATACCAACAAGCAAACAAAAGAATGAAAAGGTAGTCCCATGGTTAAAAGTGATTGCTCTGTAATTATGATGACTGGAGTTCAGATCCTAGCACCCATAAAGGCATCACTAATGTGCCTATGATCTCAGCTTCTAGAGAGGCATAGACAGATAGATCAGTGGGGCCTGCTACCTAACCCTAGCTGAGGAAAAACAAGCACTGGGTTCAGGAAAAGACTCTACCTCAAGGGAATAAGAAGTAAAGGAAGACAATAGACACCTTCCTGTAGCCTTAGGACAGTCTGCACAGGTGTACTTATGTGAGCCTACATTAAAAAAAAAAAACATGCACACATGAATAAATAACTGAACAAAATGTCATAAAATACCACTATTAAAACCACAAAATTCCCTGCTTGGTGGAGCCACTCAGAGGACAGCTATGCTAAGCTCCCAATTGCAAGCATAGCAGGGTATGTATTGTTAGTAGCATCAGGGGCTGGCTCTCTCTTATGGGGTGGGTCTCAGGTTGAATCAGGCATTAGTTGGACATTCCTTCAAACTCTGCTCTATTTTTTATCCCTGCACATCTTGTAGGCATGGTAAATTTTGGGCCAAAGTTTTTGTGGGTGTTCTAGGAGTTCTGTTTAGTTAGAGGGTGGCATCTTCTGTCTCCATGTGTTCTGCTACTAGGAACCTCAGGAGCAGGGGGAATCTTGTGGAAGAGTAGGGGGAGCGATAGAAGGACCTGGAGGGGATAGTAACTCCACAAAAAGACCAACACAGCCAAATAACCAGGGCCCAGTGTCTGAAGCACCAACCAAGGACCATGCATGGATTGGATCTAGGCCTCCTATCAGATGTAGCTGATGGGCAGCTCAGTCTCCATGTGAGTGCTCTAGTAAGGGGAGCAGGGGCTGTTTCTGACATGGGCTCTGTTGGTTGCCTGCTTTTTAATCACTTCCCCATGACAAGGCTGCCCTGGGTTTTGTCCAGGCAACAGGGGAATAGGATGTGCTCAGTCCTGCTGCAACGTTATGTGCTGGAGTGAGTTAGTGAGAGGAACACCCCTTTTCTGAAAAGTAGGGGAGGGAAATAGAGGGAAGATGGAAGGGATGGATTCTGAAGAGAGGAAGGAGGGGGATAAGATCATGATGTAAAGATAATAAATAAATTAATTAATTAAAAATAAAGAAAAAGAGAAGAAAAATAATAGGAAAGGCATACCCATTGGTGATTGCATACTATTATTAATCACTATGTTATGTACTAGCTATACATAATCTTTTCTTTTAATTAATTTATTCATATTACATCTAGATTGTTAGCCCTTCCCCTATTTCCTCCCATTCTTCCCTCCCTCCCATTTCTCCCCTTCTTCCCTCCCCTATGTCTGTGACTGAGGAGACCTCCTCCCCGTATACATGCTCTCAGAATAAAAGTCTCTTCTTGGTAACTAGCTATCCTTCCTCTGAGTGCTACCAGGTCTCCCCATCTGGGAGACATGGTCAGAAAAGGGGCACCAGAGTTCGTGTGAGAGTCAGATCTCACTCTCCACTCAACGGTGGAGAGTATCATGTTCATTGGCTAGGTCTTGGTAGGGGTTCGAAGCTTACTGCCTATATTCTCCTTGGCTGGTGCCTTAGTTTGAGGAGGACGCCAGGACCCAGATCTGCCTGTCATAAAGTTCTTCTTGTAGGTTTCCAGGACCCTGTGGGGCCTACTATTTCCTCTTTCTTCCATGCTACTCTTGCCTAAAGTCTCAATCGGATATTCTCTCCTCTGACCCACTTTTTTGGTAAGCAAAGATTTTCATGGTATGTATCCCTTGGACTAGTGTTTTGATATAAGTGAGTATATACTGTTTGTCTCTTTTTGCTTCTGGGTGAACTCACTCATTATAATAATTTCTAGATCAATCCATTTGTCCACAAATTTTGGGAATTCCTCGTTTTTAATAGCTGAGTAGTATTCCATAGTGTAAATATACCACAGTTTCTTAGTCTATTCTTCTATTGAGGGACACTTAGGCTGTTTCCAGGTTCTGGCTATTATGTAGAGCAGCTATGAACATGGTTGAGCATATGTCACTGTTATGTGGTAGGGCATTTTCTGGGTATATTCCAATGAGTGGGATGGCTGGGTCTTGAGGAAGCCCTATTCCCATTTTTCTGAGGAAGCGCCAGATTGCTTTCCAAAGTGGTTGTACTAGTTTGCATTCCCACCAGCAATGAAGGAGTGTTCCTCTCTCTACATCCTCGCCAACATGTTGTGTCATTTGAGTTTTTGATCTTAGCCATTCTGATGGGTGTAAGATGGAATCTCAGTGTCGTTTTGATTTGCATTTCTCTGATGACTAACGAGGACGAGCATTTCTTTAACTGTTTCTCGGCCATTTGATATTTCTCTGTTGAGAATTCTCTGTTAAATTCCAAGCCTCATTTCGCAATTGGGTTGTTTGGTTTTGTGGTGTTTAATTTCTTGAGTTCTTTATATATTTTGGATATTAAACCTTTGTCAGATGAAGGGTTGGTGAAGATCTTTTCCCATTCTGTAGGGTTTGTTCTCTTGACAGTCTCCTGCCTTACAGAAGCTTCTCAGCCTCATGAGGTCCCATTTATTAATTGTCGACATTAAGGCCTGGGCTGTTGGTGTACTGTTCAGGAAGTTGTTTCCTGTGCCTGTGTGTCCCAGGGTCTTCCCCACTTTTTCCTCTAACTGAATTAATGTCTCTGGTTTTAAGTTGAGGTCTTTAATCCACTTGGACTTGAGTTTTATGCATAGTGACAAATAAGGGTCTAATTGCATTTTTCTACATGTAGACATCCAGTTAGACCAGCACCATTTGTTGAAGATGCTATCCTTTTTCCATTGAATAGATTTGGCTTTTTGTCAAAAATCAAGTGAGCAAATGTGTATGGATTCATTTCTGGCTTTTCTATTCGATTCCATTGATCCACCGGCCTATTGCTTAGCCAGTACCATGCTGTTTTAATTACTGTTGCTCTGTAGTACAGCTTGAGATCAGGTATGGAGATTCCTCCAGAGGATCTTTTGTTGTAATGTTTTTGCTATTCTGGGTTTTTTATTTCTCCATATGAATTTGAGAATTGATCTTTCAATATCTTCAAAGTATTTTGTAGGTATTTTGATAGGAATTGCGTTGAATCTGTAAATTGCTTTTGGTAAGATGGCCATTTTTACTATGTTGATTCTCCCGATCCACGAACAAGGTAAATCCCTCCATCTTCTCATGTCATCTTCAATCTCTTTCTTCAGAGGTTTGAAGTTTTTTTCGAATAATTCCTTCACTTGCTTGGTTAGAGGTACTCCTGGATATTTTATATTGTTTGTGGCTATCGTGAAGGGAATACTCTTCCTAATTTCTTTCTCTGCCTGTTTGTCATTTGTATACAGGAAAGCTACTGACTTTTTTGAGTTTATTTTGTATCCTGCCAATTTGCTGAAGCTGTTTATCAGCTGTAGGAGTTCTCTGGTGGAATTTTGCGGGTCACTTATATATACTATCATATCATCTGCAAATAAGGATAATTTGAATTCTTCCTTTCCCATTTGGATCCCCTTGATCTCCTTTTGCTGTCTTATTGCTCTGGCTAGAACTTCAAGAATTATATTGAAGAGATAAGGGGAGAGGGGGCAGCCTTGTCTGGTTCCTGATTTTAGAGGAATTTCCTTGAGTATCTCTCCATTTATTTTAATGTTGGCTTTTGGTTTGCTGTGTATGGCCTTTATAATGTTTAGATAAGTGCCTTGTATTCCGGATCTCTCCAGAACTTTAAACATAAATGGGTGTTGGATTTTGTCAAATGCTTTTTCTGCATCTAAAGAGATGATCATGTGGGTTTTCTCTTTCAGTTTGCTTATATGGTGGATTACATTGATGGATTTCCGTATGTTAAACCATCCCTGCATGCCTGCAATGAAGCCTTTGATATACTGTTGTATTTGCTTTGCGAGAATTTTGTTGAGTATTTTTGCATCAATGTTCAGAAGAGAAATTGGTCTGAAATTCTCTTTTTTTGTTGGATCTTTGTGAGGTTTAGGTATCAATGTGACTGTGGCCTCATAGAAGGAATTTGTTAATATTCTGTCCATTTCTATCTTTTGGAATAGCTTGAATAGTGTTGGGAGTAGCTCCTCTTTGAAGGTCTGGTACAATTCTGTGCTGAAACCATCTGGCCCTGGGCTTTTTTTGGTTGGGAGACTATCAATGGTTGCTTCTATTTCTATAGGTGAAATAGGGCTATTTAATTTGTTTATCTGGACTTGGTTTAATTTTGGCAAATGGAATCGGTCGAGAAATTTGTCCATTTCCATTAAATTTTCGACTTTTGTGGCATAAATGCCTTTAAAGTAGGTTCTTACGATTCTTCGTATTTCTTCAGTGTCTGTTGTTATGTCTCCCTTTTCATTTCTGATTTTGTTAATTTGGATAGTGTTTCTCTGTCTTTTAGTTAGATCGGCTAATGCTTTGTCTATCTTGTTAATTTTCTCAAAGAACCAGCTCTTGGTTTTGTTGATTCTTTGGATTGTTCTCTTTGTTTCTAATTTATTGATTTCAGCCCTGAGTTTGATTATTTCTAGGCGTCTACTCCTCTTGGTTGTTTCTGTTTTTTTTTTTTTCTAGAGCTTCCAGATGTGTTGTTAGGTTGTTTATGTGGGATGATTCCTTTTTCTTTTTGAAGGCGCTTAGTGCTATGAATTTTCCTCTTAGCACTGCTTTCAATGTGTCCCACAAATTTGGGTATATTGTTCCATCATTTTCATTGAATTTCAGGAAGTCTTTTATTTCTTCCCTTATTTCTTCTGTGACCCATGTGTCATTAAGTAGAAAGTTGTTTAGTTTCCACGTGTTAGTATGCTTTTTGTTATTTCTGTTGTTGTTGAAGTCCAGCCTTAGACCATGGTGATCTGATAAGATACGAGGTATTATTTCAATCTTCTTGTATCTATTGAGGTTTGCTTCATGACCAACTATGTGATCAATTTTAGAGAACGTTCCATGAAGTGCTGAGAAAAAGGTATAATCCTTTGCATTTGGGTGGAAAGTTCTGTAGATATCTGTTAGATCCATTTGATTCACGACATTGGTTAATGAGGTTATTTCCTGGCTTATTTTTTGATTCAAAGACCTGTTCTTGAGTGAAAGAGGGGTGTTGAAGTCTCACACTATTAATGTGTGGGTATCAATGAGTGGGGCAAGCTTTGTTAATAATTCTTTTACAAATGTGTGAGCCCTTGTATTCGGAGCATAGATGTTCAAAATTGTGATGTCTTCTTGGTTGACTTTACCTTTGACGAGTACGAAGTGTCCATCCTCATCTCATTTGATTAATTTTGGTTGAAAGTCTATTTTATTAGATATTAGAATGGCTACCCCAGCTTGCTTCTTGTGACCATTTGCTTGGAATATTTTTCCTCAACCTTTTACTCTGAGGCAATGTCTGTCCTTGTGGTTGAGGTGTGTTTCTTGAATGCAGAAGAATGTTGGGTCATGTTTATGTATCCATTCCGTTAGTCTGTGTCTTTTTTTTTTTTTTTTTTTTTTTTTTTGGAGAGTTGAGACCATTGACCTTGAGAGATATTAATGACCAGTGACTGGTAAGTCCCTTCATTTTTGGTATTTGTAACAGTCCAGATTTTGTGATGTTGTGATTTTGCAATGGTATATTTACCTATTTCCTATGTAGTTTTGGTTGTAGTTTGACCAGTTGGGGTGGAGTTTTCCTTCTAATAGCTTCTGTAAAGCCGGATTTGTGGCTAGGTACTGTTTGAATTTGTTTTTGTCATGAAATAAATTGTCTTCTCCGTCAATGGTTATTGATAATTTTGCTGGATATAGTAGTCTTGCCTGGTATCTGTGTTCTCTTAGGGTTTGCAGCACCTCTGTCCAGGCCCTTCTGGCTTTCATGGTCTCTGCTGAGAAGTCAGGAGTAATTCTGATAGGTTTGCCTTCATATGTTACTCGGCCTTTTTTCTCTTGCCGCTTTCAATATTTTTTCCTTGTTCTGTATAATTTGTGTTATTATTATTATGTGGTGGGAAGATTTTCTTTTCAGGTCTATTCTATTTGGTGTTCTGTAGGCCTCTTGTATGCTCATATGCATCTCTTTCTTCAAATTGGGAAAATTCTCCTCCATTATTTGATTAAAGATGTGTTCTGGGCTGTGGGGTCGGCTGTCCAGTTTCTCCTGTATCCCTATTATTCACAAGTTTTGTCTTTTCATGTGGTCTTTCAGTTCTTGAATGGTCTGTGTTAGGAACTTTTCAGATTTAGCATTTCCCTGAATGGTTGTTTCCAGTTCTGCGATTGTATCTTCAAGTCCTGATATTCGTTCTTCCATTTCTTGCAATCTGTTAGATAAGGCCACCTCTGAGATGCTTGCTTTCCTCTTTGCGGACTCTTGATCATGATTTTCCTCTGTGTGTTCCTGCATCATAGCTTCCGTTTTTATCTTCGTGTCTTGTACTGTTTTAATGATTTCCATCATCTGGTTATTAATATTTTTCTGAAATTCTTCAAGTGCCTCTTTATATGACTCTTTTAACTCTTCAGCCCTCTTGTTTGCCTCCTCCTGCATTTGTTTACAGATTTAATTTGTTTCTTCCATTATCATCTTCTTTACTAAGGACTTGAGGTCATTTTCTTGCCTATCCATTGCTGTTAGTTTCTCTAGGTTGTTTTCATTGGGATGTTGGAATCCGGAGATGCCAAACTGTTTTGGTTTTTGATAGGATTCTTATGCTGCCCTCTTGTCATTTTGATGGCTCTGGTGTTGGAAGGTATTTTGTAGTGACCTTCGCTGGTTGAGAGTGGTTAATTGATGACTGATTATAGGTTAGATGCTCTTGCCTGTGGGGATCAGGGGGTATTTTTGTGGAACAGGTAGGTGATCTGGTTTCACTGCTGGTGATTTTCGTCTGCCCCCTGGGCTCCAGGCTGAGCCAGCCAAAGTAGATATCTGTTTGGACTTTACTGCTGTAATTCAGATCAGCAGTCTTGGGACTTAGAATAAGGTCCGCACACAAACTTTCTGGCTGAGTAGGTTGATCTCAGCTGCCTGTCCTTCCTGTGGATTTGTAGTCAAGACCCCAGGTAGATCAGATCTTCTGGGGGTGTAGCTGTGTTTTAGCTCTGCGTCTATACCCTGTAGCAGTGTCCAACCTCTCCCAGTACTATATGCCTAGAGGGACCAAGGTCGCTCTTGGTCAGCAATTAGGCACTGCAAGCAAGACCCTCTTTTCATCTTCCAATAAAGTGAGAATGCCTGCCTTGCTTGGGCCAGGATCTCCACTGGACACTCTCATTCAGGGAGCAGGGAGCGCTGTGCCAGGGCCTTGCGGCTGGGCAGTTAATAAGACTGGCTCTGCAGAGCTCTGGCGGCTGCTCGCGGACCCAAATCTTTCCACCAGTGTATGTGGGCCCCCTCACCCTCTGGGTCAGCAATTAGACACTGCAAACACGACCCATCCACGTCTCTTCTCCTGATAATGTGAGAGTGCCTGCCTTGCTTGGGCCAGGATCTCCAGCTGGGCTCTCTCGTTCGGGGAGCGGGGAGCGGAGAGCGGAGCATAGGACCAGTGCCTTGCGGCTGGGTAGGGACAAAAGGGTTGCAGAGCTCTGGCAGAAGCCCGCAGACCCAGATCTTCCCGCAGGGCTAATAAGTTCAGCTATAGCTCTATGCAAGACCCACATCTCTCGATGGGTCTGTGGAAGCAGCTCAAGCTGATTTCTCACTGCCACTGTTTGCAGGCTCAGTCCGCTGTGATTGATGTTAAGCTTGGCCCCAGATGGTCAGCGAGCTGTAGTCCCACTATAACTGTCTCTGTTGGGTCCCGCTGCCTGTGTTTTCAGTCAGCCTAGGCGGGTGACCTCTGCAGTTTGGGGTGGTGTGGAAGGAGGAATCCTAGGGCAGATTCACCCTCTTCGCTGAGATTCCTCTGGCTGGGGACTCTGGAAAAACCCTCTCCCCAAACAGCGAGTCTGTGCTTTATATACAGGCTGCAGTTTGCATATGGATTCCATCTCAGAGTTTGAGGAGTGCGTTTAGCACCTCCAGGATGTTGCCTGACCCAGGGGGGTAGGCCCCCTGTTTGGTCTGTGGCCTTTGGGGCCCCACTCACCTACAGTTCTCAAAGTCCAGCAATCTGTTGCTCCTCCTATGTCTCTCTGGTCTCCACGGAGTAGATCAGATACGTGACTTAATGGTCGGCGCCATCTTGGAGCTATACATAATCTTATCATTCACTTTTTCACTTTTTTCAATGAGTCCTTGCTAATATTTGAATATCAAAAGACTCACACTGGCTCATGTGTTTGAACAGCTAATCACCAAATGCTTGGGAGAGAGAGAGAGACTTTGGAACCAGATTCACCCACAGGCTATGGCAACATGGTTTAAGGGTAGTAGTCCACTTCATTCCCATGATCCTCAGAGAGGTGAACAGGCCAGGATAAGATCCTGTCAGGACAGAAGTTGAGCCACTACCATACTTTCCTTGCCTTAAAAGTGTGAGACAGAATGCATCCTTTCGTTCTTTCTTTCTTTCTTTCTTTCTTTCTTTCTTTCTTTCTTTCTTTTTATTATTAATTTATTCTTGTTACATCTCAATGGTTTTCCCATCCCTTGTATCCTCCCATTTTTCCTCCCTCCCATTTTCCCATTATTCCCCTCCCCTATTACTGTTCCTGAGGGGGATTACCTCCCCCTGTATATGCTCATAGGGTATCAAGTCTCTTCTTGGTAGCCTGCTGTCCTTCCTGTAAGTGCCACCAGGTCTCCCCCTCCAGCGTACATGGTCCAATGTGAGGCACCAGAGTATGTGAGAAAGTCATATTCCACTCTCCACTCAATTGTGGAGAATGTTCTGACCATTGGCTACACCTGGGTAGGGGTTTAAGGTTTGCCGCCTGTATTGTCCTTGGCAGGAGACTTAGTTTGAGCGGGACCCCTGGGCCCAAATCTGCCTATGATAATGTTCTACTTGTAGGTTTCTAGGACCCTCTGGATTCTTCTACTTTGCTATTCTCCCATGCTTCTCTCATCTAGAGTCCCAATAGAATGTCCTCCCCTCTGTCCCAGTTTCCTGGTAAGTGAAGTCTTTCATGGGACATGCCCCTTGGGCTAGTATGCAGATATAAGTCAGTATATACCATTTGAGTCTTTCTGCTTCTGGGTTAAACTTACTCACTATGATCATTTCTAGCTCAATCCATTTATCCACAAATTTCGGGAATTCCTTGTTTTTAATAGCTGAGTAGTATTCCATAGGGTATATGTACCACAGTTTCTTTACCCATTCTTCTACTGATGGACACTTAGGCTGTTTCCATGTTCTGGCGATTATGAATAAGGCTGCTATGAACATGGTTGAGCAAATTTTCTTGTTGTGTGCTGGAGCATCTTCTGGGTATATTCCAAGGAGTGGAATAGCTGGGTCTTGAGGAAGCCCTATTCCAAGTTTTCTGATATAGCACCAGATAGATTTCCAAAGTGGCCATACTAGTTTGCATTCCCACCAGCAATGAAGGAGTGTTCCTCTCTCCCCACATCCTCACCAGCATGTGGTGTCGCTTGAATTTTTGATTTTAGCCATTCTGATGGGTGTAAGATGGAATCTCAGAGTTGTTTTGATTTACATTTCCTGATGACTAAGGAGGTTGAGCATTTCTTTAAGTGTTTCTCAACCATTTGATGTTCCTCTGTTGAGAATTCACTGTTTAGTTGCAAGCTCCATTTCTCCATTGGGTTATTTGGTTTGGTGGTGTTAAATTTCTTGAGCTCTTTATATATTTTGGATAGTAGACCTGTGTCAGATGTAGGGTTGGTGAAGATCTTTTCCCAGTCTGTAGGTTGTCTCTTTCTCCTGCCTTACAGAAGCTTCTCAGCCCCATGTGGTCCCATTTATTAATTGTTGACATTAAGGCCTGGGCCATTGGCGTTATGTTGAGGAAGTTGTCTCCTGTGCCAATATGTTCCAGGCTCTTCCCCACTTTTTCTTCTAAGTGACTTAGTGTCTCTGGTTTTATGTTGAGGTCTTTAATCCACTTGGGTTTGAGTTTTGTGCAAGGTGACAAATATGGGTCTAGGTGCATTTTTTTACACATAGACCTCCAGTTAGACCAGCACCATTTGTTGAAGATGCTATCTGTTTTCCATTGAATGGATTTGACTTCTTTGTCAAAAATCAAGTGACCATATGTGTGTGGATTCATATCTGGATCTTCGATTCGATTCCACTGATCAACCAGCCTGTTGCTGTGCTAGTACCATGCTGTTTTAATTACTATTGCTTTATAGTACAGCTTGAGATCAGGTATGGAGATTCCTCCGGAGCACCTTTTATTGTACAAGATTCTTTTAGCTATTCTGGGTTTTTTGTTTTCCCATATGATGTTCAGAATTGAACTTTCAATGTCTTTAAAAAATTGTGTAGGTATTTTGATAGGGATTGCATTGAATCTGTAGATTGCTTTTGGTAGGATGGCCGTTTTTACTATGTTAATTCTCCTGATCCATGAGCAAGGAAGATCATTCCATCTTCTCAGGTCATCTTCAATCTCTTTGTTTCGAGTTTTGAAATTTTTTTCAAGCAAGTCCTTCACTTGCTTAGTTAGAGTAACTCCTAAATATTTTATATTGTTTGTGGCTAATGTGAAGGGTTTGGTTTTCCTAATTTCTTCCTCTTCCAGCTTGTCATTTGTGTATAGGAAGGCTACAGACTTTTTTGAGTTAATTTTGTATCCAGCTAATTTGCTGAAGGTGTTTATCAGCTTTAGGAGTTCTCTGGTGGAATTTTGAGGGTCACTTATGTACACTATCATATCATCTGCAAATAGGGATAATTTGACTTCCTCCTTTCCCATTTGGATACCCTTGATCTCCTTTTGTTGTCTTATTGCTCTGGCTAGAACTTCGAGTACTATATTGAAGAGATATGGAGAGAGTGGGCAGCCTTGCCTCGTTCCCAATTTTAGAGGAATTTCCTTGAGTATCTCACCACTTACTTTGATTTTGGCTATTGGCTTGCTGTATATAGCCTTTATTATGTTGAGGAAAGTGCCTTGTATTGGACTCTCACAGCCAGTGATTCTCAGCCCCCCTGTGCTGTGGGTCCTGAAATCCTTCTGGGTCTTTGAATGAGTGCTGGGTCAGGCCAAGGTATCCACACCCTTTTGTGCCTTCTGCCAAGTCCAGCCAGGAACACTGAGCCTGAACCACGGGCTGAACTCAGCTAGATTCTCAGGGCCTGAACTGTCTGCTGAGCTCAGCTAGGGATTCTGGGCCCAAAATGCATACAGGGTCCAGCCAGAATTTTTGGGCTGGGACTGCGCACCAAGCTCAGCTAGGGGCTTTTGGCCCAAAGTGCGTGCTGTGGTCAGTTATTGACTCAGGGCCCGAACTGTCCGCCAAGCTCAGTCTGCAATTCTGGATTCAAACTGCACACTGTGTCCAAACAGAGTCTTAGAGCTGGGACTGTGCCTAAAGCTCAGCTAGAGTCACTGGGCCCAATCTGTCTGCCAAGCACAGTTAGAGACTCTGGCCCCAAACTGCACGCCGAGCTCCACACGAGTCTCTGGGTCGGAATTGTGTACTCAGCTCAGCCAGGGCCTCTGGACTCACTCTGCGTGCTGAGTTCAGCCCAGGACTCTGGGCCTAAAGTGCGTGGATAGTCCAGCCAGAGTCTTAGGGCCACCGAGCCTGTGCACACAGCTCAGCTAGAGTCTCTGGGACCAATTTGCCAGGCAAGTCCAGTAAGGCCTCTGGGCTGAATCTACGTGCTGACCTCAGCCTGTGTCAGCGCCCCAGAACTGCCCGCTGAGCTGAGCTAGTGTCTCGGGCAGAACTGCTTGCTGAGCTGAGGCAGCGCCTCCAGTGGAACCGAGCGCTCCGCCCAGCCTGCGTCATAGCAGGAGAACTGCGGCTTCGCTGAGCTGGTGCCTAGGGTGGAACTGAGCGCTCTGCCCAGCCTGTGTCATAGCAGGGGAGTTGTGTCTGCACTGAGCTAGGGCCTTGGGCAGAATTGCTTGCTGAGCTGAGCCAGTGTCTCCACGGCACTGCACACTGAGCTGAACCCAGGACTCTGGGGCCGAACTGTCCGCCGAGTCCAGTCTGGGTCCCAAGGCACCACGCGACACAAATCCTGCCCAGAGTTCCCTCTCCTGCAACAACTCCCACTGGCCACCACACCAATCGCCTCCACCGGACGGCTCTGAGCTGCAAACCTCAGCTGCCGCCACTGCTGACACTGGTGCCGCTGGTGCCGCTGCTGCTGTTGCTGCCTCTGTCACTGCTGCTGCCTCTGCTGCTCCGATCCGAGAAAATCTGCTGCATCCTTCTTTTCTAAGTGGCTACTTGTCAAGTTTGTGGTCACAACACAGAGAAAAATGGACTAACACAGACACGTAGGTGCTGAATCATTTCTATCTTACAGAAGGGAAGACTATTGCGTATTTAGATTAACTACTGTGATCAACTTTCCACAACTTTGAGGTGACAGACTTGTGTTTGAACCTCTGCAGTTTGGTTAGAATATAGACTGAGGATTTTTTTATACAGAATTAAAAGTCCATGGAACATAACTGCTCAACAAACTATTAAGCTCAAATTGCACAAGATCATTAGATCTGTTTTTGAGATCATTATTGTGATTTCCAGTTTAAGCTTCTGTTTAGCCACTTGGATTGACATTATCATATACAACTATGAATTTTGAAAATATAACAGTCCTACTAAAATTAAAATTGGGGATTATAAGATATAGAAGATAGAAGAACATCAATTTCTTAGCTGGCAATCACTTAATAATAAAATGCAAAATGTGAAGGATTAAAATGCCATGAATCAAATGAATGTTGTAATAACTTCACATAATAGTGTCCTTCAATGATATTATATTTCAATAACCATAATTTAATTTTTTCTTTGAAGAAATACTTAAAAGGAGTCAAGTTTTTTTCAAATTATCTCTATTTTTTCCTTTTGACACATAGTAATAAACTTGATAATTCTAACATGATGGCTCAAGGAGTTTAATTGCAGTTTAATGTTATTTTTCTAATTATTATATTTGTATAGTTTTTTTTTACATGAAAGTGCCTTTGGGGAAAATGATCAACTGTAAACATTCCAAACATTTTAGAATTATAGATTTATAGAAGCTTCATCTTTTTTCTTAGTAGGTTTTGTATTGCTTGCATAATTTGTATAGTGCAAAAGTATGACCCACTTGCAGTATATTTATTTAACCAAATTTATTTTCAGGATTAATGTAGGAATGTGGATTCTGCAGCTTCCTTTGAGGATCTGCAAGCTTGTGATCCATGTGCCTTCTTCTCTGAGGTACCATAAGGGCACAGGCCACTGGCAGCTACAGAGGGAGCCAATCACAGACCTTAGGGGCTGCATTTTCTACAACTATGAGCACTTAACCATTTTTGAAAGTTAACGAGGTCAACTTGCAGTATTTCTTCAGAACTCTATTTCCGGCTGTGTTTGCACCTTCTTTCACTCCCCTTTGGCTATAGCTAATTTCAGAGAGTACATTCTCATCACTTTTCCAGTGCCTCTTTCCATCATAAAATTTCTTTCAACACTAACAATTCTTGTTTTCCTTTCTAAGTTTATTTGCAGGTGGCTTCTGAGTTCCCATAACTATACACGGAGCAGTCAAGAGTGGTGACTAAAAACAGGATTCAAAATCTTTAGAGCAGGACACCTTTAGTTTTCACACTTCTTATTATATCCATCTTCCTCTGTTGGGATATGGTGGTAGAATAATTAGACTCACTGTTTAATATTAACTGAAAGAAAGAAAACTTCGAAGATATGAGATTTTTTTCCCTCTTTCTTATTTTCAAATTGTACTTCAGTTTTCAAATTAGTTATGGTTATAAAATTATTTATGATTATAGACAAAACCAAAGACGAACTCTATAATTTTGTTCTCTTTACTTCTGGGTCATGGTTACATGTAGAGGTAATATATTATTTGCAAGAAACAAAAGCTTAAGGGGAATAAGAAATGCTCCAATCAGGATTTAGTTAAAGAAGCTTGCTGCAATTCAAATAATTCTGGTATCATTGAGGTTTCAGAACTGATCCGCAAATGACTTTGAAGGTTTTATGGTCAAGAAGAGGGTGAAATGATCTCATTTATTCTCAGCTGACTCTTCTTCAGAATTCTGCTGGGTGAGAGAAATAAATGTGTTATTTATTCTTTTCTTTAAGTAAAATGTCTCTTTGCTTATCAGAGTTAGGTACTAGGAATATATTTCCCAGACATAATCTTTGCCCTTAAGACTTTACCGTCCAATAGGGCAGACAATCAGAAAATTAAAATCCAGAAAGATAAGAGCAGCAATGAATGGGAGTTCAGAACCATGGAAAAGACCAAGCTCACAGCAGCATAGGGGGCAGTAAGCTTCCAGAGAGGTACCACATCAGCTGGATCTTACATCTTCCCCTAAGGGAGCCAGGTAAAATCTAATGAAATTCTCAGTGAGGAGATTATATTTAAACCTCCCAGTAGAATCGTTTACAATCAAAGTGCTGCGTCTTTTCCTTTTGGAGCTTTTCTTACCCCAGAGACATTTACAGAGGCAAAACTTCCTGCTTGAAAAAGAATCAACAGGGCCCAACTTGCAGGTGGGGTGCAGCCAGGCTTTCAGATAGTGGAGTTCCCCAAGGAGGGGTCAAGACAGATAACAGGGTAGGCTATCTCAGGATGCTAGTTCCCAACCAAGAGTGAAAGCAAGAAGTGAGACACTGCATCAAAAAAAAAAAAAAAAAAAAAAAAAAAAAAAAAAAAAAATCTTTCCCCTAAGCATAGATGCTGAGGAAGGTGGCTGGGTTATCAGTACTGTGGATAAAGGTGTCAGCTTGACAGTTTCTGTGGTGAAGACAGAACACCCCAAGGACAAGAACTGATCTTAGCTTTGTTTATTCAATTGGGGCTGATGTCTTGCAAGGTTTTGATAAACTTGTTCAGAAAAGGAAAGCAATGCAGTCATTGTGTGGCTTCTGTGATTGCAGAGTGAGCTACAGAGTGGGTCCCAAGTTGTGTATATTTAAAAGTCAAGCTACCAGGCCACTGAGTGTGACAAGTGACCATAATATGCCTCCCGATGACTCTCCAAGCTTTCCTTGCCAACCAGTCACACCAAGCTATGTTTATCTAGGAGTTTAAGAAAGATACCTTATTCCCCATAATAGCTGGCTACTAATCTATGGAATTAATTCAAGGGTCAAGGGTCATAAACTTTTCATTCTGATAGCAGTAAGCTAGGGCTCAGGAAAAAAAAATATCCTATTGAGACAAAGGTTTGGATTTGAATACTTTGCCATGTATTAGCTGAATGTATTCTAGTCTTATTTTATTATTGTGTGTGAGTCCAAGTGAATACATGGGGCAACATTATGGAGCAGTAAGAGGACCACTTTGGCATGTCAGTTCTCTCTACCATCTTTTGGCATTTAAGGATGTGATAAAGATCACCATGCCTGTGCCCACAGTGCCGCTACCTGCTGAGATATCTATCAGGCTCCAATATTTATCTTTTGAAGAGTGATTCTTTTTGTTACTGAAATTATATTATAATTACATTATTTTCTCCTTCCCTTTCATCCTTCCAAACCCTCTCTTGTACTTCCCCAAAAAATTATCTTTCAAACTCATGGCCTCCTTTAATTATTGTTTTACACACACACACACACACACACACACACACACACACACACACACACACACAAATATATAATTTGTGCATATATGTGTATTCCTAAATATATACACTTAACCTCTCAGTTCATGTACTGTTACTTCTATATATATGTTTCATGAATGATCATTTGGTATTAGACAGCCAATAGGTGCAGTCTTCTCTAGGGGAAGACTTTTTTTTTTTATATGATAACTCTAAGGGTGTAGTAGTGGTCCACATACCTTGGCAGTATCCCAGAGCTTCTAAAAGTATTTCTTTCCAATGTGTGTGAAGACTTGGAGTGTCCAAGCTTACGAATGAGTAGAGAACAGTGGAAAAGCAGGTTTTAGGATAGGAAAACCGAGGAAATATGACAGTGAAGTGTGTCTATCCTTTTATATCTGGGTCACTAGCATGATCTTAGTTTTGGGCACAGTGGCTGCCCAGGTATGCTGACATTTTACATAATTAAACTAGACAAGGTACACATTGTTTCAGGGGATATTTTGATGAGAAACAAAGCTCTTGACCTCATTTATAGTCTTTAATTTCAGCACTGCTATACTGTCTGTTGAAGGTCTGTGATTCTTACATTTTAGGAAGTATTGATAGTGAATTAGACCTATCAAAGTGTTCCAAAATGGCAAAGGAAAGTGAGATCATTGGTGTACTTAAAACTTGAGAATATAGGTTAAGGAAGAATGCCAGCAAATTAAATCAGGCTCACTTAAAAACAAAATGTCCCCAAAGTCAGTTTTCCGGTACAGGTTTCCTGATGCCATTGAATGAGTAGGCCATTGGATCAATAAGATAATGTGGAACCAGTCTTCACTTTAAGATGGTGTTGGTAAATGTACCTACTTGCATGTGCACAGTAATTAATAACTTACAAGATATTAAAAAATTTATTAAAAACCTGCTTTTGTAAAATGATTTTGTCCAAATGAATGCTAACACAGATAAATTAAAACCATTTAAGTATGGTCTGCGCATACTATAAATTCTAGTAAATCAGAGTATAAAGAGTATATTCTGTTTACAATAATTTATTCCTCATCATAAATAAAGAAGAAAATGCATCTTAAAGGTAGTACTGGCTATTGATATATAAAAGTGTTTCCAAATCTATATGCTGCCACTTATCTATTTGGTATGATTTTTAACTTATTACTTGATCTGTCCATTTCAGTGACTTTAAAATATATATTATGTTATTAGAATGTGAGAAAATTTTCTTTTCTGCAAAGAATTGTCACAGTAATAAATTAAAAGCTGTCAAATCATCATCATCATCATCATCATCATCATCATCATCATCATCTTTCTCTAGTATTTAATTCTTTTTGTCAAGAAGACTGTATTTAAACTCAAATACCTCTCAGCATTATCTGTAAGTGGCTTTTTGAAAACATTAAATTGAGCAAGGAAGGCTATCCTTTTTTCCTATTGAAAATTGTGTAGATTAAGATATAATTACACACTTTCCTCCTATTTTTCTCCCTTCAATCTCTCTTGGGTTGCCCCTCTGCTCCCTCTCAAATGCATTGTCTCTTTCATATGGATATATCTATTCTTTCATGTAAATATTTATAATTTCATGGCTAGTCAAATGGCATTGAATAACGAATTAGATGTCTCATCTTTGTGGAACACTTTTTGCCTCTCAGCATTCTTGGTTATGTGTAGTTCTTTGTCTAGGATTGGGCTCCTATGATATTTTTCAATTTCATATTAGCATGCATTGGTGTTCTGCTTTTTCAGATCTTGTTTAGACAACCAAATATTAGGGTTTGATGGGTGAATCTTCTCTGCCATTTCTAGTAAATACAAGCTCTCAGCAGATTTCCTCATCCTCTGCCTCTTACTACCTTTCCAATCCCTTCTTTTATTTATCTTTCAGAATTAGATGCAGCAGTTGTACTGTAGATGTAGTGATTGGAGCATCTGTCCTATAAATTTTGATCATTTGTGGTTTTCTGGAATGGTCTTCATCTGTTGGAAAGTGAATTTCCTTTTATGAAGATTGAGAGATATCCTTGGTTGTAAACACAGAAATAAACCTTTAGAATTCCATTAGAAATCATGCTGGTTTAGGAAAGTGGAGGGAGCAGGTTCTCTTCTAAAATACATGACATAAGAAGTTGGCTAGGTTTCCAGTATCGGGCATAATTTTCTTTCTGTATAGAGAGCCTTAGGTCCAATTAGATGGCTTTTTGTTGCTGCCAAGATATGAGAGCCACTACTATGCTCTTAGAGTCATCATACCCTGATGTGGAAGACCCATTACTAATGTGGGCAGTATTAATCCATCTGTTCCTTGACTGAATAAAAAGGAAACTGAATGATGAGCACCATCATTCACCTCTGTTTGCAATGCAACCTGCCAACTCACACACTTCTTGAGACAGCTTCTATAGCATGATGGACTGCATCTCAAACTGTGAGACCACGTAACTATTTATTCCACATATTGATTTTTTGTCACAGCAATGAGAAAGATAGCTAAAACTATCCTAATTAAAAATCCTGGACAAATACTCATTCACAAATGTCTACTGACCCCTCAATGTGTTTCTTGTTATATGCTGCCACAGAGGGGTATTGACAATAAAATAGCTAATCATTTTGTTTGAAGTTTAAAGCACTGCTTTGCTGGCCGATGGTAGAGTTAAGAGTTTACCTTGTACTTTCCATCTAATCTTCTAGTCCAGTGTTTATACCACTACACCAACTTATTCCACATCTTTTATACTTCAGCCTCTACCAAACAATGTTTAATAATAGTAACTAATTAATTAAATTATTGAATAGGCTAAATAAGATAATACTTACAAATTGCTTGCATGGGAGGTAGCTCAAAAAGTATTGACATTATTACTCCTGGATTTTATAGTATTACCTCTGAAGTAAACTTTACAAAATAGCATTAAAAGTAACAGTGTCAAAGTTATTTTTGAAAAAGAAAAGTCTGCTATTCAACAAAGTATGATGGTTGTTATTTATAATATCTAATTTCCATTATTCTGATGAGTTAAATGAGCTCCTTAACGTGTTATATTCTCTTAAGGGCATGGAGGCAAAGAAACCTGCCAAAGAGTAAGAGAGTGAGAAAAGATTATGAAAAGGATGAAACAAACAATACTAATTATTAACTAGGTAACTTAACAAGTACTTATCTCTCTATACCACTGAAGAGATTTCAAAGATATGTGTAAACACGCTTAGATGACAAGGATGCAAGAATATGCAGATTTGATCCTCTATGACACATAATTTGAGAAATATCCCTAAAGTCACTGCTCTCACGCCTTATGAAGCAGGCATTCGAGTTATGTTTAGAGGCATTGGAAGGGTTTTCACAATGAAACGCTTGAGATATTTGTTACAAGTTGGATACCAACTGATATGCACAGGAAAGAATGTAGAAGGATGTGGGTGGGAACCATATGGCCATACAATGTTCCTTCCTCACTTCCTTCAGTGTGCCAAACACATATTTGAAAATTCACATCAGACAATTTATTAATTTTCCTGTTTGCAAATTCAGTATAAATATTTCTCTAATTTTGAAGGACATCTCATTAATAACATCTGTGTTTCCTAATTTTCTAGTGATCTGCTAAAACTTTATTGCCTTTTTATTAGAGGGAAAGGATTTAAGGCAGTAATTATGGAGGATTTAGTTAGCTCTGTAGAGTCCAGCATAATATGAAATAATAGCTAAAAAAGAAATAAATTAAATGCAGAAACAAAAGAATTAGAATTATCTTCCTTTAATCACTCTATAAAACAGGTATCACTACCTTGAGCACTTCCCTTCTGATTGCTTACTGGAATTTTTCTACTTGTTTGTACATAGGTATACATTAATGAATAAATATGAAATATGATAGGAGATGTTTATAGTTTGAATTTTAAAATAAGCTATTGCATCTTGATGGATAATTGCAAAGTTTGAATACTTGCAGTCTCCAATGTTGCTGGTTTGTAGAATAATATTTATAATACCATATATCTGATATGTCTCAGGCTTTGGTGAAGGAGAATGTACAAAGGGTGTTAATTTGCTCCTTTCTAGGAAATTAACAGCTCCTGAATATTCTTAAAACATGCACAAAAACTCACAAAACACAAAGCAAACCAATGGTTTCCATAAAGTTATATCTTCTGAATCTGGCTTTCAATTCCAGTGCAGTGCACTGTACAATATCTATGTCTATGTCTAATCTGTTTGTTTACTGGTTCATAAGAATAAAGTTTTCTTCAACATACTGTCACCTAATTTATGTTTGCTTTTGGAACTTCTAGTGACAGATCTGAGGGTTGTGATAGATGCTATCGGTGACCTGAGAGAAGAAAGCAATTATTATCTGATTCCCCACATTACAAGAATATGATAGAAGGCCTTCTACTGATTATCAGGATTTAACCAACTTTCAGTCACATTTCATTGCATTATCTTTTATAGTAAAGTAATATGGTTTAACTACAATTAGGATTTCAAAATTATGAAGATATTTATTGAATGGTGTATATTACATTTACTTGCATTCCTGAGAAGGGAATAAGTTATATTAAATGTAGTCATTTCATTCTATATCATATCACATGTGGATTCCCTTACCTAAGTACAACAGTCCCTAGGCATTGTTTGGACAGAAGTGTTCTTTTTATTATGGGTCATATATTTATTTCCTTTCTTTTTCTTTGTGACTTAGATTGTCATTGCTTCCGGTATTTCATTAGGAGTGTAATGCTGACTCTTAAATTGCCACAGTATGTAATTGAAATTTGGGCAGTGTAAACAGGGGAAATCCCAAAGAACTAAACTCTATATACAGTCAAATAAGGAATGTTGAGAGTGGAAGAAATAGTTTTCTCCTCTACTGGTTATTCAATACCTAGTGATCATCTTTGAAATCATACACATACACAAAGCATACAAACTGAAGAGTTATATTTAGAAATATTTATTTATGTACATGCACATTTATCATGCATGTAATAACAATTAAAAAGAGAGGTCATGAATTTGAAAAAGAGTTGGAGTATTACATGAGAGGGATTAAAGGGGAGAAATGGAAGGGGTATGTGGTAACTGTATTATAACTTTAAAAATAAAATAAATAATCAAAAAGTAAGATATTGGAAACATTGATTCAAAATTATAAATGAATGAAACAAGTTCTCTTTCCAACCTCTTTTCTTTCTTTACTGTTCACTCCTATAAGATATGTATAAAATATTAGAATTAATAAAAAATGACATGCTATTAGGTACAAGAATACAGAATGGATATAAATTTAATCAAATAAAAATAAGCCTTTTCTGTAACACATGGCTTAACATATATCAAAATAGTTTTTTAAGCTGAGATTAATAATTATCAGTGTTCTCTTAATAAAATGTACTCTTGTCTTAGAATAAATGCAGGATGCGCTGTATGCTTACAGTTGAAAAATGGAGTAGTTAATGCAAACTGATTAAAAGTGACAGCCTGAATTCTATACCGATTCCTCAACTTTCAGATATACTAGAACACAGAATACCCAAATTGGTACACACAGACTGTATTCTGTCTAATTTCATTTTTTTTATTAATTTATTCTTGTTACATCTCAATGTTTATCCCATCCCTTGTATCCTCCCATTCCTCCCCCCCCCCATTTTCCCATTATTCCCCTCCCCTATGATTGTTCTTGAGGGGGATTACGTCCCCCTATATATTCTCATAGGGTATCAAGTCTCTTCTTGGCTACTTGCTGTCCTTCCTCTGAGTGCCACCAGGTCTCCCCCTCCAGGGGACATGGTCAAATGTGAGGCACCAGAGTACGTGAGAAAGTCGTATCACACTCTCCACTCAACTGTGGAGAATATTCTGACCATTGGCTAGATCTGGGAAGGGGTTTAAAGTTTACCTCCTGTTTATTTAGTGTTACCCTATTGTTTTATTTTGAGACAGAGTTTCTCTGTGCAGCACAGTACGGCATGAAACTACCCAGGCGGCACAAGTGGGCCTCAACATTTAATCCTCCTCTCTTAACTGCTCAGGGCCTAGGGTTGCAGGCAACACCAATCTTTTTTTTTTTTTTTTTTTTTTATTAATTTATTCTTGTTACATCTCAATGTTTATTCCATCCCTTATATCCTCCCATTCCTCCCCCCCCCCCATTTTCCCATTATTCCCCTCCCCTATGACTGTTCCTGAGGGGGATTACGTCCCCCTATATATTCTCATAGGGTATCAAGTCTCTTCTTGGCTACTTGCTGTCCTTCCTCTGAGTGCCACCAGGTCTCCCCCTCCAGGGGACATGGTCAAATGTGAGGCACCAGAGTACGTGAGAAAGTCGTATCACACTCTCCACTCAACTGTGGAGAATATTCTGACCATTGGCTAGATCTGGGAAGGGGTTTAAAGTTTACCTCCTGTATTGTCCTTGGCTGGTGCCTTAGTTTGAGCGGGACCCCTGGGCCCAAATCTTGTAGATTTCTAGGACCCTCTGGATCCTTTTATTTTGCTGTTCTCCCATGCGTCTCTCATTTAGAGTCCCAATAAAATCTTAGGCAACACCATCTTAAGCAGCAATGTACTCACTCTTGACAAGCCTTTAGGTGGTAATTAAAATGGCATGAAGACTACTTTAAAGCCAAACAAATTCTCTTTACCTTAAACATTAGTGTAAATGTACCTCTTCAAAGTTATTAGAGCTGAAGAGTGCGTCACAGAAACTGGTAAATAGTTTCCCATAATAGACACTGTTACATCATCATGCTTATTTAGCACCATAAAAATTTGAATAAAATGGGCAGCATGCTGTGAATGTAAAAGATGAGCAGACATGTATGTCTTATGATAATATAACCTAAAAGACACAATAACAGTAGGCTTCATAAAGTAACTATTCTGGGTCGCTGTTACATTTCCCACTTAGTCTTTGGTTGGTAAAGTGGTTGGCAGACAACACAATTTTTGTATCTGTGTTAATGGTATTTTACTCTTAGGGTCACTTGCCCCCCCCCCAAGATGGAGCAGAAGGAGTCCTGTTAACACAAATCAGCCATTTGCAAATGAACTGACATTAGAATTGTATAAATGCCTTCCTTTCTATTAATTAGGTAATTTATTTACATCTCAATCGCAGAATCACCTTCCTTCTCTCTTCTTAGTTCCTCTCACTCACCCTGCCATCATCCACCCATCCTCCTCTTCTCAGAAAAGGCAAGGCCTCCCATGGATATCAACCAGCCTTGATATAACAAGTTTCAATAAGACTAGGTGCATCTTCTTCTATTGAGGCTAGACAAGGCAGACCAATTAGGGAAAAAGGACCCACAGGCAGGCAACGTCAACAGAGACATTCCCCCATCCTGCTTTAGGAGTCCCATAAGAAGATACAGCTGTAAAACTGTTACATATGTCCAGAGCGCCTAAGGCCAGCCATCCTTTCTGGTTGGGAGTTCAGTCTCTATGAGGCCCTATTGGTCCAGGTTAGTTGATTCTGTAGGTTTTCTTGTGGTGTCCTTGATATATCTGCTTCTTTCACTCCTTCTCCCCCTCTTCAAGCTCCACTTAATGCCTGCCTGTGAATTTCTGTATCTGTTTCCATCACTTGCTGCGTGAAACCTCTCTGATGACAGTTATGCAAGGATCTTCCCTGCAAGTACAGCAGAACATCGTTAATACTTTCAGTGGCGATCTCTCTAATGGCATGGCTCTCAAGCTGGGCCAGTCAATGATTGTCTCTTCCTAAAATTCTGCTCCATCCCTTATGCCTGCACATCTTGTAGGCAGGATAAATTGTGGGCCTAAAAATTTTGTGGCTCATTTGGTGTCCCAATACCTTCATTGGAAGTCTTAGTTATAGGATTTGGCCACTTCAGGCTCCATAACCCCCATTGCCAGGAGTCTTAGCCAGGCTCACCCTCATAGATTCCTGGGAATTTCCATTGTCTAAGGTTTCTAGTTCATTCCAGAGATGCTGCCTCCAATCCAGTTGTGTGTCCTAGTACTCCCTCCATCCTCCTCCTCAGCTGATTCTTCCTGCTCCCCTCCCCAAACCCTCCCCCACCCAGTTCCCTCTGTAGATTCATCCTTGATATCTAATCTATTTCCCTTTCTCAGTGAGGTTCAAGCATCCTCGCTTGGGACCTCCTTGCCACTAAGCTTCTTTAAGTTTCTGGTTTGTAACATGGTTATCCTGTACTATATAACTAATATCCACTTATAAGCAAGTACACACCATGGGTGTCTTTGTGCGTTATCTCACTTGAGATGATCTTTTCTTGTTCCATCTATTTTCCTACAAATTGCAATGTGTTATTGTTTTTAATGGCTGGGTAATACTCCATTGTATAAATGTACCACATTTTCCTTATCTTTTCTCTGTTTGAGTGACATTGATATTTCCAGTTTGTGGATATTACAAATAAAGCTGCTAGGAACCTAATTGAATAAAATTTCTTGCCTTATGTTAGAGCTTCTTTGGGTATATGCCCAGGAGTGGTATAGCTGGGTCTTGAAGTGAGTCTACTTCCAATTTTCTGAGAAGCTGCCAAAAAGCATCTTTAACAAATGCTCATGATATAACTGGATGTCTACATGTAAAGAATGCAAGTAGATCCATATCTATTCCCCTGCGTGAAATT
The DNA here is from genome assembly GCF_903995435.1 of Acomys russatus. NCBI lineage: Eukaryota > Metazoa > Chordata > Mammalia > Rodentia > Muridae > Acomys > Acomys russatus. The sequence continues at coordinate 101,639,698 of NC_067137.1, forward strand.
CAAGTCCACATGGGTGAAGGAGCCTCAACATAAAACTGGTTACATTAAATATGAGAGAAGAGAAAGTGAGGAATGGCCTTGATCTCATTGGCACAGGAGACAAGTTCCTAAATAGGACACCAACAACTCACACACTAAGATCAACAATTAATAAATGGGATGCCATGAAACTGATAAGCTTCTGTAAGGCAAAAGATACCTTTGAAATTTATAATGTTTTTTATTTTGAATAGTCCTGAGTTTATCCAGCAACAGCCATTTTCCTTTTGCAATTCTGTTTTAACAATGAATGTTGAGCTTAGTTATAGACAATTATTTATTGAGCTAAAGCTAAAAATTCCTGTAGCTTTGCTTTTTCCTGGCTTAGTCCTTACCTGTAAAATATAACTGTTAAATCTCTGTTCTTGAATGCAATAATAGTTGAAATAAAATGATAGTCTCATATATAGGTATACCAGCAATGAGTCATGCAGCCCATACCAGGCACACTATTAAAGGCATTTAAAACCTGTTATTAGATAGGTCATAGGCTGTAGGGGACAACCCAATATTATTGCTCTGCCTAGTAGACATAGATAAAATGCTATGGTTAGTTTTCATAAGCAAGTACGATAATTGTTCTTCAGGGTATTGTCCCCTTCAGGGAAGAAATTGTCCTGGTAAATACTGAGTTTCTCATTATTGCTTCACTTACTTAAGCTGCCATGAGCTGTAAGGCAACAGTCTACAGCCACAGAATGTTTTATTTCTCTTCTTTCGTCATTCATTATTTTGTATACAACCTGTGCTCTAAATTCTTTGGCATTGTAAAATAATTGTCATTGCAACACTGGTATTTATGCCACATGTGATTTGGTATAGTTGATATTTTGTATGTACTTGAAAAGGTTTGAATTTCATGCTTAATGAACATAATGATCAAGAAAGTAATTAAACTTGCTACTATTGAGGCTAGAGTGCTAGCTTAGCAGGTAAGAGCACTGGCTCCTCTTCCAGAGAATTCGAGTACAATTTTTAGCACCTATATGGTAGTTATAACAGTCTGTAACCCCAGTTTCAGAGAATCTAATGTTTCTTTTGGCTTTGGTGAGCACGGGCATGAACATGGTCTATAGACATATATGTCAACAAAGTACCCATATACATAAAATATTAAAAATAATAAATTTAAACATAGTTTAATACCATTCAAATCTTATAGATAAGTTCTAATTTGTATATGCTTCTCTGTCATTTATTAAGAATGAATGAATTATTAAAATGTATAAACATGATTCTATATTTGCCTTCTTCCCTTATGTTTGTCAAATATTATTTGTTATGTTTGAGAAAAATATTAAACATCACAAAGTTTCTGTAAATTAATCTTACCATTAATTTATTTTTACAATAAAATCAATATATTTACTGTCCTTTCAATTATCATGTTTCTCTTCTTTAACTTTCTATCTGCAATTTGATTTTGATGTGAAATTTATTTTGAAAACTGGGGAAATCATTTGATTCTTTCCTTCAAGTCCTTCTTAGAAAGTGGACACAATCTATTTTGGCTATTAACTATACAGATGTTCTTGGTGTTGAATTTACCATCTTGTTTAGTGTTTATTGCTTCTTCCACCTTCTTTACATCATTTCTTAGTTTTGTTTAACTGTAATAAATATCTCCATGATCTTAAACCCAAGCCTGGTGCCATGACCCTTTTAGGAGGGCATTAATTTAATTCTCCAAGAAAAGAAGCTTCATGCTACTCACCAATAAAGCTGTCCTTTGCTTCCTTTTTCTTTTCATGCTTTTGGAGGTACAGTTGGGGTTTTGTGTTTGTTTGTTTGTTTGTTTTGGGGTATATGTGTATGTGTGTGTGTGTGTTGTTGTATGTGTGCTCCTGTGGATACACATGTTTGCATGTGATTATGAAGGTGAGAAATCAACATTGTTCCTCAGGATACACCATCCTTAGTTTATGAGGCAAACACATTGCTGCTTGGCTCTACTTTCTCAAGAGCTGGGATTACTAGCAAGCATACACTATGCCAAGCTGAGGGTTTACTTGAGTTGTGATTGCATGACAAAGACTTTGCCACCTGAGGCTCTGTATTTAGTAAAGGTATCACATCAGCCATTAAATTTCTAATTACAATTTTCATAATTCTGATATTAATCTGTCAAATCATAAAAATCTTTTTTAAAGGAGCACAGAGTTGATATACTAAAGCTCTCTTTGTGTTTAGATCATAGTGGAAATTAAATAGATGTACATTTATTCAATTTATTATGAATAAAATCTATTTTTCCTGAAAATAGACTGTACTGTGACTACATATTTATATAGAGAAGCCATATGATCCTGATCAAATTATTTAGCTTATTCTGTTTCCTTAAAGCACAAACAATAAAATTACTGGAGAGAGTTGATGTGAAGATATAATATGGTTTTTCTCTCTTATCTACAGTTTCCTCCTCTGTGGATTTAGTTACTTGATATTGGTCTTTTGCTTAAAATATTAATGATATATTTAAGAAATAGGCAATTCATAAGCTTTAAATAATCACTCTGAGTAGTGTGATGAAATCTCAGGTTGACTTGCTCTGCCACAAACTGGGTGTGAATCAAATCACATGCACATACTTTTATCACAGCATGCTGTTTTGCTCTATTTTATTCTTAGTTATTGCTGTTATTTACCTACCATGCATAATTTATAAATTCAGTTATATTATAAACATTTCTGGGAAGGAATAGGCATTTATGAGAGGCAGCATTAAACATGCTTGCAAGCACCTTTTGGGGAGTTCTTGCATATATTTCCTGTTGACAATATCCAACGGGAAGAAGATATTGCTTTACTTTTAAACTACAAAGGCAAAGGGCTGCTTTTCAGTGAAGAAAGATGCTTTCCATTTTTAAGAACTTATTGGTACCTATGTATAAAAATAATATGTGTATAAGATGCATATAAATGCATGCATATTCACAGTTTGTATATTTAATATTCATAATAATATCTGATAGAAGGATCTTACCACTTAAACACTGTCTACTGGGATAACTTATTATGTTCTGTTACCTGAAAGTTTGGAAACCACAAGGCAACTTAATGGTATGTTTGGAAAAAGAATAGTTAGAGCATAAATGATTACAGTATTATATGTATCCTAAGTCAATATCTTAATGCACTTGTTTTTTCCAAATTGATTTGAGTTAGTAAGGAACATTTTGACTCAATTTTATTCTACTTATGGTATTTTTAATTTTTAAATTTGTGGTATAGCCATTTAAATTAGATGATACTGAAGTATGAACACTGTGCATATGAAAATTTCTTAATTTTACTTTGATATTATTTCCTGAGTTAATTATATAGAGATTCATATCTGAAAGCCTATACTGTTAAAGTAACATATTTCCCTGGCTCAATTGTGGTCTGGGAGGCTTACTGCATCTTTCTGCTAACCTAGGCCTAGTCACAGAAGCTTCTAGCCTCCATATAATCTAAGCTAGGCCTAGAATGTTTTCAGCCTCTGAGACTTACTGCTTACTGAGCTCACCCTTACTTGTTCTTTCTGAGCTCTGGGCTGGCTAGTTAACTCAGCTGTTATGGGTCAAAATCTTTACCTAGCTGACTTATTTTATCTGCCTTCTCTCTCAGCCTGGCATTGCTCTGCTTGGCCTCAAACTAACTCAGCAATCTACTCTAATCTTCTGGCTTCTTCTCATTTCCTGCCATGTTCTGTCTTCATTTCAACCCATGTCTCTATTACTACTCTGTTTAAAAACTGCCTCCTCTTTTTCTGAAAAATTGCCTCTTAAATAGATTCTTTTTCCTCTCTATTCCCGTGAGAGTTGGGTACATCCTATTCTGTCAAATCTTCTCAGATTCATTACCTTTTCTGCCACTCAATTAGACATTACTTTCAAACATGACTGCTTCCTTCTACAAACTAACTTTACTTTCATTTGCATTAAAGGCTTGTACCACCACACCTGGACCTAAGGTTTTCTTTACCTGATATTTGCACTTTACCAGGCTGGCCATGAACTCAGATCTGCTTGCCTCTGTCTTCCATGTTAAAGGCATGTTTGTATTCCAGCTGGATCACACAGACCTAGAAGATCTTTGGATGTGATGATGTCTTGCCAGTTGTATCACATAGACCTAGAAGGTTTTTGGATATGATTTCTTACCGGAACAGCCATGTTCTGAATGAACATTCCTCTACACTATACATATTTAGAAATTTGCAATAAATAAAAGCTTATGTGATTATCACCAGCATCTAGGCCACATAAACATCCACTATCTGCTCAGGTTTCTTCTCAATTTATTATCATTATCATCATCATCACTACTACTGCTAGTAGTAGTAGTGGCAGTAGCAGCAGCAGCAGCAGCAGCCGCATTGGTAAGAATACTTAATACAAGAATTATTTTCTTATTAAACTTACAGTATACAATGCAGTGTTATCTATAAAATATCAATTTTCCAGCTTTTAAAAGGCCTATGTTTCATTAAAAATAATTTTCTCCAGCTTATGCCAGTACTCCAGAAGAAATTAATGTAAATTTAAGAATTTACTCAACAATCAGCAATCTTCCCTTTCTCCCTTTCTATGCTGAGGAGGACAAGCTAGAAACTTCGTAGGCAACAGCAAGAAAGGAGAAGTGAAAGTTTTCTGTCAACATGTATTAATGATTTATAAATAATTACAGGAGAATGTTAAGTCAAGCATGTAGGTCATAAACCTGAGCCAAGAGGAAGAACCGAGAAAGGTACGCCAAAGTTGAAGATGATCTTACTCCAGAAGTGTGTTCCTTTGAAAATTAGGTTTTGTTCCAGTGGAAGGCAGAAGCATTTGTTCTTTATTGGTTTTTACCTGCTACTTCTCACCTCACTCAGCATCTTCTTTAAGTAAGTGATTGTCACATATTCTTATCTATGGAAAACAGCATCAGTAAAAAGTGTTCGTTTTGTCATGGCCATATGCATTTCTTACTCAAGACTGGTGGCCTTTTGTGTCAGCCCTTTGGCTGGTATTACTGGGCTTCTTAAATGCATTGCTGAGTGAACCTCCTGAAATGCTCAAAGTCAGGGAGATGTTTGAATAAACCCACCTTACGTGTTCATATCTCTTGTTAAGGAAACTTCTTAAAATGTTCTAGATGGAAACAATTTTACTACTTGTGGAAAAAGTGGCTAGAGAAAATGTGATCACCGAAAAGTTCTTTTCAATCTCTGGCTTGCATAGAAATAGAAACATGCTTAGTTTAAGATCTGGGTTGTCATGATACTGTTCTGGAAGTAGGCCAAACATCTCATTAAGCAGCCAAACTCTATCTTGTGTTTCTCACCTGAATCCCATTAGTAGCCCAGACTTTATAAGTAAAAATATAAAATAGCACCTATTCATTCTTTTCTGAACAAAAGAGATTTCTCACCTCATGTCTCTAATAAGAATTTTTTCTCAAAGGCTTTAAAAACTCCTTTAATAAGCAGAGAGAATAGTTTATTTTCAGCATTATTTACAAAATGATGCAACACAAAAGTCACCCCCTTTTCTTTATGTACATATAACTGCCTTAGTTCATATATAGTCATCCTTTGTAGTATCTGCTTCCTAGAATAATAAATTATAAAGCAAAATTTTAGCCTACAGAAAATTAAATTTAATGAGATTTATTTGAAGTTTTTATGGAGAGAAAATAAATGTGGATCTTGTTTTTTTTTTTTTCATTTCTGGCTCCTAAAAATTATGGTGTATTAAATTGCTACAATTATCAAAAGCTGACAGGCATTAACTAAGTTTCTTGGTAGAGGAAACAAAATACCTGTAAAAGAAATTACAAGTCTCTACCAAAGGAGGTCAGAAAATTCACTTACAAAAAAGTTAAAATGTCTTTGTAACCCAATAAACAATCCTTACCATGGCATCTAAGTGTATCAGCACTATTATTAGAAAGCCTATCTGGTGGAAAATTGATGCCAAGACTGAACTGTAGAAAACAAGATTTTCCTGTTCAAAATATTATTAAGGTCCAGGACCATGATCTTAAGAGTTAGATGTATTTACTTGCTGTAAGCAAGCTGCTTTACATATTTAGCCTTTGAAACATTCCTACAGTACTTCAAATCCAGTTTATGTATTTGTATTTTGTTTGTTTGTTTGTTTTTAGAGACAGAGTTTCTTTGTGTAGTCTTAGCTGGCCTGGAATCACTTTGTAGAGCAGGCTGACCTCAAACTCACTGCAATCTGCCTGCCTCTGCCTCTGGAGTGCTGAGATTAAAGGCATGCACTACTACACCTGGTTGTATTTGTATTTCTTGTAAAGGAATCTTCTTAAAGTGTTCTAGATGGAAAAATTTACTACTTGTGGAAAAAGAATAGAGAACCTGTGATCACCAGAAATTCATAGTCACATTCTTACATATGAAAAAGCTAAAAAAAAAAAAAAAAACCCAGATAGATGATTGATAGATAGTTAAGAGAGAGAGAGAGAGAGAGAGAGAGAGAGAGAGAGAGAGAGAGGGAGAGAGTTCTCTGTCATGGTCTTGTACATTTCTTATTTAGACCTGTGTCTTTTTCATCAACTTCCCACTTGGCACTGTTGGGCTTCTTGAATGCATCACGGCAAGCCAGGTGTTGGAGAAGAAATGCCTTATTAAGTATGATTTCCTTCTCCTCATCCTCCTCCTTTTCTTCTTCTCCTTCTCCTCCTCCTCCTCTTCTTCCTCCTCCTCCTTCTTTTTTGTTGTTTTCAAGACAAGATTTCTCTGTGTAGCCTTGGCTTTTCTTGACTCACTATGTAGACCAGGCTGGCCTTGAACTCACAGAGATCTGCCTGTCTCTGCTTCCCAGAATGCTAGAATTACAGGCACGTGGCAGGGTGCTCAGCTATGATTTCTTAAATAATGTATATTTCTGTATTTTTTTTGATGTTTTCAATTTCTTATCAAGCTCCTTCAACATTAAATGGGAATCAAGTGGCCTTCCTAACAATACTATAAACATCAATGTGTTAAGAATTGCTAATTAGGTCTCATCTGGCTGTGGTCATATGGTGGGGGAGAAGGTCCCTTCTGTCAGAGGTCTAGGGGAGGGGAAGAGGGAGGAAGGGTGGGAACAGGAAAATACAAGTGACAGAATAACATTCGGGATGTAATCTGAATAAATTATAATGAATTTTTTAAAAAATAGAAAAAAAGAATTGCTAAGTACAATGCCACTCATTCATTTGCACAATCAGAATGACTCCAGTAAAATACTAGTGACAATCCTCAGGGTAATGGTATTCCTTAGTGTCAATAATAGGTGTTGTGTTAAGCAACAGGGTAGAAGAATTAGGTCCATTCTTTGTTCCTCAATGAATTGTCAGGAGAGGGGGTGCTTTAAAAATCATGTTGAGCTTATGATTTCCTCAGTTTTTCTCTTCCCTTGTTGTTGCTCCTTCCCATCTGATTAATGTTTTCATGAGGCCGTGCAGCAGACAGTCCCTCATCGGATTCAGAGCCTTGATACTGACTCTTCAACCTCTAGAAGTTTGACAGCACAAAGAGGCATATATATAAATATATTTGTGTATATATAAATTAACTAACCTCTGATGTTAGAGCAGAGAGTGAGGGAAAGAGAGAATAATATTGGCCTAGTATACACTGTCTTAGAGTGAAAGGCATTTACAGTTCTTTCTTTCCCTAAAAAGGCATTCCCCTATGTTCTCATAAATATAATATCTAACTTAGGGAGTACTTGATTAAATTTAGAAATTGGCTGCTGACTCTTCCCTAAGTACACAAAGGAGATTATGTCATGTCAGCAACTTCTGTTTGTTGCAGAAGCAAAGGAATCTGGGCGGATTGGTTTGTGTAGTGTCCACCATCGTGCCAAACTCTGTATCGTTCCCTAATGTAGCTTCACTCAAAGAACACGAAGAAAGGTTTTAAGAGAAATGAAAGTCAATCAATCCTTAATCAAACAATCACTATTACTCATCCAATTACACACGAACTGATAAGTAGGGCAAATGATGACAATGGCAGATATATGGAAGACATGGTACTAGAAAAAAACGAAGTTCCATGGAGCTTTCAGACCAGAAAAATCTAGACTCTTGGCAGTGGCTATAAATCTTCACGAACTTATATCCTTGCAAAGAGAAAACTTTATGTGAGTCAAAGGACATTGTAAAATGAATTCAATGTTTTGCAACTGTGCAGTTTGCCAGTTTTAATACATTTACACATATACATACATATGACTATAAGAGTACACACGTGTGTGCAGTATATACACATACAGAGAGAGAGAGAGAGAGAGAGAGAGAGAGAGAGAGAGAGAGAGAGAGAGAGAGAGGAGAGAGAGATTAAAATTTCCTGTAGATCAACTCTTTAGACATGGATTATAACCCAATGAAGAGGAGACAAATCTTATTATCACATAATTGCTAAATTTTCATAAGCATTAAAAGGTCTGGCATCACATCAATAGATTGAATTTTAGGAAGGAGGGTTACATAAACACATGAATCCATATATATATATATATGAGCCTCCGCCCACTATGACCAATTGCTAAAGTTTTACTAGCATACCCCTGGCCTCAACATACCAGGGAGGCTTTATTCATTCCTTCTCCTGTCAGCACTAATAATGACATCATAAATCAATATATATGAGCTGCATCTAAGGGTGGCCATTCTCTGGTGTCAGAGCTCAACAAGGACAGAGAAATGAGTTTGGGGTAAAAGGAAAATACTTTTAGCTTTGCATTACAGGATTCATTTCTTCTGGAGTCCTGAAAGAAGACAGTCTGAGTTTTCCCAGAGTAGCTGATCCTCCAGGGCTGCCTCCTGGCTGGTTTCCTAGGTCACTGCCTGCTGCTTCCTGCTCAGAGCCCCTACTGGCATCTGGGGAAATTGAGTTGGCAGAACAGATGCTATATGTAGGGCAGAAACCCACGGGGTGCATCCCCATCCTGCTGATGCTGTTTCCTCAGTTCCAAGCTGTTTTTATGCATTTTCATGTACCAGGTGTGCAGGACAACATGTGCCTCTTGTCCTACTTTGACGGAAGCTTTGTCAGAATGTCACTTGACTGGTAGCTTCTCTACCATAATTCCCTAAGAAATTGACCTAGCTGTAGATAGTCACCTGAAAACCCCATGCTCAGAATACTCTGCTGAGTAACACCTTGCACCCTTTCCCTTTCTTACTCTGTTTCTGTGTACATTGCCATGTACAATAACTGATTTGCACCTCACTTTCTTTTTCCTGTGGATTATTTTTGCAGTTCAGGAAAATAGGTTTTGTTCTCCAAATCAACACTTTTCTGAGTTGTGACTTGGGGAAGTTAATTGAATCCTGCTGTCTGTCACAGGGGCGTCGCCATTTCTTTTCCATAGAATTTTTGATAAAATTGGGTAAGTGAGAGCTTGTGGTCTGTTTCACATTTCCCTACTTAACAGAGCACACATGTGGGAAGAGAAGGATTGAGTCTTTGAAATTCATGTAAAGCACTTACCTACCTTTCAGTTCCTTCCCTAGTCAGGCCTCCCATCTTTCTGCTCCTCCTGTGCACTCCTTTGTTAGGCCATTTGCTGATTACACTAATGAGACTGCATTCTGCCACTTACTGTTGATTTCAGTATTGATCTGACTGAGTCCACTGACTTCATTACAGTATCGCTTTGAAGTCTGGTACTTAGAATAAGACATGTTTCCCAACATCTCTATTACTTTTCCTCCCAACTCAACATTCCTTTAAGCAATTATTTTGTAAGAGTCACGTGAACTAAGTTGTTGCTGAATTGCATCTGCCTCTTTTTTTGGCTTCCTATATTATCTCCATTAATGGTTCAGCATCTAAGTTGCAGGGTGGGATCATTTTGACATCTTAAAACTTACACTATAGGGAGAAAATAAAGAACAACAAAGAACAAAGAACAAATTGAAATGAACTGCAGTTAAGGAAAATGGTGGCGTGAGCATCCAACTCTTCCTGTTTGGTGATGTGTTTAATGGAAACCTCAAAGAACTGTTGAGAGTGGATGCCTGTGTAGCTTTCTAGGCTCCGCAGGGCTGACCTGGTTTCTCTCGATGCTCATTACTTTATGCTTGGTTTCTCTATGTTTCTTTTCTCCAGCTTTCACACGCTATGAGGAATGATTTTAATAGCCTAGCACTGGTGTGGGTGGGTAAGACTAACCTCAGACTATTTGGTCACAGTAATTTAGCCCCGTCAGCCTTCCTGTCTTACCACCCCCAAATCTTCTTTCCATCTAGATGGACAAGCCAGGAAGTGATTGCTTTCTTTTGGACTCATTACTTAGAGGAATTACCTTTTTATTTGAAACTTTCTTAGGATGAACAAGTAACCAAGTTAACTAGGGACTGACTTTTCTCAATCAATCACTAAATGTCTCATAATATAGAAAATATTTTATTATCTCATCATTGGTCACCTGGAGAACATGAAATGAAACATTAAATGTTGCTGTGTGCAGTCTTTTCAGAGACACTAATCTTGATGGGTACATTCCATCAAATAAATTCAGCCTTTGATCTTTTGAGTATTGTGCATATCTCAAGAAGGTGTTTATATTATTAATTTTGAAATAAGGTGCATGTGCAACAAAGGCCATGTAACTTTCAAAGTAAAAGACATACTTTTATAGTCCTTTTCAAAAAAATAAAGTGAACTTCTGTTGATCTATGGATAAAGCAGATAGTTCTTTTCAGTGCAACAAAGTGTGTGACTCTCAACCAGTTTATTGTTCTAAAGAGAATCATGCAGAAAATAGCAACATTAAAAAACATTTAAAGTAGATTCTGCAAATGGCATCCCATTTGTTTGTTATTACTATTCAATTATAATCCTGTAGGAAAGGTACTCAATGAGATTATAAATAATGTGGTAGGCTGTGCATGGTGACACCCCTCCCTTTGATCCCAGCAGAGGCACATGCATCTCTGAGTCAAGGTCAGCCTGGTCTATATGTGAATTCCAGGACAAGCAGAGCTACATCGAGCGATTCTGTCACAATAAATAAATAAATAAATAAATAAATAAATAAATAAATAATTTGGACTTCTGTAAAGAAATTTGCTTTTAGTCCAATTAGTAGAAGCTTGTAAATGGTTTAATAATTTTCTAGTATACATTGTAGGTGGTCTCCCAAATCCCATTGCTACATATTTTCAACTAGAACAACAACAAAAAACTTGCCTGGAATACACTTTAAATTAGGCTAATAGGATGAATGATAAGCTTTTACGTTTCATGCAGATTATCAAAGTCACCAAAGAAGCACCTGTGATCACACTTTAAAACTTGGTAAGACAAGGGAGTTTCTATTTCTGTTTCTTGGATGTCTTTGAATTGTTCTTTATCTTCTTTGTTCTAGACCAAAGCAAAAGAATAATTAAAATCATGAAAGTGGAAAGTTTGAGGCTGTGAGGCAACTAGTATTCGCATGCAGCTGGTGTTGCCTTCTCAGCTTCACAGCAACTCTTTTCAAATTACTTAGTCCCCTTACAACCTCTTTAAATTGTTTAACAGTAACTTTTTGGTAAAAATCCAAAATCCTGTGTCAGTTTTTGATAGTCAGCAGAGTAAGAGTTTGGTAAAATTTGGGGACAAATAGAAACTAGGTCATTTAGCTTTGGTGTCTTATCCATTTTGTGTTTATGCCTTAACTCACTTTATTCTGAGACCAAAACCTGCCTGTCCATTTTAAGAAGAATTGTTTTATGCAGAGACTTATGAATAATATATTTTTTTAATTTTTTAGTATTAATTTATTCTTGTTACATCTCAATGGTTATCCCATCCCTTGTATCCTCCCATTCTTCCCTCCCTCCCATTTTTCCCTTATTCCCCTCCCCTATGACTGTTCCTGAGGGGGATTACCTTCCCCTGTGTATGCTCATAGGATATCAAGTCTCTTCTTGGTAATCTGCTGTCCTTCCTCTGAGTGCCACCAGGTCTCCCTCTCCGGGGGACATGGTTAAATGTGAGGCATCAGAGTACGTGAGAAAGTCATATCCCACTCTCCACTCAAGTGTGGAGACTGTTCTGACCATTGGCTAGATCTGGGTAGGGGTTTACTGTTTACCGCCTGTATTGTCCTTGGCTGGTGCCTTAGTTTGAGTGGGACCCCTGGGCCCAAATCTGCCTATCATAATGTTCTACTTGTAGGTTTCTATGAATAATATTTTTTATTTCTTGCTCTTTGAATTTTGAAAGAAGGATGTTCTAGTCCTTTTAAGATGTCTTTTTCTGACTTGGTTCCTGACAAGTGTCAATAGCCAATCTTTCTGTCAGTGAGGAAATTTTGTTTCCCTACTTCATATTATCTCAGCTATTTTTTTATGTTCAAAATTGAAAATGATATAAAAAATCTAAACCAATTCAGGGGCTGTTAGATCACTATTGATGCCAAGTGAGTTTATAAATAGACTTTACAAATTCTCTTATTTCTGTATGTGATGAATGTATGAGTTTCAGGGAAAGGGAGCCCAAGCATTCATGACATTCTCAGAGGGATGCCTAGTGATGGATATAGACTACTTCCAGACTACTCCTACAGAAAGCTAAACTGAGGCATTAGTGTTCATAAGAGTGCTCATAATCATCCAGCTAAGTAGAACTTTAATGTGAGGCACAAAAGAAGGCTGTTTAGTGCCCCTGTAAGGCTCTAATCCCTCGAGGAAATCCTTTGTGTACCTACATACAAAGGGTAAAGTAATCCTAAAACATGTTCCTCCTCAAACTCAATGTAAGTTTTTCTTAGGACTAGCATTCCAGAAATGTGATTAGCACATGCAATGTGGGAAATCAACAGCTTTGATCTTCCAGATGCCTAAGTTTAATCAGTGACAGAATTGGGCTCATAACTGCAATGGCTGTTGACAGATGATGTCATAGCTCTAAATATTTAAGTGTGAATGTATAAAATTTAAAATTTGGTTTAAAAATTAGCTATCATCTAAGTTGCCATCTGTAGATAAGTAGAAACCTGTGCCAGCCTAATTTGTAATCAGGAATATGGTAATTGCTTTTGGCCTACAAGTCTGGAAAACTTCTCCAGAGTAAAATAATGCCAAGTGGTGTATTTCTGAGCTCTCTTCTTTCATATAGACAGTGCTAATACTCCAATAACATACTATTTGACATTCTGTTTAAGACTTTAAAGAGTTTGTATTTTCTTATTTTGCACATATGTGCATGTGTTGGGACTATCTGTGTTTTCTAATGTGTGGAGGTACATATCACACATGTGTGCAGATGACCACAGAGAAGTGTAATACATGCATGTACAAGCTGATGTCTTGTGACTTCTTCAATTCTTTATTGCTTTATTTATTGCAGAAGGGTCTCTATCTGAACTCAGTGTCTGCTAGTTTTATCTCCTCTAGCTAACCCCCACCTCTTAGTATTGGGATCACAGTGATTTTGTTGGTGTTATGAATCTGAACTCTGGTACACATACTTGGATAACAAATACTTTGCCTACTGAACCATTTTTCCTGCCCCTATAATACTTCAAGGTCATAATTCATCACTGAGGGAAGTCAGTGTAGCAACTTAGGGAATAAAGCATTAGGGAACACTGCTTTAAGGCAAGTTCTTTGACTCATGACTTTTGATGCAGTCTAAGATCACCAGTCTAGAGATAGTAACAATCACAGTGGACTAAGGTTTCCTACATCAATTATCCATGAAGACAGTGTTTCACAGACATGTCCATAGGACAATATTATCTATAAAAATCCTTAAATTGAGATTCACTCTTTCAAGGTGATTCTAGGTTGTGTCACATTGACAACAAAAGTAAACAGTATGTTTTGCTTTTCTATTGTATGAGAAGAAAATTATCCACTGTCTATGTACCTATGTTCCTATGTATGTATGTATATATCTATCTATCTATTTATCTGCCTATCTATCACATATGCCAGAAAGAAAATGATTATTGTTAACTATTACACAATTGTGAAAGGTATGTGTTTCACTGAAGTAGCAGCTATTTGAGTTTTGTAAGTAAACTGGCCATTCTCTTAAGAGTAACTTAGATGTTTATGGCCATGACAATTTCTATAGATTAGTTCTGTTATATTAATTTATTATAAAATAAAAAATATAGGGGGCCTATTTGAGGAACAAATAATTATTTAGTTTCATTGGTAGAAATTTATGAAGAACATTTTTTTATTCCTTTGTGTATTCTCTAAATAATATGTATGTTTCTTTTTAGCCTTTGAGATACTTATCTATAAAAAATTATAAGGCACATACATTGCATTAAAGCAGAAAATGCTTTTCTGTGTTTATAATTAAAAGCAACAAACAGATGTATATATTTTGCTTGTCTATTTATTTATTTTGTCAGTGTGTTCTTTTGTGCAGGCTGACCATGGAGATGCTCCAAAGTCTTTTCTGTAGTTGGCCTTGATATTATGATCCTTCATCTGACAGTGAATTTCTAAGGACCAATCCTCAGGTATTTGACTATGAAAAGGGCCCTTCTTTGGAAAGCAATTCCATCTTTCTTTATGTCACCTTGTTTGAGGAGAAATGAAATCCAATTACCCTTTACTATGATTTGTGAAGTAGCAAATGGGTTTGACATCTTTTCAGCAATTCTGAAGACAGCCCATTTTTACATTTTCCCCTGTGGAGCTAAAATCATCACAGAATTTGGCCTTTGGCTCTCCTTTGTTACAAACTAAACAAGGTTTATTTAAAAAGAAAAATGAAACAGAGAATAACTATGGCTAAGAGCATAAATAACTCCTCATTATAGTGAGGTAGAAGCCGTGCTTAGCCCTAAGTGTTCCACTGAGCTGGAATGATTAAGCAACCACTATTTTTATAGCTAAATTCACTACTTATTCCACCATAAACATTGAGTCTTTATTGCATGTCAGATACTTTTTGTAAAGACGTAGGGTATGGAAATGAATCATCAATACCATTTCTCTACTATAATGGGGCAAGTAGGCAACCAAGTAAATCAGCATAGAAGCAAGGAAATTGCTCAGGAAAAGTACTGTGAGAAGAGTGTTATGTTGGAGAAGGCAACAGGGATGTTCCATCTCTGGATCAAAAGACAACACTGAAGTGAAGTTACATTCCAAATAGACAAGAATCAGCCATACAATTGTTTGGTTAGTTAATTCAAGATGATCAAGGCATACCAAGCCAAAATATGCCACATTAATGCGTAGGTTGTTTTGAGCTAAAGGCAACTGAGATAGATCAGACCTAGAATTCTGTCCACTCTATCCACTCTACTGTCCAGAAGGCTTAGATACAGCTTTATGAAGGTAACATGAGATTCCATTTACAAAGTTGCTCTCTTCTCCTCATTATGAGGAGGGCAACTCCTCATAGGAGACGTTTGTTAACACTAAGTAAAGCCTAGGGTGATTCTTTATAAGGAACCTTTTCATTGTCTTGCCTCACGTTCACTTTACTCTCTCTGCTTAGTGCTTAAAGGTGAAGATGAGATCTGTCAGCTTCTAGCTCCACTTGTGTTCTCACAAGTTTCTCTTGCCCTTATGGGTTATTCTCCCTGGAGCCATAAGCCTAAAATAAATTCTTCTGTCTATAAGTAACCATTGGCCATAGTATTTTATCAAGGAAATAATATACTTTCTCACAATTTACCACTCTTACACATGGAAACTTTCTTTTTTGTTTAAGCATCTCTCTGTAAACTATCTTCCTTTGTTAAATGGCATTTATCGCAAAAATGGTAAATTATTGCTACTACACTTTTTTTGTGTAACCCCTACAGAAAAAAAAAAAAAGTCTCATGTTTTTAATCTGGTTAGTATTTCCTGTATCAGTTCAATTCACAGTGTTTGTTACAGAATCCAGAAGAGTATAAGGAATACTTTTCTCCATCACAGCCGGAGAATATTGCAGAAGAAAGACATTAAGTATGAAGCCACTGATCGTACATATATGTTGTAGTGATGTATGATGCAATGATGTGTGACATAGAGGACTGTATTATAACAAGCTCTCTAATCTATGCTTTTAATGTGTTTATATTTCTGTGTGTCTTTGTGTGTGCATCCGTATGTATGTGGGGGCAGGGGGCGAAGAAAAGGGCTTTGTAATTCCTGTAGTTGCTGTTACAGGTAGTTTTGAGCTGTCTAACATGGGTGCTGGGAAGTGAACTCAAGTCCTCTGAAAAGACAGGAAGCTATCTTTCTATACCTATTTGGTCTTGGATTTTTAAAAAAAAAAAAAAACATATGCATAAATATTTCCAAAAGAAATTAAGAGAACAGTATCGATTTGTTTGTCTTAGCTTTTCCCTGATACACATTGATGACAATCATGAGAACAGGATGTGACAGGAACGATGACAAAAAGATTGAGATTTGGCAAACATGACATAGGGGATCAATATTTTCAAGATCTTAATAATCACATAAAACAGGCAGAAAACAAGATATTCCAAGAAAAATTTACAGGACTAGATACTGGTGAAGAAAAAATATTCAATGCTACTTTAAAAGTATGATATTGCAGAGCTTATTTAGCACCATTGTGATAGTAGTTTGGTTAGCACTAACAGGATTTTGCAATGAGAGAGAGAGAGATGCTGGGCTCAACTCCATATAACACATGGATAAGTGGAAATGTATGGCCCAACAATGAGATGGGGGGGGGATAGTTGGAAAATAACACTTGGAAACATCATGAATATATGCTTCAAATGTACTCTACAAATTCATGTTGCAATTTAACTATCATTAAAGCAGTGTTGAGAGGTGACGTATTAATTTGTAAGTTATTTCTCTTTTTTGACCTTATAACATAATCACATCATTTCTCTCTTTTCTTTCCTCCCTACATCCTTCATATACCCCTGTTGCTCTCTTTAAATTCATGACCTCTTTTTTTTTTTTTTACTAATTGTTATTACATAAATATTCCTAAGTATACAAGTACAATTTGCGCAGTTTACATTAGTTACTTTCATGTATGCTTCAGGGCTGACTGGTATTGGATCACAAGTTGGCATGCTATTCAGTGGAGGAGACTTTTCCTGTTCTCAGAATTCCTTAGATAACTGCCATTCTAGGTACAGGTGAAGTCATGGAACTTGGATGAACACCTTCAAGCACCACTTTACTCAGATATCACAATCCCTAAGTACACTCTTTTATGTGGGTTTTGCATACAAGGGCATAGTGTGGTCCCATTGCCTTAGGTCTGTTATACTTAACTTCTTCCTTCTTGCACCGAGGAAAGATGCAACATGTGGGCTCTCACCAAATGCCAGTATCACATGTTAATGTTTCATCCTGTGTGGCACACATGCATCTAGTGTTTACAGAATGCCACTCTGTAGCATTGTTATAACAGCATAATGAGCTAAGACAAAGGATAAAGGGTATCCTATTATTAAAACTGGCATCTACAAAGAAGTGCATTGAGAAGGGAAAGAGACAAACTAAATCTTGGTCAAGTAAAGAATTTTCATCAGTTTCTTTGAAAACCCTCAAATATAAGAGTGGAGGTGACAAACATAAACACTAGTAGCATGGATATAGAGGGAAAAGAATGAAAAGGAGCTAAGCTTTAGAAGAGCAGCTCTGACAGAAAGCTAAAACATTCCATAATTCCTTAATTGTTTTTCAGGGAGACTCATTTCCCACCCTGAGGCTCTGAGAATAAATCAAAGCAAAGTAGTAAAGGGTAAACAAATATTAAAGAGAAGATTTAATACTAATTGCAAGAGAGGGTAGTAAACCCAGGACACATAAGAAAGAAACTCCAGGAGCCGGGCATGGTGGTGCACGCCTTTAATCCCAGCACTCGGGAGGCAGAGGCAAGCAGATCGCTGTGAGTTCGAGGCCAGCCTGGTCTACAAAGTGAGCCCAGGATGGCCAAGGCTACACAGAGAAACTCTGTCTTGAAAAACAACAACCAAAAAAAAAAAGGAAAGAAAGAAACTCCACATTTAAAACCACATGCTTAGAATAAAGAGGCATTTATGCAAAGTTGTAAAAGTTTTTCTGAATCTTGCCTCTTCTAAAAGTTCAGAATTACTCTTTTCATTATAAACTATTTATAGTCATAAATGTAAAGGTTCTGTGATTGTGGAAGACTGAGCCACAGATAGTGAACATGAACTTAAGAGAAAGTGGTAAAAAGGCGTCTACAGACCATATACCTAGTTAGATAAATACTGTTGGGTTGAGAATAAGTGATGAACATGTTGAATGTGGTTCCTGGGGAGCTGTGATCAGGCATAGCTGCCTAGGCAGTACTTTTGTGAACACAGTAGCAGCTTTATTTAGCTGTAAGTTTTGTTTTCAAAGAAGTCTCTGTGAGGCTTGTACAGCAATCACATTCACCCTTCACTTAATCTCAACATTTTGTTAGGTTGCCAAGCATGTTTCAAAGGACTGCTTAGTACAAAAGCTAGTAAGCATATGGGGTGGGGGCTCTATCTTACTGCTAACATTGACTATATTAAACTGTTGGTTTTTCATGAAAGACAAAAACCACTAAAGTATGCTATGTAACCCCAGGTGCCTATTAAATACATTTCTTCTCAGGTTATTTTTGTCCTTTTATAATAGAACCTACCTACACCCCATATCCCGCTGACACACATATGAACTGGGAAGTATTACTTCATTTGTAGGTTAAACTTTTTAATGCCTGTTTATTTTATGAAGCCTTAAACTAGAATTATCAGTCCTTTTTATCATCAAATATTTTTCTTAGCTACTTGAGAAAACATTGGAATGCACAAAATTTAAAAATAACTGGGAGAATTAACAAATTAATACTAGGTGTTCTCTGAATAGTACCTGACCTTGTGAATGTAAGAGCCTGTGTTTACTTACCAGGCCACAGTCATTTGATATGGCTTCAAGGAATTAAATCAGGCCAGGTTGGTGGAGCCGCAGTCCAACTGAGGCTGTGACAGTTTTACTGAGAGGAACCAGACTGTTTATGCCTTTATCAGAAACAGAATATAAGAGCAATTTCCAACATCAATACAGGTGTTACTCAAGAGCAATGTCTCAGGCCAATTTTACTGTCAAGTCTCCATGCTTTCTCGACTACTAAGGAAACATACACAGAGAAACACAAAGTAAGGTAAATGCTTCACTGCCTAAGGGAATTCTTCAGACTCTCAGGAACTGAAAGATATACTGTACCCAAGGAGTCATGGACTCTAACCTGACCAACCCATGGTACATGCCTCTCAAGGCAGCTAGACCAAGCCAATTTCATGGATCGCTGCTTGTGCACATGTAAATACTATTGTAAAAAGAAGCTTTCTATTCTGCTTCATACAGATAGTCCCAGCTGTCGTTCAGTTGAGCCCAAAACACTGCTGCCCAAGTTAAAACTGGTGCTGTAGCGATAGTGTCTGCCTGAAGAAGTCATTGACCAATACTCAGTGAGAATATGCCTTATCTCCACTGAGATCCATATTTCTGATTTCCGTTCAAGAGAGGAACCTTCATTGAACTCTCAAGATTCACTAGAAGCTCTGAGAAATAAGTTCTTCTCATCCCATAAGTAAAATTCCCCATGATTTCTCTCAGGGCTGCTAAACGGTTTTCCTTGTCTATTACATGTCCCCTTCCATACTTCCTTGTATGATGTACATCAAATAGAAATCACTGAATGTTACAAATTCTATTCATCATATCATAGAATGTGTTATCTATACTAATTTTGGGTTCAGCAACTTTGCTTACTGGAATCCAGTAGCTATGGATAAACATAGTATCTGCTTATGTTATCATGTTGAAAGATTGGAGCTACGTTTTTTGTTGTTGCTCTTTGGTGTTGGTGTTGGTTGCTTTGTTTTGTTTTCAATCATGCAGGAAACATTTATGAATAAGTATCTTCTGAGGCAGGGACTGTGAGACTGTCCTGGCTGTGTCTCTTCTGATGTTATGCTTCATCCATTCTGAGTATTTTCTATCACCACCACTTAGTCTAGAATTAGTGTCTTCATAACAAATAGATTCTCATTAAGTATTTGTTGGAAAAAAAATGAGTGAATGATTTAAAACATATAGCTCACAGTAGCATTAAAAATACTTTTGGTTTTTTTGTTTGTTTTGTTTTGTTTTGTTTCGAGACAGGGTTTCTCTGTGTAGCCTTGGCCATCCTGGACTCACTTTGTAGACTAGGCTGGCCTCGAACTCACAGTGATCCACCTGTCTCTGCCTCCCAAGTGCTGGGATCAAAGGCATGCGCCACCAAGCCTGGCTCAGTACTTTTGGTTTTTTAAGACAAGGTCTATTGCATAAGCATATGTTGACCCTTAACTAAAGATCACCATGCCTCATTCTTCTAAATACTAGAATCACAGGTAAGTTTATTGAACACTTTTGACTTATTAATTGTTAACCTTATCCTAGATATCTTTAATATATTGTACCATATATATTACTTTCACTCTAGGATATATAAAGGATGTTATCTCTACTTTTGACTGAAGAAATTGAAATTTGTCAAGAAAGTTCCATAGAACCACTTTGGAGTTTCTCTAAAGTTTTTATTTATTTTCTTTCAGTTTGTTTCTTTTTGATAAATCATGTATCCAAGTATCATTTCAAAACTGTATTCTCTGTAAGAACTCTATAAAATTCAATTTTTTCTTAAAAATAGAAAAGTGTGTTTGCCAAAGAGTCTCTAAACAGACACTTCAAGAGGTTCAAACTTGAAAGATAGACATGTGAAGCTGTGAGAAACATTTAACCTTGACATTCTTCCATTCTAATTGACATGTCTGCTGGTGGTTACTTGCTGAGATAAGAGGGATTTTCAATGGAGAATATGCAGGTCATTGGTTTTATGTTTGGTCCATTATAATTTATCGGAGTCTTGACAGTTCTAGGTGATAAAAAGAAGAAAGACTGGCTTTATTAGGTGATTTTCCTGTCTTCAGTAGTGATACTTTAATAGATAATAATGGTTAACAACTTGATGACATTTCCCCAATTTTACGTTAGCATTTGGAAGGTGATGAATTCTAGGACTCGGTAATGTTGGAATGAGCTCATAGCCTAGCAAAGTGAGTCTCGGAACTGCAAAACATCCATTTCTCTTAAATTTTAGCCCTATAGTTTTAGCTCAGTAGGTCTCTAAGTAAAACCTGACATTTCTATTTGACTGGTTGAGAGCCCTAGGAATTAATAAGGGCTCACCTAGATTCCTACCCATATATACCACTTTAGTATGACTCAATGAAAAACTCAAATGAGTTTCCCCTCTTATAAAAAGTAAGCTTTTGATGCCAGTAAGCATTTAGAACCAACCTTATATCTAAGATGCTTTTTGTGACTTGGGGGGTGAGGTGTGAAATTTTATAATTTGACTGCATTATCACTCAGACCTCCTCTCATTTATTCTTGACCCCAAAACTGCGATATGGAAAAATATTCATAGAATCATGATTCGAGAATGCAAACATTCCAAGAAATGGTAATACCTTTGCTGACATAAATGGTTTTTGCATACATGATTGTCAAGCCAACTAGATGCACCATGCAGTCTAGGATAGAAGGGAAGACATTCTAGCCATGAGACAGAAAACAGGGAGAGAAAGCTTACATATGACAGCCACATCACACTGTTTGCAAACTCCATTCCTTCTAGTCTGTCTCTCAGTGTTTTTCTTCCCTTTCTTCTTTGATCCCATCATTGTTTTTTTTTTTTCCATTATTCAAATTCTCCTTTAGAATAAGACCTTATCATAGAGCTTGACTAATTCAGCAGAGGTGCTACGACTGCAAAATTCCAAAATCAGTAAACCCCAAGTCAGATGTGTTCTTGCTGTCATTGGAGATGGAAAGGCTTGTTGCCAAGGAAAGCTGGTACTGTCTGGAAGTATGTAGTGGCTCAGTGCTTACTATCAGCAAGGAAGCAGAAGCCTTGTTTTGACAGCCGCTAGAAATCTGAACTGGTATGTAGATTTTCCCACAAATACATCAGTGAAAATCCAGTGCCATTGTGCATGTATGTATTCATGGATGTGTATATACTTAAATATGTGTGTTTGTGTGTGTGTGTGTGTGTGTGTGTGTGTGTGTGCATGCATGTATAACACTACTACTTAGAGAGGAATTATAAATTTTAGATATAGTAGCAGGAATATGGGGAAGTTGGTGAGAGCAGAGAGAAAGACACTTGATAAAAGTAATCACATATAAAACTCTAATTTATTTTATTATTTTTAGATTTTAATTTGTTCACTTTACACCCTGATTTTAGCTCCCTCCCTTGTCACCTTCCAGTCCTACCCTCCCTCCTTCATAACTCATCTCTCCCTTCCCTAGTTCTTAGAAAGGGGAGCCCTTCTCCCCTAACATCTGATCTCAGCCTATCAAGTCTCATCTGGACTGCCTGTATCCTCTTCCTCTGTGGCCTGGCAAGGCCATCCCACCAGGGGGAAGTGATCAACATATGGGGACCAGAGTCTATGTGAGAAGTAATCCTGTCTACTTGCTGTCTACTACATCTAAGCAGAGGGTCTAGTTCCTCACCATGCATGGTCCTTGGTTGGTGCATCAATCTCTGCAGCACCTCCTCCTCTGCCTGGATTGATTGGCTTCATGGGTCTTCCTGTAGAGCTCCTGACCCCTCCAGGTCCTTCTCTTCCCCAACTCTTCCAGAAAACGCCCTGTTCTCCACCTCAAAGTTTGGCTGTGTGTCTCAGCATCTGCTTCCATCCCCGTGGAGTCTTTCAGAGGACATCTACGGTAGGCTCCCTTCCTGTTCCTTCTCTCCAACTGCTTCTGGTGTCTATTCTAATTGTCATTCTGAATGAGAAACAGACATTATTTAGCTTCTTTAGGTCTGTGTATTATAGTGTGATTATCCTATACTGTTTGTCCAATATCTAGTTATAAGTGAGTATATACCATGAATGTCTTTCTAGGTCTGAACTACATCACTCAGGGTGATCTTTCCTATTTCCATCCATTTGCCAGCAAATTTCATGATTTCCTTCTTTTTAATAGCCAAGGAGTATTCTGTTGTGTACATGTGCCACATTTATCCTGCCTACAAGCTGTGCAGGGATAAAAAGAACAGAGATTGAGGGAATGATCAACAAATGCCTAGCCACCTCATGCAAGAGAGCCAACCCCCTGAAACTATTACAGACACTCTGATTTGCTTGTAGATGGAAGCCTGGCATTGTTCCACTCTGAGAAGCCCTACCCAGCAACAGATAGAAACAGATGCTGAGACTCACAGCCAAACTTTAGGTAGAGTCTTGTAGAAGAGTGGGAGGAAGGATATAAGGATCTGACGGGAACCGGAGCTCCACAGGAAGAACAACAGAGCAAACTATCTGTGGCCCAGGCGGATTGTAGAGATTGAAACATCAACCAAGGATCATGTATGGACTAGAACTCCGGCCCCTTTGCACACATACCCATGAGCATCTTGGTCTTCATGTGGGTCCCCTAGAAAAGGGAGCCAGGACTGTCTCTGACATGGACTCTGTTGCCTGCTTTTTGTTGACTTCCTTCTGGTGGAGCTGCCTTGACAGGCCACCATGGTTAAGGATGTGTTGAATCTTCATGCAACTTGATGTCCTGGGATGGGTAGGTGGGGGGGCTACTTCCTCTCTTCTGAACGGTAAGGGTAGGAGGATACAGGTAAGAGGGAGAGAGGGTGTGACTGAGAGGAGAGGAGGGAGGGGGCTATACTTAGGATGCAAGTTGAATAAATAAATAAATTGAAAATGTTTTAAAAGGAATATTCAGTAATATCAGAACCATGATTTCAGCTTTGTGAGACCACAGGAAGAAACCCAATTTGGCTTGTGGATATTTGGAACATACAGAACTATGAGATATTGTTTTAGATCTGGAGATTTGTGGCATTGTATTAAGTTAATAGTCAAACAATCTTATATCTCCCTCACACAGAGAAAAATTTGCCAGTATACACAGCAACTCATAAAATTATGTTCTCAACTATCTGAAGACATAATTTTGTCTAAATATTTGTTTATAAGTTTTGTAATTTTGCTTTGTTCTCTTTCATTTTGACTATAAATCATGTATTTTATGTATTCAAAATATTTTTCTAGTTCAATCCATTTGTCCAAAAATTTCGGGAATTCCTTGTTTTTAATAGCAGCATAGTATTCCATAGTGTAAATGTACCACAGTTTCTTTATCCATTCTTCTATTGAGGGACACTTAGGCTGTTTCCATGATCTGGCTATTATGAATAAGGCTGCTATGAACATAGTTGAGCATATGTCTCTATTGTATGCTGGAGCATCTTCTGGGTATATTCCAAGAAGTGGAATAGCTGGGTCTTGAGGAAGCCCTATTCCCAGTTTTCTGAGATAGCACCAGACAGATTTACAAAGTGGCTGCACTAGTCTGCATTCCCACCAGCAATGCAGGAGTGTTCCTCTTTCTCCACATCCTCACCAGCATGTGGTGTCACTTGAATTTTTTATCTTAATCAATCTGATGGTTGTAAGATGGAATCTCAGAGTTGGTATGTACACACTTATAACTGGACACTAGCACAAGGGGCAGGCCTCATGAAAGTCTTCACTTACCAGGAAAATGAGATAGAGGTGAGGACATCCTATTGTGACTCCAGGTGAGAAAAATATAGGAAATAGGGAAATAGAAGGATCCAGAGGGTCCTAGAAACCTACAAGAAGAACACTATGATGAGTGGATCTGGGCCCAGGAGTTCTGCTCAATCTAAGGCACCAACCAAGGACAATACGTGCAGTCATCATCAAACCCCTACCCAGATCTAGCCAAGGGACAGAACATTCTCTGCAGTTAAGTAGAGACTGGGAACTGAATTTCACATGAACTCTGGTCCCCCATATTTGGCCATATCCCCTTGATGGCGAGGCCTGATGGCACTTGGAGGAAGGATAGCAGAATACAAAGAAGAGACTTGATAGCCTAGCCTCATATTCAAGTGGAGGAAGTCCCCCTCAGTCACAGTCATAGGGAAAAGGAATGGGTGAAAGCAGGAGGGAGGGAGGAATGAGAGGATGCATGGGGTGGAACAGCAAAGGACATGTAATATGAATTATCTTATTTTTCAATAAAAATGTGTTTAAATAAAACAAAAAACAAAATATTTTTAAGATTACCCAGACTGAGAAAGACATGCATGGTATATACTCACTTATAAATGGATATTAGCACAACACAGTCATCCCCTGAGTGACTCCATCCAGCAGGGAATCAGAACAGATGCTGGGACTTGCAGCTAGACTCTGGCAAAGAGCTGAGAGCTGTATGGAAAAGTGGGGGAATGGAAGAAACTGGAGGGGTCACGAACTCCACCTGACTGGAGACCATCAAAGCTGGTGGATCCGGACCCAGGAAGCCTTGCACAAACTGATGCACCAACTAGGGATAATGCATGCAGAGAATCTAGACCCCCTGTTCTGATGTAGCCAATGGACAGCTCATTCTCCACACTGGGGGAGGGGACTGCCTTGACATAAACTCTGGTGCCTGTGATTTGATAAATTTCCCTTGTTAGAGCAGCCTTGAGGGCTTACAGAGAAAAGGGATGCCGGCTATCCTGATAAGACCTGATAGGCTGTGGTCAGTTGGTGGTGAAGGAGCCTCCTATTCCCATCAGAGGACTAAGGAAGGGGAATAAAGCTGAAGAGGGAAGAGGGTGAGTACAAGAGGGTTAACAACTGAGATGTAATATGAATAAATTATAAACATCGAAACATCTATACCTCTTGAGGAAAAGTAGGTTGGTTAGGCATTTTTTTTTTAATTTCAATTAATTATTTATAATCTCTGTCCCTTTTGATAAGCATAAAAATCATAACTATTTTTATTCATGTAAAGAAATACCTTAGGTTACATAAGTTGTATACATTTACATCAGAGTAGCAGAGCCAGCCTTAAGGGACAGAATTTCTTCAGTATTCTATTTATCTACCTCTTTTCTTTATGAAGCATCCCAGAATCTCTGTAGTATCACTGTGTAACCATGGAATTGTTACAGGGCAGAGGTTATTATGAAAAATTGGATCTACCTAAGAATTTCTTGTAAGAAAAATGATACCAAGATCATTCCTTTTACAGCAGGAAGTGAAGAAGCACTTGTTTAATGAAAAAATGTCCGGTCTTTACAATGGGAACCAGACAAACCACCTGCCTTTCTCATCTCTCAGGAGTAATTAAAGATCTCTGGTGTTGTAATTGACATTTGTCTTTAAGTTGAAAATACTTTTTTAAAGAACACAAGAGAAAGAAATTATGATGTCATGTTCCTTATCTCTGGTTAACAATCAGTTGGTCACCAAGAATTTCCTTGGTATTCCCAGTCCAAGGATTATGATCCAAGAGCCTATGTTATACAGCACAGCATCTTCAAATCCTATACATCTTGACAGCCTTTGGGAGCTTATTGAGTACACTCTGCTGGGTTACTATAGAGGTTACTATACAGCAGCCTTGGGTAAGGCCAAGAGTTTGCCATTCTTATAATTTCCAGGAGATGCTATTGTTGCTTTTATGAGTGCTTCAGCTCTTATGTGATGACTAGCATAATCCCAGAATTTTTAACCTTGCATAGCATAGGGAAGTATAGATTGTATCCACATACTTGCTAAAGGGCAGTGGGCTGTTTTCTTTCTAACCACAGAGTGAAGTTATTATGAAGCCAAGCTTTTTATCTGGCAACAGACAAAAATTAACAGCCAATCCCAATCAGAGAAACAAAAACAAATACAACAAAAATCTAACAAGATTGTGAACTTATCTACAGGGCTTTGTAGCTAGAAACAAACTGGTTGTGATCTAGAATGATTACTCTGGATCTACTCAAGATACCAGGGAAGGAGAACAGCTCAAGTGCAGTATTAACTTGTAATTACATGGTGGAGGTCTAGAGAAGTAGCTTTGAGATGTTATATTAAGTAGTACTTACTCATTGTCTTAATATTATCTCTCTCTCTCTCTCTCTCTCTCTCTCTCTCTCTCTCTCTCTCTCTCTCTGTCTCTCTCTCTCTTTCTCTCTCTCTCTCTCTCACACACACACACACAATCATCATCATCAAATATTATTTGCCTTAGATTTTTGTGCTGTGTTCTGTTTTCAGTCATAGGATCTTGAGCACAGTTTAGTGTTTCCAGCATTTGTTCCACTGTCATTTTATTTTTCTTATTTTTTAATTACTTAGTTAATTAAAAATTTTTTTGTTAATTTATTCTTGTTACATCTCAATGGTTATCCCATCCCTTGTATCCTCCCATTCTTCCCTCCCTCCCATTTCCCTCTTATTCCCCTCTCCTATGACTGTTTCTGAGGGGGATTTCCTCCCCCTATATATGCTCATAGGGTATCAAGTTTCTTCTTGGTAACCTGCTATCTTTCCTATAATTAATTAATTTTTATTTAATTAATTTATTCACATAACATCTAAATTGCTCTCCCATCCCTTGTATTCTCCCATTCCTCCTTCTCTCCCACTTTCACCCTATTATCCTCCCCTCTGTCTGTGATGGAGGGGGACCTTCTCCCCCAATATATGATCATAGGCTATTAAGTCTCATCTTGGTCTCCTGCTCATTATTGCTCCGAATGCCACCAGGCCTCCCCATCATGGGGAAGTGGTCAAATATGGGGCACCAGAGTTCATGTCCAAGTCAGTCCCTGCTCTCCATTCAACTGTGGATAATGTCTTGTCCATTGGCTAGGTCTGAGAAGGGGTTCAATGTTTACTGCAAGTATTGTCCTTGGCTGGTGCAGTAGTTTGAGCAGAATGCTTTGGCCCAGATCCGCCCATCGTGATGTTCTTCTTGTAGGTTTCTAGGACCCCCTGGATCCTTCTATTTCCTTATTCTCCCATACTTCTCTCACCTAGAGTCCCAATAAGATGTCCTCACAACTATCCCAATCTCCTGATAAGTGAAGACTTTCATGTGACATGCCTCTTGGGGTAGTGTCCAATTATTAATGAGTATATACCATGTGAATCTTTCTGCTTCTATCCTAACTCACTCAGTTTGATCATTTCTAGTTCCATCCATTTGCCCACAAATTTCAGAATTTCCTTGTTTTTAATAGCTGAGTAGTATTCCATGGTGTACATGTACCACAGTTTCTTTATCCATTCTTTGACTGAGGGACATTTAGGTTGTTTCTAGATTCTGGCTATTATGAGTAAGACCACTATAAACACTGTTGAACATATGCCCTAGTGTTGTGTGCTGGAGCACCTTCTGGGTATATTCTAAGGAGGGGAAGACTGGATCTTGAGGAAGCCCTATTCCCAGTTTTCTGAGATAGCACCAGATATATTTCCAAAGTAGCTATAATAGTTTACATTCCCACCAGCAATGAAGGAGTGTTCCTCTTTCTCCACATCCTTACCAGTATGTGCTGTCACTTGAGTTTGTGATCTTAGCCATTCTGGTGGGTGTAAGATGGAATCTCAGAGTTGTTTTGATTTGCATTTCCCTGATGAGTAAGGAGGTTGAGCATTTCTTTAAGTGTTTCTCAGCCATTAGATATTTCTCTGTTGAGAATTCTGTTTAGTTCTGAGCCCCATTTCTAAATTGGGTTATTTCATTTGATGGTGTTTAATTTCTTGAGTTCTTTATATATTTTGGATATTAGACCTTTGTCAGATGTAGGGTTGGTGAAGATCTTTCCCAGTCTGTGGGCTGTCCCTTTGTCTGTTGAACAGTGTCTCCCGCTTTAAGCTTCTCAGCCTTATGAGGTCCCATTTATTGATTGTTGACCCTAAAAGACCTGGGCTGTTGGTGTTCTGTTCAGGAAGTTGTCTCTTGTGCCATTGTGTTGCAGGCTCTTCTCCACCTTTTCTTGTAACCAATTTAGTGTCTCTTATTTTTTTTAGACTGTTTCCAGCAGTAGAACTGCACACTGACTGCCCAAGATAAAAAGATAACTTGATTTCCTGGTACCTTACTCAAGTCTCTGTAGTTCAACAGCAACTGCTTTAAAGTATTTAGCTGTTTTCTAATTCCTCTTTTGAACTTTTTTTGGCTCCACCATTTCATTTACTTTATTCCAATTAGTTATTAATAGTTTCTATTTTACTACATTTCGTGAGAAGCTTACAAGCACTAATGTTTCTCACAGTGGATAAATCTGGAGATTTTGTAAGCTATGCAATACAATCAATATTGAGGCATGTTTTCCCTTCATTCCTAGGCTATCCTAACTCTTTTTTTTTTAATTTTCCATTTTGTCTGCTCATCTCTGTGCTTGTTGCTTCCATTACACTTGCTGTATGTAGCTTATTATATAAATGTTATGCATAAGACATCTCTAATGTATAGCTAACTAAAATTTTACTATGCATGTCAAGTCCAACCATCTCCTAATGGAAAGAAACAATTTTTCAGAGTAGTTATTTTTATTGTTCTGCTGCAGTGACAACTATTGATTTCTGTAGGCAAATATTAGCAGGTTTTGGTTTTGACCCTTGTATCACTGGAAAATATGTAGTCCCAGCAGCCTTCCCATATCTCTGGTAGATGTAAGCATGGGTTCAACCAACTCTTTTTTTTTTTTTTTTTTTTTTTTTGGTTGTGTCTATAACTTCATTTTCATATACCAAATACAGCATAGTAACATCTACCTCAGAAGTATGTGCATTGTGTTGGGTGTAAGTAATGTAGAGATGATGATAACTTAAAGTGTATCAGTAAAGTTGTTTCACATCTACAACCCTTTGGAATTCATGCTCTCATGTGGTGCGTGTTTACTAGTTGGAACTGCTAAAACACCTTTTCTCCTTTCCTGATGCAGGGAGGACAAGATTGGCATCAACGGAGAGAGCTCAGGTGACTTACCTCTTTCTGTTTATTAAATCAAAAATATAATGTTCATTTGTCCATGTAGTGACAAACTTGATTACAAAAACTCAAACTCTTGTAAATATCCACATTCTTTGCTTTTCTGCAAATGAATTTTTGGCCTTGCCTTGAAAAATGAGATCCATCCTAAACTCCCCTGGCTGAGTTCCTCCCTAATGGCCAAGCTATAGCGTACCTGAATGAAACATCTTGAGTTTTTGTCACTCTGATCACTATCATTGCTGATATGGAACATCAGAAGGTAGGTTATTCTTTTCATGAAAGATAGACCTGTATGACTGTGAGTAGTGTGCAGAGTTTCTTCTGCCCTAATATGATATCTGTGGCCCTAGTTCTGTGTTCTGCAGAATTCTTTCTCTCCATCAACCCAGCATGCATTCCTCTTCTGCTCTACTATTAATATAAGTCTAGTACCTAGGGTCCACTGCTTCACCCCAACCTTTAGCCACCAACATAACTTCTAATACAAAAAACATTTCTACAGACTTCAAAGAAATAGAAATTGTATTTTACTATTTTCCAAGTCTCTTTTCACATTCTGGCTGTACTTTAATCTTTCAACTGCTTTAGGAGTGGGATTAGGCTTGGATCCTTTCATAATCTGTGCACCTCACTTTTCATATCTGAACTCCTCGATCTACGTCCCCAAGATTCATGTATTCAGATATTTTAAAAAATGGAACCACAGAAAACATGATTAGTTACCATCATTCAATGTTGGAGGGTCACACCACTGTCTCTCAATGGATCCCCTCTACACACTGAGAAGGCATTAACTTATTTCTTTATGTTCTCCTAGACAATGAAGAGTAACAGCTTTAAGAAACCAAAACATTATATTAAACTAACTTTGAAAGACCCATCATTATACCCACGTATGAGTGCTTCTGTCACTCCTCAAGAGAGAGTCTTAGAGTCTTTTTTTTTTTTTTTCAGTAGATGTCAATTAACAAAGAGACTTACAAACAGAAAATGTGCAGAGTAAGAGACCGTGGAATGTTCATGTTATAATTAAGAATGAGATGCCACACAACTGATATGATATGGAAAGACTTATAGAAAATGGGAGAGAAGAAGAGAGGAATTAGGGCCTGAGTGGGCCATGAAGGTAGACAGACAGAGATATAGAAACAGTGGAAGAGAGAGTGGGGTGGGAGGGGGCAGGGGGAGAACAGGAGCCCCTTAGGGAGAGTGCAAGAGAGGTAAGAGAAGAGTGCTACAGAGAGAGGAAGTGGCAGGTTTGTACCTTTAAAAATTGGTGGTGCCAGGCTCTGATGTCTTAGGTTGCTAAGCAACCTAGAGCCTTATTATAATATGCTAATATTTCAGATGTATACAAGACAGTTTATATTACAGTCTCTACTATTATGGTTCAAGGCTCATTGTGAAAGAAGTGTCAGAAAGTTTGTAAGAGCCAGAGGACAACGAAAGACTATTTTCTGGATACAACAGGGCAGTTGCACATATAAAGCAATAGTAGTTGAAACAGCATGCATAACACCTGTACAAACTCAAGCCAGACAAAATTACAACACGAAGAATGGAACTATTGGCAATTGACAGCCACCGTGAGAGGCAGACTTGTTTTTCTTTAGTGATGTAGCTTGTGTTGGGTTGACTCCCTTCTTGTGAAGGCCACATATCCAAAAGTATTATGGCAGGACAAATTGGACTGGTAGATTAAAATTTGAGTGAGAGGACACAGCTGGGCAAGCTAGGAAAGAGGAATGGATCTGGGAGGAGCGAAGAAAGGAAG
The DNA here is from genome assembly GCF_903995435.1 of Acomys russatus. NCBI lineage: Eukaryota > Metazoa > Chordata > Mammalia > Rodentia > Muridae > Acomys > Acomys russatus. The sequence continues at coordinate 101,671,322 of NC_067137.1, forward strand.
AAATTCAATCAAAATACATTGTATAAAGTTAGGATAGTCTACCTTTACTGATTAAGAATTAAGGTCTGCTTTTTAGCTTATCAAAATATTCTATAAACAGGTTCAATATTTTACAACAAGAAAATAGGTGCAGATGAAGCAGTTACAATTGGCTTATTATCATTCCCAGACCTAAACTCTGAATTTCAAGATGGCAAAGGTATGAAGCACAGCAGCCCAAACAAGAACCAGATTTTTCAGTCCTGGGAAGGCTAACTTCTGTTTCTCTAAAAGCCTTGAACTGTGAGGAAAGAAGTAGTCAATGAAAGGCCTCAGTTAAATTCTGGTTGTTGTGTGACGAGGGTTAAAAATGATTCCATGAAGGCAATAGACAAAGGCATCCACAGGAGTGTGATCCAGGGGCTCAGAATGTCAGCAAAGCTCATCTCATTGTTCCTTTTATTATCAGTAGGCCGTCTCTGCTGCCTGTGTTGGTGGTTTGGATGGGATTTTTATAGCAATGTTTACTCCATCCCATATGTGCAACATTTTGTGCAAGTCAAGTTTCTTGTTCTTTTGGAATTCAGCTCTGCAGATTCCAGGTTACATATCTCAATTCCCCCACAGCTATCAGGGAGGCAATTTCATCATCACTCCCCAGTGTTGTTTACTCCCAGACATAATGTCAGTGGACTGGAGATTCATTGGGACTATTTCCTGTTGCTACTTAACAGGAGAACCATTTACTTTGCAGGCAGGAGACATAAATCCTCAAGCAACCTTACATTATGACATTATCTCAAATTCAGCAACTTGATTTGATAAATTTAAAATGATATGATTGGCAATCACTACATTTAATCCATTAAGAGGATGTTTAAAAGAAATTTGGTTTAAATGAATGATGTCAGGATCCTTCTAGGTCCTTTAGCTGGAAGAGCTAATTTGCAACCTTCTTGTTATCCTGAATCTTAAGATCCTAGTCTCTTATCACTCATCTAAAGAGATCTAAATGTGGATGTGCATAATGCTTTCTCACAAATCACATCAAGAAATAAATAAAGCACTGTGACAAAATTGGGCTATTTAAAGTAAGAATACTAGATGGTACCAGAAAGCATGTCTCATGCCCATAATCCTATATCTTGATAGATAGAAGCAGGGGATTCAGAGGGTTCAAAGCTGGAAAGGGCATTATCTCTTTCTGGGCTTCACAACAAGTTTAAGGACAGCTTGAGCTACACCGAAGACTGAAAACAAACAAAAAAGACCTACAAAGGGGATGGAGAGATGACTCAGTAGTTAAAAGCTCTTGCTGTCTGAACATGATGATGAGAATTTGTATGTCCTCTCCCACATAATAAACTGGGTGTGGTTCCATGTATCCCTGTAGTCTCAGTTCAGAGAGAGGCAGAGGCAGAGACTTTGAGAGCATTGTTGGCTATAAACCTTGGTAAAATAAACAAACAATTTAACCAAACCAAACCAAACCAAAACAAAATTACCCCCAACCAAACAAAACACAACAAAACAACAAAAATCATGTTCTCCATATTCAGGGAAAGACCCTGCCTCAAAGGAATATGGTATAGAGGGATGGAACAAATAAAAGCTCTCCTCTTCTCTTTTCAGAAACACCTACACATTGACACTCTCCTCTCTCTCTCTCTCTCTCTCTCTCTCTCTCTCTCTCTCTCTCTCTCTCCTCTCTCTCTCTCTCTCACACACACACACACACCATCATAACAAATATGCAAATCAAAAAGAACATATATAATTAAGATTCTTATATTGTTGCCTAATAGCCAGTTGTGATGACTACTACCCCTTCTTGTCAAATAAAGTCCATCTCTGGTCAGCTATTAGACACACCTCTGGGTGCATCTAGGAGGATATTTCCTTGGACAGATAAACTGATATGGGGTAGACTTTCTTCTTGCTTGGAAAGCACCTTTGGGCAGCAGCCCAACTCTGAAGCTGTCTGAGAAAAATCAGTGCTTCTTTCATTTGCTTACCTTGCTCCTTGACAGAGAGTACATCTACTATGTTGTTGGCTCCATACTCGAGGTTTCTTTAGCCTCTCAATGTAAACTAAACACCAGCAACTCCTTCAGAAACTCCAGGATTTCAACACCAGATTAGGGCTGCTGAAGAGAAAGAGCATCTTCTAGATCCCTAGCCTTTCCAGTATACAGATTACTTTTATTTGAGTACATGTATGTCAGTCTAATAGATGGCTAGAGTAATGTATATTCATTCTATTGGTTCTATTTCCCTAGAACACACTGACCAGTACACTAGGGTGACTATTATTATGCAATTAAGGTACTTTGGTTTCATACATATATGACAAGTCTTAAACTGGGCTGTGGAACTGCTAATAAAAGGAAAATGACTCCCTTTGTCTCCCTGAACCTTTCAGAGTGCTTCATATTAAGCATGCTTGTGTTTAATATTCCTGCCGAGATGATTGTCATTTTCAATAACTGAAAAGTATGTCTTCAGTAAAAATCTATGCATTATCACTCATAATGAAAGGTAGAAACAAGCTTTGATCATTTGTGTGTGTGTGTGTGTGTCTCTTTTGTTACAAAGAAAGGAGAACTCAGTCCCAGAGACATGACCTAATTTGTCCAAAGTAATACAGCTTTGTAGGAACTGAAATAGGAGTAGAATTTGTGTCCTACTTCTAATCCTTGCGGCTGTGAAGCCATCTAGAGCAATGAACACTTAACTATAGGATTAGGAGGAGGAAAGCACATGCCATTACCGTAGGTCCTTCTGATGGAGTGCCTTGGTGACATCTGTGGCCTCCCTAGTCTTTTGGAGTAATTTCCTAAGAGTGTACTTGTCTTAGTTAAAGTTTCTGTTGCTAGAGTGAAATATCATGACCAAAGCAACAGTTTATCACCAAAGGTGGTGAGGAAAAAAACACAAGGGGCCGGAATCTTGAGTCAGGAGCTGATGCCAAAGACCACACAGGATGCTGATTACTGGCTTGCTCCTCATGATTTGCTCATAGAAGCCAGGATCACCATTATGGCACCACCCACAATGGGATGGGCCCTTGGGCATTAATTACTGATTAAGAAAATGCCTTCCAGGCTTGCTTACTGCCTGATCTCATGGAAGCATTTTCTTGATTGAGGTTCCTTCCTCTCAGATGACCTCAGCCTGTGTCAAGTGACATAAAACTAGCCAACACAAACAGAAGCAGAGCTTAGCTTCTGATTAGTTGCTACTCTGAATGTATTGTATATTTTATTTACCAAAGGAGTGTCATATTTAAAAAAAGACAGAGCCGGGCATGGTGGCGCACACCTTTAATCCCAGCACTCGGGAGGCAGAGGCAGGCGATTGCTGTGAGTTCGAGGCCAGCCTGGTCTACAAAGTGAGTCCAGGACAGCCAAGGCTACCCAGAGAGACTCTGTCACAAAAACCCAAAAAATAAAATAAAATAAAAAACAAAAAAAAAAAAATAAAAAAAGACAGAAAAGGAACTAAGAGATGGCTTAGAGCCTAAAAGCATGGCAAGCCCAGTGAACGGAGAAACTGGAGATTGATTCCTGAAACACATGAAGAAAAGGAAAAAGAAAAAAAAAATTTTTTTTGGAAAAAGAATAATTGATTCCACAGAAATTGTTATCAGATCTCTACAAGTACGCCAGCCACACATACAGACACATCACACACACCACACACACACACACACACACACACACACACACAGAGAGAGAGAGAGAGAGAGAGAGAGAGAGAGAGAGAGAGAGAGAGAGAGAGAGAGAGAGAGAGAACAATGAAAGAAGATAATTAAATAACAAAACAATATTTTAACTTTTGTTCCTCCCCCTTTTTAAAGTCAATTTCTTAATCTGTTTTATTTTACTTTTTTAAAGAATGAGTTTATTTATTTTGGACTCACAATAACATGATTATGTGTTCCTTGCGTTATTCCCTTGAAGAAACCATGTCCTGAAGTAATACATTCCAACCACTTTGCTTTATCCTTACGAGTAGCAAAAATGGAAGTCAGTCTTTAAAAGACTGACTTTAACCATGAATAAGAAAAAGAATGGGCTTTAGAGGGTCAGCGTTTAAGGCATTAGTGAAGATAGCATCCTATTTTCCCTATTCATCTAATGACACAAATGGGCCTGCAATCATAATCCTGGTCATTCCTCATGAGGTTTATAACAGCCATCTTATGCCAGCTTGAAACTGTTTCCAACTCACATGCCAAAAATGTACTTACTTCTATGAATACATTTCACACACTTCAATGTTTTTACGTGTATAAATTGAGTCATTTCTATTTGGTACAAGATATGGAAAGTCCATCTTACCCATTACTAAATTTTAATACTGTGAGGTTACAGAAATACCAACTCTCTTCTTCAAAACTTTTAAATAAAATGGCCACCCACCCTCCACTGGACACCCAGAGGAGCTTGAAAATGTGACAAGCCAGAGAAGGACCTGATTAGGGAAAACCTGCATCCTGCTGCTGTTGTCACCAATTTCCATGCCAGCCTAAGAACAACATGGCCACGAGTGTGAATGCATAAGTTAGCCTCAAATGTAGATGGAAACTGACAGAGTCACCTCAAAATATCATTGGTAGCTCATAAATTAAAAAAAAAAAAGTCTGCTTCTCTGATCCAGGTCAGGGAACAACATATGAAAGAGGATGGATTCACTGGAGTCCCGTGGTTGAGATAAAAAAAAGTTAAAATCTGGAATCACCTTTTTGTATGTGTGCTTAATCCCATCTAGGTTTACTTTTCTGAACTTCAGTTTGACTCAGCTTGAATCTTTAAATTTGGATAAAATGGCTGTCTTTACAGTATACCGGGGGAGGGGGTGGAGAGCGAGGAAGAGAGGGGATGTTTTCAAATGCTGCTTCTTATTTCATATTAATTCTTTACCCTTTCTGTTTTACCGAGATTGTTTGCCTTATTCTCGAATGCTAAGGATTATCAGAAATGAAGTGTATGACTATGTTTTACAAGACACCGTTACAACTGCTATTATTCAAGCATTTATTCTGTTATGTGCAATAAGTGAAATTCTTGACATCTGTCACTCTTCAAAATAACAGATGATATAGAATATAGAACAGATATGACCATTTTGCAATACAGAAAGTGCAGATCATAACACAGGCAGTATCCAACAAGCTCTCAGGGAATAACACACAATGGGAAGGCATCTTCTTTTCATATTTAAGGTGTTTAGTATAAGCAAGAAAATATGGTGTATGCTTAGAACAGTGGGAGAGACAACAGATACTCTTCAAAATGTGCCATTTATTTGGGACTGACAAATCAGTAGACAGTGTGTGACTACAAACAAGGATATACTAGATAAAAATGAGCTGAGGTGGAAGTGGATATCATATGTGGAAACACAGAAAAGAAAAATAGTCTTGAGCCAGGCACCAATCACTGTGCATACTCTCAAGGTAGAAGAAAGGAGAGCAGCATGCAGGGATCAACTTCTCTGTCACCCAGAGTCACTTCTCCAGGGCATACCTGCTGAGAGACAAAAAAAGCACCTAGCAGATTAGCCAAACTCTGGGATTTAAGGCAAGGTTTGAAGGAAAAGAAATCTCTAGGGATACATAAAATATAGGAAGCTCCTTTGTTAGGTAAAAGGCTAAAAAGGCTCAGCTGTGCCACAAGTCACCTGAGGGAAGAGGGGGAGACTTGGGGCATCCAGAATTGAATAGTTCAATTCTGTTTTGACTTTAACTGGAGCAGATGCACTGGGAAATATCTGAGGTCTCTAAACCCCAGCCTCTTCAGCAGGCAAAATGCCTTTTCTGTATTTTGCGGAACATACGGATATCCTAGGGGTTTCTAGTCATATAGGCCTGACTCGCTGTTTCTTTGGTACTCATTAAATCTCAAACACAGAGCCAACCACCAGTGGTGCTATTTTTCTCCTGTGTGTTTGAGAGCATGGATTATGACAATTTCCATGCAAAGCGTTTCTCATATAGTATATAGGAGGTATTTTAGTTGGCTCTATATGTTTTATTTTTTATGAGTGCCCTCTGATTTTCAGCCTTTTCGTTTATCCTTCATATGGGCTGCTGAATTAAAAGAAAAGAAAAGCAGATACATGAGGCTATTTTGCTTTTCTTTTCTCTGTGTGCAGGCATGCTGATCAGCCAGCAGATGCTGCCCTCCTGCACAGGAAGGAGCAGAGATATATTTGTCTTGCACCTTGAGCTATCTTCAGTTCCCAGCTAAGCCAGCTGTGGAGGCTGGCAAATGCATTCAGCCACACTTGAAATTTTAGAGAGCAAAGTGCTACCCAAAGAATCTTTCCAATGCTCAGATCTGTTCTGACTTAAATGGCATTCTCTTGCTAGGAAATATTTAGGGTAAATCTCTAAATTAGTTCAATAGAGAGTAGCTGGAGGAACAGAAGATCCTCAGGCTGGAAGTTAACAGAACTACAGTGAAACAAAGCGTGATGAGTCAGAAATATAACTCCATGCCTGTAATCCCAGCACTCTGGGAGGCAGAGACAGGCAAATCTTTGTGAGTTCGAAGCCAGCCTGGTCTACAAAGTGAGTCCAGGAAAGCCAAGGCTACAAAGAGAAACCTGTCTCAAATAACAACAACAAAAACAAAAACAACAACAACGGACGAAGAAAGAAAGAAAGAAAGAAAGAAAGAAAGAAAGCTCTATATATACAGAGTCAAGTGGCTCAGAAATCAATATTAGAATGCAGAGAGATCTGATCTAGGGCCTGACTTTCCACAAGCTGAGTTGTAGGTGATTTGTGCACAATATTTCACAGTACTATAAAGATGAAATGAGATAACACATCTAACATTATTAGCATATTAGCAGGCTCATAGTAATTGGGCAATAATTTATGTTCTGTATTATTTATAGTAATGATTGTTATTGAAGTACCAAATAACACTATTTAATATTGTGAAGTTTTTAGATTATCTGTATGAAGTGATTTTGGAGTGTGTTTAATCTTATGAACAGTATATGACTTTTCAAAAGACTTGTTTACCATCCTCTTTTGATTTGCCATCTGAAATTCCTTTTGAGCTTGAATTAGTATAGTACTATTTAGTGTTTTGAGTCTTGCAAATGAAATAAAATGCAGGGAAAGTGAGATCTGCATTGAACTTCACTGTACTACTCCTGAAGCCAAATAGAAGTTTTGGAAACTCTTCTCAATTTGCTACACCTTAGTAGGATAAGAAATTGGGCACTCAGTTTCTGAATATGTTGATCTTTACCTACATCTAAGATTTCATAGAAAGATGTAAGGTGACAATTGGTCTGGAATCTTCTGTTTATTTGATCTGTATCTCAATGGTTCATGTTCTGATAGTTGATGCCCACTACAGTTCCATGCCTAAGAAATGGGTCCTAGATGCTAAAGAGATGGTTCAAGGCCTAAGCACACTGACTGCTCTTTCAGAAAACCGAGTTTAATTTCCAGAGCCCACATAGAGCCTCAGAGATTGTAACTCCAGCCCTAGGCAATCCAATGCCTCTTCCAGCCTCTGTGGTCACTTATACACATGTAATACAGAGACATATGCAATAAACACACTAATACACACCAGAAATGAAAGTGATAAATGTTATAAAAGAGGGAGCTGTATATTTATACTTTGGTTCCTACATCTATCAACTTTAGCGCTAGTTCACTGACTGATATTAGTGAGCAGAGAGAAGTGTCTTTGGCTATGAAAATATATCTGCCTGCTCAGACTGGAAAATAAACAGTGTCCTTAGCCATGTGTGCTATGCAACTTTATCCCAAGTAACAATTTTTTAAAGTATGACTCTCTCATAAGTAGAATAGCCTTCTCATGAAGGTAATGCTGAGACTGGATTCCCTGCATTTTAATATGTATATTTTAATATGTGTATTTGGCCAATATTTGGCTGTTAACTTGGTTGCACTTAAATGTACCAAAAAGCTAAATAAATACTCACCAGTTGCTTCTTCATCCTTCCTCCCTGTACATGTAGTCCAGACAGCATTAAGTAAAAACGTACCTAAAATCCTGCCTTGCCTTGCTTTGAGTAAAGCTAGCAACATCCCATAGGTTGGGAATCTGAATGAAATGAAAGAGGTAAAAGAAACAAGCTTGTGGAAAGATTCTCCCTGCTACCCAGCAGTTGTGATGTAAGGTACTTTGTGTTAGAATTCTTGCTTAAGTATGTGATGCCATTGCCTACTTGCCGTGGGAGCATGACCATGCCCAGTATATAAAAGGACAGACCTAACTTGTTCTTTTCTCTCTTACTCTTTCTTCCTTCCTCTGTCTCTGTCTCTGTCTCTCTCTGTCTCTGTCTCTGTCTCTCTCTGTCTCTGTCTCTTTCTGTCTCTCTGTGTCTCTGTCTCTGTCTCTCTCTCTGTCTCTGTCTCTCTCTCTCTCTGCTTCTCTCTCTCTCTCTCTCTCTCGTACCCCTCTATAATCTAAAATCTGTTGCCTGGCATCTTATTTTCTTGGTATGTTATCATCTAATTACTAAACATAAGACTTTGTGTCTGCAAATTCTCTCTCTTGATGGTCTGAAAGCTTTGCAGCAATCTCCAAGGTAAGCACTTTCTCCTTTCAATGTTTGTCTTGGGTTTTGTCATAGTGACACAACAGTAACTAATACAATGTAAGGGATTAGCTTTAGCTACTGGCACAGTAGTAGATTCAGCTGTGCACGGTTTGATAAAGGAGCATCAGAAAAGATTATTCAGATCTCAATCTGAGAGAATAAAGCTCTTCATTTTCCTAACAGCAGTGACTTTGCTAAGAAATAGAAAAGCAATTTTGAATCAAAAGAAAAACACCAATAAAAAGTTATTAAGGGAAGTGATCTGAATCAAAGACATAGGAACAAAGAATTACATTGCTTGGGAACATGTTCTTTGCCTAAGACTCAAAACTAGCGTTTAAAAAGGAAATCCAGTATATAAAATACAACACTCCCTAAAGGCAAAACAGTGGTCACAAAACAGGACATAAATTTGACAAATGGACTTAGAGGAAGGAGTAGATGTTGACAAGGGTAGAGAAAGATAAAGAGGGCGAGGAGCGAAAGTACTCAGAATACATTATACGCTTGTATACAGTGGTAAAAGAACAAGTTAATTAATATTGAGTGTAAAAATATTTCAACCCTACAACAAAGTTGATTTTAATTAAACAGACCCATATTGAATATGAGTGAGTAAAGTACATAAACCTCATGTGTAACATGCATACTGTACAAAGCAGAAATAAAAATAACTAGAGGTAATGTTAAGTGCAATCCATGCAGACACACAGGATTTATTCCTCTCTTGGGCAAAATGAAAATAAATCTCGATTCAAAGGCCTTTCCACTTCTGAAAGTCCCATCTCCAGTGTGTGTGGGGAGCTGTGATGGGCTGGAAATGCTGCCTGCCCTTCTAGCATCCCATGAATAATTATCTCTGTCCCAAATGCTTGGCAGCATGACCCATCTTCATTTCATTAAGAGAAAGAGGGACAGACTGGGATTGGCAATGGCAGAATTCATTTATTACATTTTAATGGAGAAGCAGCTCAGGAAGGGTGGGCCTAATGAGATATTTCTAAAGAAATTAGCCACTTTCTATTAAAGGGCTGTCTCCCTTCTGTCCACTTTAGTGATGGATAGTAGGGGCCACAGCACTGCTGGCTTCCCACTCTCCCCTTTGCTTTGCTTTCTGAGGCACACAGTCATCTTTGCATGACCCATCTCACAGAGGCATGAATGAATCATCTTTGCAAAATGAGAGCAAATTTTACCGCAGAGAAGGAGAACCTGATTTCACATTCTGGATGTATGACTCGGAGAGTGACCCATCTATGTACCCAGGCTTAAAGGCTATCACTGAAAATGCTAATGCCCCAGCCTAAAAGTAAAAAGAAAGAAAAAGTAAAATTGCCTCTCAGTTTTTATTTTTCATATTTAATTCAAGAAATACACACAGTCAAATTTGTCTTGACAGAATTTTGCCCTTAAAATTGTGTAGGTGTGTGTGTGTGTGTGTGTGTTTGTGTGTTTGTGTCTCATGTTTTTTACTACTTGTTTTACTTTATTCTGGTCTGTTTGATTTTTTTCAATTGCCAGTTTGTTTTCTAAAAGAAGGCTTAGATGGGAGAGAAAGTGGAGAGAATCTGGGAGAAGATGAGGAAGTGAAAACTGTGATCCAAATACATTACACGAAAAAAATATTTTAACAAAAAAATTCTAAAGATGTCTTCAATCCTGGTTGCATTTTTATTCAAACTTGTGTTACCGAGACATAGTGTGCGTGGCTCTTGTCAGTGATTTTTATGATTTCTAACTCAGTATGTCTCCTCTTTCATTCCTGTTACCACATGACTAGCAATCAACACCTTGGTCATCCATCATATGAAGGTGGAAAAGTGACTTATTGTATGATTGAAATATCACCATTGTTTTCTAACTGAGAAAAGAGGTTTATCTCATGTTAGAGGATAATCTTGGGATAATTAAAACAAAGCCATATATATATTTGGACGAAGAACAACAAATGCCTGAGTCAGAAAGTAAGTGCCCCAAACCAGATCAGAGTCAGCCAAGTCCTGGCACAGCATGGGCAGTGGACCTGAGTATAGAAATAGATTGGTTTGTTTCGGAATAGCATTCACCTCATTTGAATACAGTCTGCTAAGTGGGCAGCCTCTGGTTGGCTGTTAGGATTGGCAGAAAACAGCTGTGTGTTATACCCCTAAGTCAGTTAGGTTTTAAGTTAGCCTGAAATTTTTTTGATAGAAATCCTTTGTTCTGATTGCATCAGACCCATGACCATCTCGATTGTTTAACAGTGAGATCTTTAGTAAATCTTTTACATGAATCCGGTGAAAAGGAGCCTAAAGCTATCAGTGTATTTCCTTTTCACAGAAAGATGGGGAGTGCAATTGGCTATTCACTGTACTAAGAAGAGATTGGGCCTTTTGTAATTTATTTATATAGTGAGTACTTTTATTTGCTGAACATTTAGTTTAGGCCATACTCTAAACAAATGCAAGACAATAAAGACGACTGAGTTTCTTTCATCTACAAATCTGCAAATAAGCAAACAGTAAAACTTCTCCTTTGATGCACACACACACACACACACACACACACACACACATACACACACACACACACACAGCCTTAAACAAACAAACAAAAAAATCCAGATTGTTTGATGTTGGCTAATTTATCTTTAAAAAACATTATGTAATGGATATCATATTGCTTCAAGAATTAAACCTTCGTATCAATACAAAATATTTAGTATGGACACTGTTTAAATAAAGGTGCTGGCATGAACCATGAGACGGAAATCTACAAAGCAAAGAAACAAAAGATGCTATTTAAACGCCAGAAGGTAGCTAATGTAACAATAAATATTTTCAAAAGGATGGGAAGAGAGAGATAGGGAAACAGGGACAGGCAGCAGAATTTGAAATATTGCAGCCAGAAATTAGAGAGACCGACACATTGGCAAAAAGAAGCAGTGATCTTGGCAGAAATATTTTGGATAGATCCAAACAGAAAGGGAGCACTATAGCTAAGAAACAGAAGGTTACAATAAGCGAATCTGGATGATGTGTTGGACGTGGGCTAAAGGTTTGGATTTTTGCCTGATCAGGTCTCCATCTGTTGTCCAAACTTATATTTTCAATAATCCCTATATAGTGACATCATTTCCTTATAAGTATATGTATTTTTTTTCTTGAGTCATCATATATCGGCAAAGACTTTCCAACATGACAGTCATTAGTCACATGTGACTTAAAAGTTCACATTCAAATTAGAAGAATTTCTTTTTCACACTAGCGGAGGTTCACATGTTCAGTGGACAGAGCAGGCTTGAGTCTGCACAGTGGACATTACAGAATTCTCAGACAATTTCTATAGCTGCCGAACATCTATGTAGCCAGTCCTATTCATATAGGGTAAAGAGATAACTAAACATGCCTTTTGTGTATCTCTCTCAGAGTGAAAGAACAGTGAACAAATGAACCAGATATTTTGGAAATGAAACACATGGTTAAAGGATGACCTGCCAGATATCAGATAACTGTTTCTTTGTACCTACCATATTTCTCCTTAATTTCCCTTATACGAGTGTGATTGGGGGCTGGAGAGAGAGCTCAGTGGGTAAGAGCTGAGGATGCCTGGGGACATGAATTGGGATGCCAGCACCCACATAAAAATCTGGGTATGGTCAGTCATGCACCTGCAACTCCAGTGCTGTGAGGCTCAGGGACAGATCACCGGAGTTTTTCACCATCTGGCTGAGGTCCAGGCATTTAGAAGGAGGCTCTGTCTCAAAGGAACAAAGCAGAGTTATAGAGCAGGACTCTCACAATCTCCTCTGGCCTCTGCAAGTGTGTGTGCAACACCGCTTTCCAATATATGTGATATACACTACTTATACTCCAAGTTTCACCCTCCAAAGCACAAAATAAATGAATGAATGAAAATCATGTTTTAGTGCATGGCAAATCAAAATCATGAGAGTTTTACCTAGTAAATTTCCAAATGACGCTGTGCTGCCAGCCCAGAACAACACACTGTTGTAACCCATGTTCCTGTTAGTAGCCCTGATTTCTGTTCTTTACCTTAAGCACACCTTTACTATGATAAATTGACTGTTTGCAAAGCAGTACCTGGAACTCCAATGTACTCATTGTCTACTAATGGTCCCTTGCTGCTTCCTTCCCTAAGAAGATCTTTCCATTGAAACAAATGAGTAGGTATAACGAAGACTCATCTTGCTACTTACAGCACTGGCTTTGGACATTAAGTAACACCTATTAGTCATCAAGCATGGTGAGCCCCCAGTACCATGTAGCCTCTGTGTGTACCAGGGAAAATGCTTCCTGTCCCAGGCTTGAATTCCTAAGATTGTCAATGACAAAATGGCTATTCATCTTCTACTTGAGGGCCTTCAATGTTTAACTTTGATTTGGAACAGGAGAACATGCCCAAGCCAGGCATATCTTTCTTATTGAAGCCTTCCACATATCAGATGGTTCTTAATAATGGCTAGTACAGATAGGGTTGGAGGTCACCTCCATCTTACTTTTTTAGATAAGGCCTATCATTCAACCTGGAGCATCTGACCACCTGACCAGCAAAACCTAGTGATTCTCCTACTTTCCCTCCCTCACAGATACTATTACAGGTGCAAGATTACCTCACTTGGCTTCTTATTGGGCACTGGGAATTCAATCTCAGGTCCTGTTTTACAAGTACTTTACTCACTGACATCTCTTCCCACCCCCTAAAGTAAGTTTAAACATGTTCTTTAGGTGACTCAGTGAAACATTATCTTTTGATTAAAGTGAAGGATTCCCTATAACTATTTACACTAGACTTAGAGGTAGAATCTTAGTATCACATTCAGACTCATTGGCTCCTTAGACCTAAACACAATACTCTGTATAAAAAGAGCTGTAGTTAATGATGCTAGGGTTGGACTTCAACAGAGTTGAATCTGGCACCAGGAATACTGGCATAAGAGTCAGTCCTACAGCTTGCAAATTGAAATTAAGAAATACCATTTGCCTTTTTCTCCATGATGACACTTAGTAGCATAAAACTATTTCTATATTTTCATTCCATTAACAGAAGTCCCTTTTATCAATGTCACTTTCCAGTCAAATTCTTCTTGAATGGCTTTCAGGGACTTGAAGAAGACATTTCATCTCTAACAATATTACAATACCCATACCATAGCAAAACTGTATGAAAACTAAAGCAAACAAACAAATAGTACATCAAACCTCAGCATCCATTTACTCTCATGTACAGGATGATTTTATTGTAGAGGAAAGAAGAAGCAACCGCCTACCATTTATTTTGATGTCTTTGAAATTCTTGCAATGATTCTTCATGATTATTTTCAGGATATAAAATTATAGTTACCCATCTTAGTCATGAAGTTTACTCTGATGGCTGTGAAGTCCTGATCCTACAGCTCTCCCCTCTATGCTCAGAGTACTTAGTAAAGAAAGGAAATAGCCAGGCAGCGTCTTTTGTGCCATTCCTATCTCAGCGTGACTGACTTCTGGTTATACAATTGTTTAATCATAGACTCCAGGGGAGATTTTCAAGATGGTTACTATAGGAAATGACACAAAATTTCAATCAGATAAAATTTCCAGGAAAAGTTTGATTGATTCCCTGCCAGAAAAATGATTATGATCCTTAGAGAGTGGGCCTCAAATGGGCAGGCAATCATGTTCGTACTCTGCTAGTGAGCTCCATCTGGACCCAAGCTGGCCCATTGAGAAAACAAGTCTGATATCTTCCTCTGGGAGCACTTCCACGTGTGGGAAGTTTCATCTGAGCCAACATAAACCAGGATATCAAAAAAAAAAAAAATCTCACCTTCCCTAATGCAATAACCTGAACTGCCTTGTGAGGAACAGAAGACAGTGGTTTGGTTTGGTTCCTGTTGTCATTATGATGTCATCATAGTATGTGGGTCTAGTCCATTCTATTTTTCTCTTTGTAAACTATTGAAATGGTCACCATTTCAAAACTCTTTAAATCAGGGCCCTCGTAAGAAGAGCTATTAAGTCATGAGAGTTTTATTCATTGTTACTCTATTGCTGTTTGAAGGAAATTAATGTTCAAAACATGACCTCAGGGTTTGTGAGATATTTGATATCAAAGAAAGATCAAATTAATCTCTTTGAACTGTATCTGCAATGCAAAAGGGCTATGATTAGCAAGGTTTTTGAGACTGACAAAGATCTGGAGGTAAAATAAGGAAATAGGAGCGTTATCGTGAATGTAAACACTAGATAAAAATCTTACAGAACAGACTTGTTGCTAAGTGTCAAAATACAACCTCATTGATTACTTGATAATTTCAAAGAAAATATTCTTATTCTGGCAATGACCAACATAACATTGTCAGTAAAGGAAATAAGTAACAATGGGCCAACTTGGAAACCTATACAATCTAACATGATGCAACTTGAAGGTCATAGAATTTTATTTCCCTTAACTTACTTGGCTAAAAATGTTGAGTCTGGATTTCCTCAAAACTTAAGACCTAATCTCCACTTGTATTAAAAATGTAGGACACAATGAACAAGATAAGTAACACAAGCAATAGACAAATTAAAAATTCATGTGGCTCTGTAAATGACCAGGATTTAAAAAAAAATCATTATTTCACACACTGAAACAAGTTGGAAAAACATCTAAACAATACCTCACATTAGTTATTACAGTGTAGAGGTCTTTCTACTATCTTAAAGGGACTCTGCATATATATATATATATATATATATATATATATATATATATATATATATATAAAGCTCTGTGATGAGAACACCATGCTTTATTGAATAATGGTGATGCTGAGTTTTAGTTGTCAACTTCACAAGTTTATTATTCATTGGGCTATGGTTCTGATATATCTTTGAGGCCTTGTCTTAATTATGATAATTGATGTGAGAAAACTTGTCCATTTGGGTGCACCCTTTCCTGTCTAGGAGATCTAGAGTCATATAAGTATAAAGAAATTGAGCTGGACACTATCATGTATGCTTTGCTTTCTCTCTCTATTTTCACTGTTGATAAAATGTGTCCAATTCCTTCGCACTCCTGCCTCCTTAATCTTTAATTGTTCTTTCAAGACTGACTGGTTTTTAGAAGTTGAGCCAAATAATCTCTTTCTCCACTGTGTTTCCTTTGTTAACTTATTTTATCATAGTAACAAAGGGGAAAAACTAAGACAATAGGACACAAATCTAATCACAAGAGACCTTATGAAGGGTTTACTGGGGGGAAATTTTACCACATCAGATCAAAAGGTGCCCAGAGCAGTAGATCTTAAAAGGATATGGCAAGGAGTGGGTGAGAAATGCTCACAGATTATAATATAAGTCACCAAACAACAACAACAAAAATAAAACTCAGAAAAAAACCAAAACCACACATGTTGGGGTGACATTAAGCACATATTTGTCTGAGGGTAACTAAGATCTAGTAAATGTTTGTGATCGATAGCTACTTTAAGGTGAGTAAAAGCACATTATTTATGTAAAAATCTCTTAAAATTGAATATATCTATTTACTATTTATTTCAACAACTTTGCCTGTGTGATTCCAGAAACTATATCTTGCTATAGAACTAGCTAATAGAATGACCTGTCCAAATCAGGGTAATCAGCCACTAGTGACAATCTTTCATACTTGACTTTCATTATTCCTGTGTACACAGAGAACCATGAAGGACTGACAGCTGAAATCTACATATCTTTCTCCATGTACTCTCATCCTTCCTCTATCTTTTACAGCATTATTTGGGATTCTTGGGATTTAGTCTTAAAAAAAAAAAAAAAAAAAAAAAAAAAAACCCAAAATTTGGGGTCATCAGAAACTGAAAAATTTCCAAAATATTGTGCTTAGAAAACTCTGTTCCAACATGCAACAAATAGAATTTGACTTTTATTTTACACTGTTCACACACAAAAGGACATTTTAAACACATTTACATAGAAAATATTAGTCATAAAGATGAAACAGATTTTTATTGACAAAAGATATTTGTAAATTATGTATCAGATGAAAGTTAACATACAGAGTGATGAGCATACTTATGCAATACTAGAGTAGAAAAATGGCCTAAATTTTAAAATGAAAGAAGTACAATATATATTTCTTGAAACCACATATAAATGACCAACATAATATCATCATCAAAATGCAAATCCATAAAACAATATCTCGTTATTATTATTAATTATTTTATGTTTCAAAAATTAAAAGGCTAACAGTTGTTGGTGAACATTTTTCATGGTAGTTTAATTTCAAGTTGACTGGATAGAGAATTGTCAAGTGAAATACTTTTGGGCAAGTCTGTAGGGTCTGATTTCAGACAAACTTAACCAAGGACACTTCATCATTATTATGCATGCCACTGTCCAATTAGTTGTGCTGGAGTCCTAAACATAAAGGGAGAAAGAAACAAAACCCAACACACACACACACACACACACACACACACACACACACACACACACACACGCACACATACTCTATGCCTCCTAACAGATGGATACGATTTGATCACCTGCTTCAGATCCTTGTTGGCATGCTTCCCCACCAAGATGGACTGCATTCCATCAAACTCCTAGCCAAAGAACTCTCCTCTTAAGGTCTCTTGTCACGTACTTAGTGAAGCCATAAGAAAAGCACTAATACATATATGTGTCATTATTAGTCAGAGTGGCTCTGCCTATCTGAAATTATTGCAGTGAGATTTTGAATAGTGATCTTCTTTGTCTAAATTTTTATAAAATCTAAGTCAGAATTATTTTAATTTTAACCATATATAATCAAAAGAAATGCTATTGTTTTATCAATATAAGCAAAACCAATGCTATTGTCTTATCAGAGAGACAAATAATAGTTTCCTTTTTTAAAATTTATTTTAAAAACTTACTACCTCAGGTTGGAGAGATGGCTTAGCGGTTAAGGTCACATATTACTCTTGTGGAGAACCTGAGTCTAGATCCCATCATCTAGACCTGGAATCTCCCAGGGGATCTGATTCCATTTTGTAGCCTTGCATGTGTTCACACCAGACACAAACACATACACTTTTATAAAAATGCATTGTAAAAAACTGAATAGCTAAGAATATTTTTTCTTGAATCTAGCACATTGTTAAGTGGGAAAAATGGTAGTAACTCTGCTATGGAGTAAGTGTGATGGAACAAGAAATATAAATCATTGTGAGGAACAGCACTAAATAGAGTCAATAACGGACAGAAAAGTAAATTTAAGGATAAAATTCTCTGCCTCCTCTTACCTTGCTATTTGTTCTAAACATTCTACACTCTCAAAACTGTAATTGGTACACTTGCTTAGAAATTGCAACAGAATGAAACTCCAGATGCTCACAGATGGTAAGCCTACAAACTTAATTAAAACTCATGCTTTATTATCCCAAAACAGGAAAATTGAGAATGCCTTGCCCAAAGAAAATGTTTATGTTTTCTCCTTCTCATTTCCAACCATCCAGAAAACTTCAGGGGTCATAGACATGGAATAAAAGTTTCTCTTTGTTGCCAGACTAGAGAGAAAAATAGGGCCACACACCATTAACCCCAGTACAGAATCAAATTCAAATTAAACAAACAATTGTGGGTAGTATACCATGTGTCTTGCACTGTCACACAAATTTAATCAGGGCTTAATGAGAATATTATAAAAGAGAATTAAATGTACAAGTTTCCATCACCAAACATATTGAGCAGGTATAATATTATTTGTATTATATGTATTTAATTATGCTTTATTTATTGATTATGTAATATTACTTTTTATTCAAATGCAATGAAATTAAATTAATAAACTATACAGCATATATTTATGTGGATGTTAAATTTTCAACATAGTTATTTTCTCTTTCTTATAAACAGCTATGGTGTTTTACCGTGTCTCATACCTAACAGATAGTTTTGAACTTAACAGATCTTACTCATTAGTAATGAAATTGCTTTTCTCTTTGGATAATCACTGATAACTTCTTCATACTCCCACTAGACTGAATAAAGAAATCAAGAAAACATTCAAAAATCTCGGCCAACACTTCCAAATTTAAGAAATGTAGAGATTCCTGTCATCTGGGCACAATGATGTATCACCAGCGAACATCAGAGAAGACTGGAATCAGGAAAGCATTCATAGAGAAATCAATAGAAATGATGGTTGACTTCTTGCTAAACAGAGACTGGGAAACACAGAAGCAACATATTAAGAGACCTGAAGCGATCAGCTGTCCTAGAATTTTACAATCATAAAAATAAATAAATAAATAAATAAAAACAAAAAAACCACCAAACTTTCAAAACTAGAAGGGAGGGAATGTTTTCAAACACAGTTTTCCCCTCAAAATTTTAAGAAATAGTTCTAAAAGGAATCTTTCTGGCAAAAAGAAAACTTATATTGTATAAAAATAGAAAATATTACCATGTAAATAATATAATTGATGGCACAGATTATTACATATTTTGAATATGAATAAGTGCATGTACATTAAGGTCGAATATTTATATTAATTCTACATATATGTGTATATATACCTTATTTCCCTATCCATATAGGTATATACACATATATATGTATATATACACATAAAGGTACACACACACATATTTATATATACATATAGGCATGTATATGATATCAATTGTAGATTAGGGTTATGGTTGAATATAAAGGCAAGGAAGTTATCAAAGATGTACACACTGACTAGTGACCACTGAAAGAACTGTTCTAAGTAAGGCACACTTTAACAAAGACAAATAGCAAGGGATAGATCTTCTATTTACTAATCAGTGTCATTCAAGGAATATGGAGATAATAAAACATAATGGAGAATGTGGAGATAAATAGGTTTGCCTCCCCTAAAGGTATAAAGAAGTACTCCTGTTATAGCATTCATCAGAAAAGTGCAATTAAAGCCTTGATTGTGATACACATAATCCTAGTTAACAAAGTCACAAC
Source organism: Acomys russatus (assembly GCF_903995435.1). Classification (NCBI taxonomy): domain Eukaryota; kingdom Metazoa; phylum Chordata; class Mammalia; order Rodentia; family Muridae; genus Acomys; species Acomys russatus. Next base: position 101,690,855 of record NC_067137.1, read on the forward strand.
AGATGGTCCAAGCTTAGGGAACATGGAAGCTTCCCAACAGAACCACTAAGGACCAGATACAAACATTCCATGAAAAAAAAATAATGTAGGCAAAGAATATGTGAAAGCATTCAGATGTCACATGCTCATTGGAAACAAAAATTACTCAGACCCATTACCATGTCATTGGGAGGAGGAATATAGAGGGTATTCTAAATGTATACATGTAGGAAGTGCAGTATGTGTGTATCTCTCTTCAAATGGACAAGTTGATGGCAGGAAGGTAGTTGCTGCTTGTAGAAGCCTAACTTTAACACATTAAATAAAAAAGACGTTTCAAAGGTAATTGTTACATGTGTTTAAATTGGCCTTATTTTTATTATGCAAGAGAAAGATATGATTTTTATTGATAAGGGTAACAATGGTCACATCTTAAATTTAATGAAGAAACCATAATGAAGGAACCATCAAAGGGGCTGTGAAACTTTAGATGTGTTTATTTGAGTGTATAGGTTTCTTTAGGCTCATCCTAAAAGAACACCACCTGAAGTTTATTTCTTGATCAACTAAACCTTCAAAGACAAGTGAACCAAACATCCAATTAATCTATGACAATGGACTTAATAGACAATGGCCTACTTCTGTATGTTCTTCAGCAAATGTTGACATGACAGACTTTGTTGATTCTTCTAGGAAGTGAGATTGCAAGGGCCTGTGTGTACTGCATTTATCTCTAAATATTGAAAACATTAACATCCATTTTCTAACACTCAGTTATTAGAAATGAATGATCAAGTTTGGTTAAGAGGATATGAACAGGCAGATACGCTTCAAAACACCAACACTTGTTCACTTAAAAGCTCTGGTGATGATTTTAGACATAGGTTAAGATACAAAAAGGAAGAATAGCTTATTAAACATTTTTTTGCTGGTTAACAGTGACTAGATTGGTATGTTTAGATGAACAGTAGTCAGCAAACAATGAAATTCTTTTAAGAAAAATGTTTATAGATAGTTGGGAATATAGTTCTCTGGCTTAACATTTGTCAGCATGCTTGAAGTCATAAATTCATTCTCTAGTATATAAAAATGGATGGGTAAATAAATAAATAAATAAATAAATAGATTCACCAGTCAGATGTGGAGGAAGAAACAGGTACTTAGGAGAAATGTTCTCATTGAACATTAAATCAAGATGGCAACACTGAACACCTACAATGTCTGATCAGCAGGACAGCAGTGACTGAACAGCGACCTAAGGACTGAATTGAGAACTGCAGAAACCAGTGCTGATGATTCCCCAGTGTGAGAAGTACACACTATGTGGAGCATTGGTGGGTCCAGACTCAGTCCACCTGGTTAATCCACAGAAAAGTCCTTGGGTCCCTATAGGCATGTATGAAGTCTCCAAAGTCTAGCCACTAGCCTACTTGCGCACAGCACCTGCTCTCTGGGTATCAGACTGAAAATGGAGACTACAAAACACCAGTGTTAGGGTTTTCTAACCCAGAAGACACCTCATGATCTGGAACACAAGTAGATCCGACTTTAGGTCACCTGGTTAATCCATGGAAAGTTCCAGGGTCCACACAGACTCCAGTGCGGGATCCAAGTGCTAGCCTCACTCCTGGTGGGGCACACAGCATCTGAGCTCTGTTTCTCAGATAGAACTGAGGGTTACAAATAAAATAGTATCTGGGTCCTCTATCCCAGAGGAGTCTCCACAGTCTGGAACACAAGTGGATCAGACCTCAGGTTACCAAGACAATTCAAGGAAAGTTCCTGGGTCCAGAAAGGCACAAATGTAAGCCCCAAGGTCTAGCCACATGCTTGGTAGGGCATGCAGCACCTGATATCTGTGTCTCAGAGGGAACAACGGCCTACAAAACATCAATCTCTGTGCTTTCTAGCGCAGAGGATACCTCAGGGTTTGGAACACAAGCAGCTCTGACTGCAGGTCACCCCAACAATCCAAGGGAAGCACCAGGGTCCACACAGGCACCAGTTGGTGCTCCAATGTTTAGCCACAGGCCTGGCAGGGTGCACAACACCTGTACTCTGTGTCTCAGAAGGAACTATGGCCTACAGAGTACCATTGTCTGAGTCTCAGTGCCAAGAGGAGACACCAAGGTGTGGAACACAGGTAGGTCTGACTTCAGGCCACACAGCTGGTCCATGGAAAGTTCCGAGGTCTTATCTCAGGTCACCTGCCTGATGTACCTGAAGAGTTCCCCAATTCTTGAAGGTGAGGGGTCTCAACCTATAGCCATTTACCTACTCACCAGTGAAGAACACCAGAAACTACAGCCGAATGCCAGAGACAGCAAGATGGCAAAGGCCAGCATAAAAACACAAACAACAAAAGCAAAAACAGTATGGCATCTTCAGAACCCAGTTATCCCAAACCGATCAGTCCTGAAAACTCTAAAACACAAGAAAATGTCCTAAAATCTTTCCTAATGAAGATGATAGAAGAGAAAATTAATAAAATCTGTAAACAAACACAAGAAAATAGATTGAGGCCCTTAGAAAGGCATTGATAGAGGCCTATAGAGAAGAAATGAAGACATCACCGAAGAAATTTAGGAAAATGCACACAATCAGGTGAAGGAAATCAGTAAAATGGCTCAAGATCTGAAGATGAAAGTGGAAAAAATAATAAAAGCAAAAACTGAAGAAGGCCTGGAAAGGGAGAACATAGAGAAGAAAACAGAAACTGCAGAGGTAAGCATCATCAACAGAACACAAGAGATAGAGGAAGACTCTTAGGTGTACAAGAAACTGGAAGAATTTGATCGTACTATTAATGAAATGTTAAATCTAAAAAACTCCTGACATGAAATATCCAAAAAAGCAAGGACACCATGAAAAAACAAGACCTAAGAATAATGGGAATTGAGGAAAGAAAGATGCCCTGTCTCTAAACCCACAAAATATTTTCAACAAAATCATAGAAAAAAACTTCATCAATTTAAAGAAAGATGCCTATAAACATACAGGAGGCTACAAAACACCAAGTAGAGTATACCAGAAAAGAAAACCTTCTTCCCACAAAATAATCAAAATACTAAACATACAGAATGAAGAAAAAATATTAAATGTGGCAAGGGGAAAAGACCAAGTAACACTAAATGGGAAACCTATTATAATCACACTCAACATTTTAGCAGAGACCATAAAAGACAGAAGGGCCTGTGTAGATGTCCTGCAAACCCTGAGATACCACAGATGCCAGTCCAGTCTACTATACCCAGAAAAACTTTTAATAACCATAGATGGAAAAAACAAAAATTTCCATGATAAAAACAAATTTAAATAGTACCAATCCACAAATCGAGCCTTACAGACAAAACTAGAAGGAAAACTCCAACCTAAGGAGGCTAACTATACCCAGGAAATAGATAACTTTTCTTTAGCAAATCAAAAATTTGACAAGCACACAAACACACTATGAAAACCGACATTAAAATAAAGGACTTAATAGTCACTGGTCATTAATCTCTCTCAACATCACTGGTCTCAACTCTCTAATAAAGAGACACAAGCTAACATAATGAATGTGTAAATATCATCAAAAATTCTGCTGCAAACAAGAAACATACCTCAGTCACAAAGATAGAGATAGCTTAGAGTGAAGGGGTGGAAGAAGGTCTTCCAAGAAAATGGACACAAGAAGCAAGCTGGTGTAGCCATTTTAATATATAATAAAATAGACTGTCAACCAAAATTAATCAAGAAAGATGAGGAAGGACACTTCATGCTCATTAAAGAAAAACTCAACAAAGATGACATCACAATTCTGAACATCTATTCCCCAAATACAAGGGCAATCACATTTGTAAAAGAAACACTAATAAGGCTAAAATCACACATTGATTCCCACACATTATTAGTGGGAGACTTCAATACCCCATTTCACCAAAGGATAGCTCAATTAAACAGAAACTAAACTGAGAAACAATGACACTAACAGATGGCATGAATCAAATGGAAGTAACAGATATCTACATAACATTTCACCTAAACACAAAAGATTATACATTCTTCTCAGCACCTCATGGAACCTTCTCCAAAATTGACCACAGGTAAGTCACAAAGCAAGCCTCAACAGATACAAGAAGATTGAAACAATACCATATATTCAATAAGACCACCATAGACTAAAGTTGGAACTCAACAACAAAAATTACAAAAAGCCTACACACACATAAAAACTGACCAACTCTATTCAATAACTGTGTCAGAGAAGGAATAAAGAAAGAAATAAAGGACTTACCAAAATTTAATGAAAAAGATGATAGAACATACCTAAATTTATGGGACACAATGAAAGCAATGCTAAGAAGAAAGTTCATAGCACTAAGTGTCTTCATAAAGAGATTGGAAACACCTCAGACAAGCAACTTAATGGCATATCTGGAGGCCTGGGGTCTGGGGCAGGGAGAGGAGGAGACACACACTCAAGAAGAGTAGATGGCTAGAGAAAACTCAGGGCTGAAATCAATAAATTAGAAACAAAGAGAAGAATTCAAAGAATTAACACAACTAAGAGCTGGTTCTTTGAAAATAATCAACAAGATAGACAAACTCTTAGCCAAACTAACTAAAAGTCAGAGAAAGACACTATTTAATCAACAAAATCAGAACTGAAATAGGAGATATAACAGACACTGAGGGAATCGAAAGAATCATTAGGTCTTACTTCAAAAACCTATACGCCACAACATTTGAAAATCTAAATGAAATGGACAATTTTCTGGATAGATTCCATTTACCAAAGTTGAAGCAAGATGAGGTAACAAATTAAGTAATCATATTTGTCTCCTGTAGAAATAGAAGCAGTCATCAAAAGTCTTTCAATGATAACAAAACAAAACAAAAACCACAACAACAAAAACCAAGGGGCAGAGGGTTTTAGTGATGAATTCAATCAGACCTTCAAAGAAGAGCTAATACCAATACTTTTCAAGCTATTACACAGTATATAAATGGAAAGAACCTTACCAAACTCATTTTATGAGGTCAGAGTCACCTTGATACCCAAACAACACAAAGGCACAATAAAGAATGAAAATTTCAGACAAATTTATCTTCTGAAAATTGATGCAAAAATACTAAATAAAATATTCACAAACAGAATCCAAGAACACCCCAAATATATCATTCACTATGGCCAATTAGACTTCACCCCAGGCATACAGGAATGGTTCAATGTATGGAAATCTACCAATGTAATCCACCATATAAAAAAACTGAAAGAAAAACCCACATAATCATTGCCTTAGATGCTTAAAAAACATTGGACAAAATCCAATACACATTCATGTTTAAAGTCTTGGAGGTAACAGTGGTACACTGCACATACCTAAACATAACAGAAGCCATATACAACAAGCCAAAATTAAACTAAATGGAGAGAAACTCAAAGAAATTCCACTAAAATCAGGGACTAGTCAAGGCTGCGCACTCTCTCCATATCTCTTCAATATAGTACTTGAAGTTCTAGCTAAACAAATAAGACAACAAAAGAAGGAACAACATAGAAAAGGAGGAAGTCAAAGTATTGCTATTCACAGATGATATGATAATGTACATAAGTGGCCTCCAAAATTCCACCAGAGAATTCCTACAGCTGATAAACACCTTCAGCAAAGTGGCTTGATACAAGATTACTTTTTAAAAAAATCAGTAGCCCTCCTGTACACAAAGGAAAAATGGGCTGAGAAAGAAATTAGAGAAAGTAAACCTTTTATAATAGCTCAAAAATAATATAAAGTATCTTGGTATAACTCTAATCAAGCAAGTGAAAGATTGGTGTGAAAAAAAACTGCAACTCTCTGAAGACAGAAATTGAAGAAAATATGAGAAGATGGAAAGATCTCCCATGATCATGGATTGAGAAGATCAACATAGTAAAAATGGCCATCTTACCAAAAGGAATCTAAAGATTCAATTCAATCTCTATCAAAATACCTACACGATTCTGTACAGACCTTGAAAGACCATTTCTCAATTTCATATGTAAAAACTAAAATCCCAGAATAGCTAAAACAATCCTGGACAATAAATATCTTCTAGAGAAATTTCCATCTCTGATCTCAAGCTGCACTATAGAGCAACAACAATAAAATCAGCATCGTAATGGCATAGAAATAGGCTGGTTGGTCAATGGAACCAAACCAGAGGCCCAGAAAAAACCCACAAACTCATGGACACTTGATTTTGACAAAGAACTCAATAAAGTAAATATCAACTAAGCAAATAGTCCAATTAAAAATGGGGTACAGAACTAAACAGAGAATTCAAAACAGAGGAATACTAAATGGCTGAGAAGCATTTAAAGAAATGTTCAACATCCTTAATAATCAGGGAAATGCAAATTAAAATGACTCTGAGATCCAATCTTACACCTGTCGGGATGCCTAAAATCAAAAACTCAATTGACAGAATGAAGAAGAATGAGTGAAGGCTGGAGTGTTTTCCAGTTGCCCACTCTATTAGCCTTTAAGAAGCAGGACCATCCTTGCTAGTATTTGGAGTCACCATTTTATTTTAAATCACAAATTTTATCCATGTTTTAGCAGCTATTAGGATATGTAATAAGAAGCAGGAGATAATTTACATCATCAATAGAGTTATTTTTTACTTCAGATTAACGGAAGGAATATCCAGTAGCTGCAAAATAACTATAAAAGTTTTAAGGTAACAAATGATTCTTTTAAATTTTCTAAATTCACTGTGTATACAGACATTAAGAGACACATACACTTTTCAACTTATTGGAATCACAATGTTCTGTCAGCAATATTCACTATCCTTTTCATCATCTATTCACCATGTCATATATAGATCCAGATTGACCGAAATTTCAAATAACTTGTTAAAAAAAACTCTCACTGCTCCTATTCCTTCCAATTGTCTGCGAATCCTAATTTCCAGAATGAATATTTTAAACTCAGTTATAATATATGGTTAAAATTATGTAAGACAGGCAAAGCTAGGGAAGATGTACCACCTGATTCCCTTTGGTGCCATAGTTGATGTCACTCTGGAATGTTCAATATGTGGCAGAGAAATAGCACTCTCCTACGATTTTGGTGATTCGTTGTTATCCTTGTCAGCATTCCTGCCCGTTGCTTCAATGGTGGTTTGATAGATAAATCTCAGCATAAACTGAATATCTGTAAATTTTATCTAAAGTTGCTTCACTCAAAAATTGTCCCCTTACCAACGGTCTTTACATTTACAAATCCATCATGGTAGTAGCTTATACTATAATTACAGAAGTCCACAAGAGACACACTTGTAAGTTAGTAAATGCTATTCCTTTCCTGCCTTCATGGAGCTGACAAGGTCTGGCTTCAGTCCTTATAGGCTTTCACTGACAATGATGATTTAGTAATTTTCCGTGTTTGGGCATCTGGGGGAAGTTATTAGAAAGAAGATAAATAGCATGAATTGATTATCTGTCCAAAAGTAATTTATCATAAGAATACTTTGCTCAATCTACTAAATTATGTCTCAAATGTTACTTAAGAATCTCATGCCACTTTTTTCCTTGAGAAGTTTTATCAATATTTTGAGCCCTATAGGATCATGTTTAGGGGCCAGAAGTTTCTGACAGTTGCCTTCAACAAGAAAAAGCAAATGTTCCTTTAATAATGTACATTGTATGTCATTTAGATTTACTTGATTTGAGAATATGATGTTGTTTTTGTATGGATTAAAATAGAGCCATTGGAATACTACTCAGGATTCTTACTCTTCCAGTGTATGTTAATAATCTTGATGAAATTTAAAGGCTACCATTTCCAAATGTTTTGGAGAGAACACGCCAGGAGAAATAAAGCTATGTGGTAATGAAACATAATATTGTTATGTCAAAATACCATTTTTCCTACAACTAAATTTATGAGAGGTATTTCCAAGCATATTTAGATTTTTCCTAATTGGCATATTTTATGCTTGCTGCATTGTTGTGATTTTTGTGAGATTTTACAAGGTCATACAAAGGAACAGTAACAAAATGAGACTGCCAGGGGAGAAGGACATCACAATTTTAGGAGAACAGAGGATAAATTGTCTAAGCTGATGGATCTAGAGGGCCTAATTCTTATGGCTACCTGTTTCCCCTCCTGCACAGAGCACTCATTGCCTTGCAACAGAACTCTGACATTGAACTGATATTATAGTCAAGAGAATTGAATTCAGTCATATGCCCTGTTCTTCAAAAATTTTAAGGAGCATATGTCTTTCAAATAATACCTTTGAATTTGATTGTGTCAACAAAAAGTCAATAAATATATTAATGAGAGAAGAAAAGATAAATATATTAGTTCAGATATCCTAAATCCTATCAGTAAATTCCTTCTTTTTCAAAACTGAACACAAAATGGAGGGAAACTTAGTTCAATAACCTTTGGAACTCCGTTAACTTTCTGTTCACATATTTCTTTTTCATCCTAATGGAAGAATCTTTGAAACCTTGTCACATCATATGTATTGGCTACCTTTCCCAACAACAATCAAGTGCAGTTCAGTAGTTTCTTTGAGAGTCATGTTCACTGGCATACTTGGCAACATGAAACTCATTGACTGTTTCTCTGCCTGCCTTCCTCCATGCTCTCTCCCTCTTTCTCTCTCTCTCTCTCTCTCTCTCTCTCTCTCTCTCTCTCTCTCTCTTTCTCTCTCTCTCTCTCTCACACACACACACACATATATATATTTGAGCCACAGCATTGACTATGCTTATTTTAATTGATCTGCTTGTATATGTCACTTTCTTTGTCCCATAAATCCATAAAGTTGTGATGATTTCTCATTCAGCTCTGTTGTATCCTCCTAATATATAATGGCATAGAGGAAAAATCTGTCTCATTCTAAAAGGAACAGACTAAGACAACAAGGGAATACCAGATTAAATTAAAATCAATAGTCACCAGGGCAAACATCACGTTACTCAATTCTGTATCTATCATTCAGGGCACATGTTGGCATGATGTGAGCTCCAAACTGGCTTGGGCAGCATTTTCCCTATAGCTTTGTCATTTATAGAACACATTCTCTCTCTCAGTCTATGCGTGATGTTCTCTGCTTTCATCCCAAGATGTTCCATGGTCATGGTGTATCCAATATTCTGGTTTCTCCACTGGTTCACCTTCAAAGCTTTACACAACAGTCCATCAGGTACACGTTGCACAAAATTCAACCCTATTACGTATTTTCTAGTCTCACAAGTTTTCCTCAGGAATCTTGGTGGAAACCACCATGATTCCACAATTCTTTTACTCCGCGTGACTGTACGGTCAGCACCATATAGATAGTCTTATGTTGCCTATTTTCTATGTAGCTAGTCCCATTGTATCATAGCTGCAGTGGGAAATAGCTAAATATGTGGACATTTTAACTGAGATTGCCTCTCAACCTAATCCTTCTCTAGAAGGGAGGTTTAGAACCTTCCTTTTTAGTCGTTCTGTATTTGGGTATTTTCCTTTCAAATGAATATATATCAAACGAGCTTTCATTTGTCCAGTGGCTGTGGTCCTGCTCTCATTACACTGTTCCTCACATAAGAAATGTATATGGTTCTTATTTACCATCATGTATTTCCCCAGCAATTATGGCCACAATGATTGAACTGAATTTTTCTGCAATGTTAACTGTTGTTTGCCAGACCAAGTTTCATATTTTCATTTTTTTCTATTTTTGTTTTTGTACTTGTTGTTTATTCTAAATTAGGCTGAAAGCAGCACGCAGCAACCATGCTACACACTAATCATTAAACAGTTTTGATATTTCCTCTTTACCAAAATACCACAGGAATGATATCCATCTGAATTCCCAGTAGAGATTTTGTTTCAACTTGAAATCTCATGCATATTGCCTTTAGTTTCCATATTCCTGTTAGAATTCTGGCCTTTAAAATTTCCATCATGATCAACTCTAAGCCAAGGTCAGCACAGTCTGGTGCTTACCTCATTGATAGCTTTAAACACTTCAAAATTCCTCCTGAAAAATAATTTCCAAAAATCTGAAACCTTCATTTTTGTGTTTGATACAGCAGGGCCACCACTTCAGGTGCTATTTGCTTGGATCAAATTACCCAATAGAAATAAGAGAATGAATGTCTATTTGGGCTCACAAGTATAGAGGCTTTTCAGTTCATCCTCACAGAAAAACAAGATTTAGTTTATGGCAACTATGCTAAGTGAGAGAGACACCCTGTCTTGTAGGAAACCAGGAAGAAGCAATCCTAGGATTTAAAATCAAATGTGGGTATAACCTTCCACCTCCATCTCCACACACTTCTCACTTTTATCAGATAGGCCCCATGTTCTAAAGGCACCACACACATATCAGATAAAATATTCAACACTGAGCATGGGGTAAACATCATATTCAAGTCATATACTGAGTAATTCATAAAAAATCATGCTGGATACTGGGAAGTCCAGGTTCTAGAGACCAGCTCATTCATTGCTTGGTTATCATCTTCTATGTGAATATGCATGTTGCAGCAAAGCAGGAAAAGAGGGAGTAATATCCTTTTTGGAATCCTCGTATGACAGTCCTGAGAAAGGGCCATCTAATTAGATTGAATCATTAATGTCCTAATCATCTCCTAAAAGCCTTATTTCTTAATACTGTTGCATCAGTAACATTTCAAATGTGAAGAGAATACATTCAGATAATGACACAATAAAAAGTTAATTTCAAACTCTCACATATGATTTGAATATTTAATTTTATATAAAGCTTGTTCCAATTAGTATACAAATAATAGAACTAGTTACCGAGGACAACATTGAGCCCTCAATATTGTAGTATCTTCAATAATTAAAAGATATTATCTCATTATACTTTTTGTGTTTATTATCCTTACTAGGAAGCATCTTGATAGTGCTTCATTCATAAGCTTAAAACACCTGAGTTATTGTCATAGGATCTTATACAGTAGCAAGACAAACACACTAAAGAGCTGATGTCATATCTGAACTAGTATATGGAAGGTCATATATCTACCGTAATATGACCACAACATATCACATCACATCACATGATATCATTCATATCATGTCATGTATATGACATATTGTGTCATACCATATGCTATTACTAAAAATATCTTTCAAGATAGCATTAGACCATCTTAGTAAAGATAAAGTTAGAGGTCTAGAATGAAGGATATTCTTTTAAAGACTAGAATACTATTTCCCAAGACAAAATGGTAAGTACATAGAATCATTATGTAATGATCACTGCCCACTGAGGTTAACACATAGGTTCATGGTGGCCAGGTGTTACCACGTATAAGTTCTTACGGCATACCATACCTGTGGGTTATCTGATTCTGGTCTCCAGAATTCTGGTTAGATCTTGATGTGTTGTAACTTTATTTTTAGCTAACTACTTGTGTTCAAGGGAAGTCAAAATGTAAAAGATATCACTTAATACAGATACTCAAAAAAAGGATTATACTCTTGTTACACCAGGAAGCTACAGATAATTTTGACTATTAAAGTGATATAATTGAATAAACCTTCTGATTGACACAGCACATGGTTATATTACCAATCAAGAAGAACATGTTTGGAGGGTGGTGTATAATATAAATGTCAGAGTGAGCAGAGTTATCTCTGATAATAAAGACAATTATACACACACACACACACACACACACACACACACACACACACACACACACACACAGTATATAGGTAATTGAAAAGAAAAATATCCATTGTGATTATTAAACCTTCTGATGTAATATATCTTTCATCTTTTTCCTTCTAAGTTTCCCATTAATGAGTGGATCAACAGGAAATGGAGAGAATTTTTCCCCCAATGCGTGGAAATTGGATCCAATACCTCAAAGATTGTACAGAGAGAAGCTTTGTTTTGTATTTTGTCTAGCTGAGGAGAATGTGCCTTTACTTTTGGAGTCACAACCTTCAGGGAAAACTGGGCTTCAAAGAACTATGCATAGCTGTCACCTTTCTGTAGAAGATCATATTTTCTATCTTCTGGAGGTAGACAAATAAGGGCCTTAATAATTTGGTACACTGCATGACACCTCTAAAGGACCTTATCAGCCCCCTAACTTGCCATGTGTTGTATACAAATCCTAGATCTTTACTAAGAATGCTTTTTCCCCCCTACACACCTCAACATAGTAATGTTAGTTTATACCAAGTCCACTCAAAACTCAAAATCAGAAACAAGATAAGTGTTCCCATTCTCTCAGTATCTACTTGATATAGGACTTGGAGGTATAGCTAGAGCATTGGACAACTGAGGGAGAGCACAGAGACACAAACAGAAAAGGAAGAAACCACAGAATCTTTACTAATAGATAATATGATAATATATTCTAAAAATTCCACCAGAGAACTATGCAACTGATAAGCACTTTCAGAAACATACCTGAATAAAAAATTATCTCAGAAAAACCAGTAGTCTTCCCATATACAAATGAAATATGTACTGAATAAGAAATCAGGAAAACAACTTTCACAGTGGCCTCAAATAATACAAAATATCTTGGAGTAATTCTAACCAAGGAAGTGAAAGGCTGGTATGATTAAAAACAAAAGTTAAAGTCTTTGAGGAAGGAAATTGATGATGTCAGATGAAGGAAAGGTCTATGTTCATTGATTTGTAGGATTAATATTGTAAAAGATGTGCATCCTACCAAAATCAATCTACTTATTCAACACAATCCTTATCAAATTCAACACAGTTGTCTACAGACCTAAGGAGATAATTTTTAACTTCATATGGAAACACACACACACACACACACACACACACACACACACACACACACACACACCTATACCCACAGGAGGTCTTACCCTCTCCCATTTCAAGTTGTACTATAAAGCTATTGCAAAAACAACATAGTATTATATGGCACAAAATTAGACACATTTATCAATGGAATTAAGTTGAAGTCCCAGACAAAAATTCACAAGCCTATGGAAACCCATTTTATGAAGAAAGAAAACACCTTTACAAATTGTGCTAGACAAACTGGATGGCTGCATCTAGAAGAATGCAAATAGATCCATACTTATCACTCTGTGTAAAACTCAACTCTAAATAGATCAAAGACCTTGATGTAAAACAAGACAAACTGAACCTGAAAGAAGAGAAGGTGGGGAATAACCTTGAAATTTGCAAAAAGAACACAAACAAAAAATATATAACAAGGACTAAAATCAACCAATAATAAATTGGGCTCCATGAAGCCCAAAACACTTCTGTACAGTAAAGGATAATGTCATTCATACAAAGTAGCAGCATATGGAATGGGAATACACTTCCAATAGAGGGCTAATATTCAAAACATATTATGAACTTATAAAAATGGGATTTTAAGGAAAAACACAATTAAAATGGTGTAAAGAACTTAACAGAGAATTCTCAAGAAGATACATAAATAACTGAGAAACACTAAAGAAATGTTCAACATCATTAGTCTTCTGGGAGATACAAAGCAAAAGTACTTTTAGATCTCATCTTACACCCATCATAATGAGTACGAATGGAACAGGGGAACATTAATCCAATTCTGGTGGGCCTGCTAACATGTACATCCAGTATAAAAATCAGTGTGGGAGTTCCTGAAGAAAATGGGAATCTGTCTTGTTCAAGATTCAACTATACCACTCTTTGACATTTACCCAAAAGATGATTCATCCTACCATGGAGACAAGTTACAACTATGTTTGTTTTTGTTCTAATCATAATAACCAGCAATTGAAGACAAGATAGATGTCCCTTAATGGATCAATGAATGAAAGTTGAATATTACACAGTGAATAAATATGAAATCATAAAGTCACAAGTAAATACATAGAACTAGAAAAAATGTCACCCTAAGTTAGGAAACTCAAGCCCACAAAAGCTATTATGTTATGTACTTACTCATATGTGGATATTAGACACTTAGTTAAGCTACAATCTATAGAATCACAAAAGTTATATATAGAGTAAGCGCCTAGAGGAGAACAGGGTTCCCTAGGAAAGGAAACTAGAAAACATAGTTACGGATGGATCATTGAGATGGGAGACGGGTGGATTAATTGGGCAGGGAGAGAGAAGAGTGGGCAAAGCTGGAATGCAGGGAAAGACAGATAAAATTAAGAGTCATATGAGGCATAGTATGGATGTTTAATGCAGTAAAATCTTCTGACAGTATATATATTCATGAAGACTATCTGAATTAAGTCTCCAAATAAAGGTGGAGTCTAAGCCCCAACTAGATATATTTAGTCACCAAATGAAGATTTCAGTATCTGGACTAAGTTATATATAATTGTTACCCAAAGGAGTCATATAGAAACCCACAATTAGCTCAGGTTGTTGATAAGAATATTGGTCTTCTCAAAAAGCTGATGCCAAGACCCTGTTGCTGAAGATAACACATACACAACTCATTGAACATGGAGACGTATAGCTAGTGCCTACATAAAGCCTTTGTGTCTGTGTGCTAGAATCCTTGGTACAGGAGGATACTCTGAATACTACCAAAGTAAAAATGTAAACACCAGGTCAACCACAAAACCTATGATCTACAGTGGTTTTTTGTCTGCCAGATATGCTACTGGAATGGAGCTACAAAGCTTGTGAGAATAAATAACCAGTATCTCATTTTACTTAAGGTTTACTCCATGAGACGGAGGCCAGTCTTGGTGATGATTTGGTGACCAAGAACCAGAGAATAGATAACAAAGCAACGTAGGGTAAAGCCAAATACCATTATTCTACAAATAAAACAAAACAAAACAAAAAAAGAAAAAAGAAAGAAAGAAAGAAAAGAAAAGAAAGGAAAAGGAAGGAAGGGAATGCAGCTAGAAAATTACTCCTAATGACATTCTTCTATAATCTTGGATCAATGCTTTGCTTAGCCATCAGCGGAGAAATTTCCTCTTGCAGCAGCTAGGAATAAATATAGAGACCCACAGCCAGATATTAAGAGACCTTGAAACATTCACTCCACTCCAAAAGGCATGTCTCCACCAAATTTATCCCCTCTGGTTCAGGGGAACCCATGGGAAGGGGGTTAGAAAGATTGAGTTTTAAGTATATAGTAGATCTCCTGGCTTAATGTTTTATAGGATCCCTGGATGTGCCACCAAGTGGGTCTCTGGATCTACGTCTGTTTCTTGTGTCTTTTTTTTGAGCTCTTTCCCTTCTATTTGTTTGTTTTGTCTTATTCTGATATGTTAGTTTTCTTTCCTTTCCTTTCCTTTTCTTTTCTTATTATTATCCCATAGAAACCTGTTTAGTGATAGACAGAAAAGGTATGGATACAAATGAGAGGAGAGGTTGGGAGGAATTTGAGGAGATAAAAGCAGTCAAACCATAAATAGAATATATATATATTATGTGAGGAAGAAAAGCTATTATCAATTAAATGGAAAAAAAGAGAAATAGTCATATACATTTAGTTGACATGACTTTGTAATTTAAGCTGAGATGTCAATTCTTTACTTTCTTTTCCTTATCTTAAAACCTGTCTCTATTGTTTTCCATAAAAATGAATAAAATGTGAAAAAGCACTTGCTTTTGTATTCTATAAATTGTCCTTCACATAAAATATCCAGGTAAAATGATTTTTTTTTAAAAATTAAGAGAAAATATTGGTGTGTTTATATTATCATAAAGCCATTATTAGGGTTTATAATATCTTAGTATTTATATCTGATGATAAAATACATTTTTTGATTTTTAGATGAAGACAGAATCTCATGTAAATAAGAACCAATGTCCTATAAATAAAAAAAATTAACTTCAGAAATTTCAAGCCACTAAATACAATATACATAGTTTAAATTTTAACTCAATTTAATATGTAAATATTTAATTTTCATAGAGAGGTAGCATATTAAATAATAGAACAAATACATAAATCTCTATAAAAATTAAAAAGCAACATTCAATAGATGCTTGAGAGCAAATATCTTATTTAGTTCTTCATCTAAAATCTTCACTTTTTCACTTAATTGCTTCTTTATAGTTGTACCAAAATAGCCCATATGGTGATAACTGCATCATATATTTATGAAGTGGTAATTTCCCGCATACAGAATGTGTCAATTTTCCAAGAACACATAAAATTCTTAATTACTGTGTTGCTCCTTATTGCTACTTTAGAAATCTCCTTCTCTATTTAAATCCCTTGGGATGTAGTTTATCCATGCAAGACAGCAAAGCTTAGCTTCAACACATATTTGCATATGTAAAGTGGGACTTATGTTTGCAAGCAATGCTATTTATATTTATCCTAACAGTCTCTGGAAATCCACTCAGAGAACAACTTTTTAAGTATGTGTACAGTAATTGGAGGTGCATGGTAAGGATCAGTTTTTCTTTAGAGAATCTCTAAATCTGTGAAAAGATCTCTTCCATGGCTGATTATAAAATGTATCTATCACAAAGTGCATTCATGTCGTATGCCAACATTCTGTCAACTTGGTATGTTCTGAGGATATTTATCTGGTTTTATGTTTAGCAAAGTGGACTCAAGATATGGTCATGAAAGGAAACTGGGGACACTGGTGATGTTGGAGGTATGAAAAGAAGGGATGGCTATGTTGTAAATAGACTACTCAAATACTACATTCTTAAAAAAATTTCAAAATAAAACAAATGCTTAAAAATAAAAAAAAATGAACTGCAAAAAAAAAAAAAGAAAAAAACCACATTTGAACTTTAAGGGAATTCATCTATGCAATACATTAATCTCTCTGACTTTTCCAATATGCAGCCGAGTGTAACAACAAAAACAACAAAAAAGAAAACTTTGAAAATCCCTCTGTACGTTCTAGCCAAGGTGCTCCAACCAACGATCCCTACTAGTTGGACCAGCCTTTAGTGTGGCATTGATGAGGATCCTGATGGCATTCACTGATCATCCTATGATATGGATGCTGAGTGTTTTCGTGGGATATTTATGGGAATGAGTTTTAGCATTTAGCTCCATGTCTCCTCAAACTCAGTGTATAACTCTCTCTCAGAGACTGACTTCTTGGATTGAATACTTCATGATGTTGTTCTGATTTGTTCAGTTGAATAGTCTCAAATATCATGAAGCATTTAACAGTTGTTTTCTGATGGAACTGTCATACCCGATGGATTCATTGCTATCCAAGCCTGTTAAAACTGCTCTCTTCTGGAATATTCATATTGTGAGACAAATGCAATACATGGTAGCAGAAAGAAGTCCTGTGTACTTATCTCGTCAGTGAAGAATAATTTCTCTTGGAGCAATTCAGTTAATTTTCCCATGTGGCGGTATTTTTAGTTTCTGAGTCAGGCATGTCAGAGCACAAGAAAAGAAAGCAATTTACAACTCTGTAAAGAAATAGGGGCTCTTCCACTTCATTTGTGTTTCATCTTGATTATCAACACATTTGTCATTCCCCTGTAATTTATTCATTATTTTTACCATAGGAATATGAAGGGGAAAAAGAAGATAAGTGCACTTGTCAAAATGTGAAACAGATGCTAGAATAGTGATTGGAGACAATTAATGTCCTTGAGAAGGAGCAACAGGCTGGGACTGTGCTCAGCTTCAGCATTTTACAGCAAAGAGACTTTACGAAGATGCTACTGTGAAGTCAAGGTTTTATTTTTCAAGCAAGGAAATGAGGTACTCTCTGACTATGTTCCCTATGCATTTCTGCCTGGATCTGACAGTTTATATATTTTCAGCTAAATATTTAGCAACAGTGGGGTCAAATGTAATATGAGCAGCCTTGCAGTGATTCCTTCTCCATCATCAAATTGAACATCTCCTCCAACAGAGGTGGCGGTGTGTTTTGGATAGCTTTAACTATCAAGTTGACACAACCTATTAATATCTGAAGGGAAGTGGTAGCATTCTACTCACTGGGATGGCAGACTGTATAAGAAGGGGGGAAGAAGAAAAAGAGCGAGGGGTGAGCATTCATTTCCCCTGACTTCAGACGTTGTGTGACCAGCCACTTTATATTCGTGGTGCCATGCCTTCCCCATTATGATGGTCTGTCTCCTTCTTGTTGTGAGCCAAGTAAGCTTTTCCTTTCTTTAGTTGCTGTGTCAGGCATTTTGTTGCAACAATGAGAACAGAAACTAATAAAAAAAATCCACTAGGAAAAAAAAAATATCTGGGCAGAGCATCTTAGTTTAGAGAGGCCTAGATCTGATTGGCTTGTGTGAATTTTTGTACTGCCCTAACCTATGTGGGTAGTACCATTTTGAAAGGAGGCGGAGCCTAAGCATGTCTGACTTCCACCAACCAGTGTCCTCCATGTTTTCTGAAATGCTTTTTTTGTGAATGAGTTCCTTGGACTGAGGTAGTGCTATGTGGAATGGACAGCAAGCCTGCATTCAGTTGTTGCTGTGACTTCCTGACTTGTTTTACCTCAGTTATGAACTATGATCTAGAATTATAAACTATGTGAATCCTTTCTTCCACTGAGATGCTTTGGGTCAAGATATCTGTCATAGCAGCAGGAATAAAAGTGTTACCATTGGATGGAGGACTGCTGGGTAGATGAGGTTACATTCTTGTGTTTGAATCTTAATTCATCTGAGCACACTGAAGCAAATACTGCCTCTCACTTTTGCAAAAATTCCATATACACTAAAAATACATTAATAAATTGTACGTGAGATAGATATATAAATGGGTAGATAGATAAATAGATAGATAGATAGATAGATACAGAGAAAGAGAGAAAGAGACAGAAAGTTAGAGCTGATAGTCGCATGTTACCATGCACATGCGGAAAAGACAACACCTTGATTACTTCATTTATCTCCTACACTGTGAGCCCCTGGGCAGCAGGCTCCTCTACTGACAAAGCCATTTTTATTAATTTGTTATTTATTGACTTTTCTGGATGGATTTTTCTCTATATCATGGTCCTCACTTTGTAGACCATCCTGGCCTCAAACTCACAGCAATCTGCCTGCCTTTGCCTTTCTGAGTGCTGAAGTAAAAGGCCTGTGCCATTACACTTGGCAGACAAAGCCATCTTAACAGTGCTCATCTTGACTTTTTTAACAGAATAGAGATTATTGCCTCCAGTTTTTGCCTCCCTCCCACCTAATCTCTTCCTCTAGACCTTGACATCACTAATATCTCAGTTCCTGATCATCACCTCCTATCCTTTATTGCTCACTAAATAAGGTGTTTTCTTACTCTAGGACACACATTTAATTATATTCCAGCCATACAAAATTTACTAATTCTGCAACAAATCCCCAGGTTTCCTCTTTATTTAAGACTTTGGCAAGGATCATACTACCTCATACCATGTTAGCCTCAATTTGAAGGTAGATTTACAAATACCAATCAGAGACCCCTTTGGAGGGAAGCTACACAATAAAAGAAGACTCATACCATACAATGTTTTGTGAGTTCACTGCTATTGACACGAGAGTACAAAATGTGTGTGTGGCTAGTCAAATGATCTTCTTTCCTTGGTGATCAAAGACAGAGACTCCTTCCTTTGGCAATCTTTGCCGTTAGCAAGGGCTGCATCATTGTTTGCATCTAGCTGAGAAGGGAAATGGCATGTAGACTGGGATCCTCTGCTTCCTACATGGTGTGTCCATGTGATGCAATGTCTGTGGAGGTAAGAGAGAAGCTTGCGGTCATCTGTTCTCTCTTTCTACCATGTGATGTGAGTCCCTGGCATGAAACTTAGCAGCAACTTTATTTGAAAAGTCATTTTTCTGACCCATGGCTGGCTTTTTAACAGGTGTTCTAGGGGGGTATGCTGGTTAGTTCTTCATCAACTTGACATAAGGTTGAGTCACCTGGGATAAGGAGACTTCAACTGAGAAAATGCTACCATAAGATTGGCCTGTGTTGCAGTCTGTGGGGAATTTTTTTCCATTAGTGATTGATGTTGGTAGGATCCAGGCCCTCAGAGGTGGTGCTATGCCTTGGAAGGGGGATCTATTAAGCTAAAGGACATATGGAGAGTAAGCCCAGGAACTGCCCCTTCAGTTTCTGCTTCCAAGTTCCCTCTTTGAGTTCCTACCCTGACTTCCTTTCATTACTGTAAGTTGTAGGCTTTACGGAGTAAATTAAATGACAAGTTTTTAAACTACTGTTTTCCCAGATCTCTAACATTGTTTGAAAAGAGCTTGGTGGGGAAGAAGAGGTAGAATATAAAGTAACTTTAAAGTTCATATGAATTAGTCAGCAATGATGAAAAAATAAAGCTCAGTTACCTTGGAAAGAAAACTGCAGTCTAGAACATTTAACTGTAGAGGAAATATCTTGTTATAACAATTTCAATAACTTTCAAATATCATTTATTGCAGATGTCTTCAGCTTATTTAGTCCTTAATAAATTTGGAACATGACTTATTTGATTTGAAGAATGAGTTTTTAGAGGCCTGAAAAAAATGCTCAGTTATAACTTTTCAATATTGCATATTTAGATGTATATATGTATATGATTTAACCATATATATATACATGGTTAAAAACAAAATTCTAGTAAATCTATGTTGGCTCAAGGCCACATCTTGAGAGTAATTTTAGAAATGTTTATTTAAAGAAGTTCCTCATCAATTTTCATTTTTTCCCTCTCTATCCTTAACTTGGTAGTTTAATTTTACAGTACTCTATTTGCATTTTCTTTGTAACATAAACTACATTTGCTACAGTAATGGCTATGAAATAAGGCTTACCTATTGTGGAAACACAAAGCAAAGGAGAATAGTAAGATGTAATCACAATTAAATTTTCCACCTTGGTATAAGACTTTCATCCAGTTTTGCTCATCTCCTAATCCTGATATCTGAAATATAGTATTCTGTGTGTGCTCATCTTTCTTTTATTTAGCATAATGCTATGTATGGAACTCAAAACTCATAATATGAATAGAAGTCGATGAAGTCCATTTCTATGCTACTTTCTGCATATTTTCTATACCACTGGCATTGTTTCATATCACTAGAATATCTAGCTAACATCTTTTTCTCTCTTACTAATATTTCTTATATCATTAAAAGTGTTTATAAACACTAGCGCCTCTACTCAATTCTCTCATGTGATATATTAGTCAGTGTCTATTTTGGACCATTGAGATGACTTAAAATTACTCATTTATAGTGTAAGATTTTTATACAGCTTAAATGAAGACTGCTATTTCTCTTATTAAATGTCTTACTCTGTCCACATGTAGTAGCATGGTAACCAAGACTCCCATACTCTCCCACAGGTTTGGAACAGTTAGGTGACTAAGTTCTGTGCAATAAAATACAAATGGTGTTATGCTCATCTTTTTGCAAGATGTAAAAACCTGGGTTTATGAGCCTTGACATGCAATAGTCACCACTGATTGGCTTTTCTGTAAAAATTGCAAGACGCTTTTGTAGGAACTGATACAATGCTGTACACCATCATTGAATATCTTTCAGCTAGCATGGGTCAAACTTCGAATATGTTTTTTGATCATAAGCCACATGGGTTCATGTCAAAAACAGAAAAGTGGATTTTTCTGAGTCTTTTCACTTTTCTAGTTAGCATTACAATGAAGTAAATAATGTACTTTTATGTGCTTTATATTAGAAAACCCTAAAGTTTAAAGTATACCTAAAGCCTGCCTTGCTTACTTCGGGCATGCAACTCTCCAAGTGATTCCTGAATTGTGACCTGTTTCAGAGCACTTTAATTAGGATGTTAAAATATAGAATGCTGATATCAGCTCCAAAGTTTCTGATTGAGTAGATATGATGAACATTATGAAAATATTCATTATTAAATAATTATGGTAGTTTTAACTTCTGGCTAAATAAGGTGAAACTATAAATTTCCTTTGTACTGTCCGATCCTTAGAAACATGCATTTTCAATATGTTCTTAAATGGTCCTATTGCTGCTTGTCTTGAGATGCAGATTTTTTCAAGCTTCCTATATTTGACATGAGCTCTGGTGCCCCATATTTGACCATTTCCCCTTGGTGGGGAGGCCTGGTGGCACTCAGAAAAGGCATAGTAGGCTATTGGGACTTGATGGCCTGTGACCATATGGTGGGTGAGGAGATCCCTTTTGGTCACAGACCAAATAGGGAGAAAGTGGGAGGAAAGGAGGAAGGGGAGATTACAGTGATGGGAAAACAATTGAGATGCAATTTGAATAAATTAATTAAAAGGATATTACCTTTGTTTTTCTGATGTTATAGGCTAATAACATGATTTTCACTTTTACTTTTCTTCCTCCAAACCCTCCTCTAAACCCCTCTTTGCTCTCTTTCAAATTCATGAATTCTTTTTTTTTTAATTTTTTATTAATTTATTCATATTACATCTCAATGGTTATTCCATCCCTTGTATCCTCCCATTCCTCCCTCCCTCCTATTTTCCCCTTACTCCCCTCCCCTATGACTGTTCCTGAGGGGGATTTCCTCCCCCTGTATATGCTCATAGGGTGTAAAGTCTCCTCTTGGTAGCCTGCTATGCTTCCTCTGAGTGCCACCAGGTCTCCCCATTCAGGGGATGTGGTCAAATATGAGGTACCAGAGTACATGTGAAAGTCAGACTCACTTATATCTGCATAGTAGCCCAAGGGGCATGTCCCATGAAAGTCTTCACTAACCAGGAAACTGGGACAGAGGGGAGGACATGCTATTGGGACTCTAGATGAGAGAAGCATGAGAGAATGGAGAAATAGAAGGATCCAGAGGGTCCTAGAAACCTACAAGAAGAACATTATGATAGACAGATTTGGGCCCGGGGGTCCTGCTCAAACTATGGCACCAGCCAAGGACAATACAGGCCGTAAACTTCAAACTTCTACCCAGATCTAGTCAATGGACAGGACATTCTCCACAGTTGAGTGGAGAGTGGGCTCTGACTTTCACATGAATTCTTTTTCAATTAATTATTGTTACATTATATATGTATATGTATACACATATATATTCCTAAATATAATCTGCTTTGTCTCTATAATGTTAGTTGTATGTGAGTTTTCAGAGCTGGCATTGGTATTGGATATTCAGTTGGTGTGCTCTTCACTGGATAAGACTAGTTCTCTCACTTTCAGCTATAGTCTATAGGCTTTTGTGGTGGGTAGAGATGCACTTTAGGAAGGACTGTGCTTAAGGAGCCACAGCTGGGTTATTCCAGAGTGACAACAATAAAGGGTTGCAATAGAGTAATACCTTCATGAGTAAATTACTGTGGGTAGGATTTAAAAAATCTCAGCAGTCAGTTCTTTCTCCATGCAATGATCATAACGCATACTCCCTCAGTAGCTCCATATCTCTGATTAGGGGATAAATGCTTTGGACATGGAGTTCATTCCCTGCCTTTTGCTTTCTCTTTCCTGAGGCAAGTCTAGTGAACTTGTGTAAGGAGTAAGCAGTTGAAACTAAATGATCTGCATATCAACTGCATCAGTGGTCTGTGACAGAGAATGCTTTCTCCCTACTAGCTTGTTCCAGTTGTCAGATGGTTAGCTTATCAGTGATGCTTAACGCTTTAAATGATCGCTTGTCATGTAAGGCTATTAATCTTCATGATGTAACAGAGGATTCTAGACATCACAAAAAATGGAAGAGAAATTTAACTGTTGAAAACTCATAGTACCATGCACATTGCTCCTCCCTTTCGTTTCTTTGGCTTATTGAACTGGTAAGTTGAATAGTGGAGCATGTGAGGAGGTGTATTTAAAGAGTTTGGGTGAACAGATACCTAACTAGTAAGAAACAATTCTGGATCTGTGGTGGATTTGCAGCAGGACTCCTTATGAGACCTTCTTACACTATGGCCACTTTCAAATTAAGCAGCTTTCAATGTCCCTTACATTGTTTTCCAGTCAAAAGAAAGTGCTTCTTCCTTCTATAAACAAACAAAGAAACAAATACATACATAAATAAATGACTTGGCAAAGGAGATGGTTTCTCAATTGCCAACACCTCTATAATGACTTATTGTATTTATTACATTTTTTGCAATGTTAAACAATGCATATTACCCACATTTTTAGTTTATGTGCAGAGTATGTATAATAAAAGAAACTGATAGTTATCTGTATATACCACATGGTCCAAAAGAGATGACTATTTATAAAGTGATCTCAAAACTCTTCATGCTTTCTGAACAGCAAACATCTGTTAAGTTGTATCATTACCAAGAAAATTATTGTCCTGTACATTGTCATGGATAGTTGCTTGTTTGTGCTCATGGAGGTCTGATGCATGGCAGAGAATGCAACACTAGAATTGTCAAACTTTTGTTACTCATATGTTGTCATAGAAGTGAATTGTGTGTTTCTCATCTAGATCCATCAATGGTGTAAAATTTTCCTTTAGAAACTTTAAGTTTTTATTTCAATATAGTGCCACTTTAGATACCTGTCCTAGAAGAGAAAGTTATAGTGATCTGTATTTTAAGGTCTTCAGGTAACTTCTGAGGTCACTGATCTGACCAAATCTGAAGATCTCCATAGCTTGACTTTGAAATATTTAAATACGTCAAATGCTACTGAGAGCTGCTGACACTCAACATCTTTGCTGAGGCATCAGAAGACTTTCTCAGTACAACAGCCCAAGGAAAACAGTTGAACAAGGAAATTGTGAAGCCAGCTTCAATAAATGAGTAAACTCTGTGTGTTCACTTCTTTCTAATGGCAAACTACAGGAAGGGTGGTACTTTAATATGGTAACACATCTATTACCATGCTGTTTTTAAACGCCATACTAACAAAAATGAAGATACTCATTTCAAACGGAATGTATGATAGTTATATAAAATAGGTTGTGGCTAGTTATTTGAGTATTATAGAAATTTATGATCTGCTGATATTTATATATCATGTCACTTGATTGGGATTGATTCATCATTGGAATATTTTTAAAATCCATCTTCATAGGTATGTGAAAATGTTCTCCTAATATTACTTTTGCTTTGTCAAGCATGTGAAATTTCCTATCATGAGCCACCAGCCTTTCAGTAACAAATATATTGGCTCTCTAATCTGTTCAGTTACCTCTAAAATTACTTGTATCCATCCCCTTAGTTAACATGGTGTTAACAATAAGAATTTGAATACTGTTCTCACCCATGCCATAGGACTGAGTATAATGAATTACTGTATGAATTTAGCCACAGTTATTAGAACATGGTGATCTTTTGATGTAGTGTGGACTATCTGGAAAGAGATGGGAAAATGCAAATGCTGAAAGTATCTTCTCATAGTGGTTGGCTATGTGGGTCAATTTTAGAGAGAATATCTGCATTACTTGAAGATGGCACTGTGGAAATAAAACCACAGTTGAAATCAATCATGTTCTTAAGGCAGGTTCCTTAATTGTATACTTCCTAAAAGGTAAATGTACTCACAATGTCTTAAAATAAAAATAACACGAGGCTCTTAAATTTTGAAGGGTAGATGCTTACAGCGGGGCATTTAATTAGACAAATTCCTTTGCTCTCCTTCTTTATACAAGACATAACTATTGGGCAATTTTTGTGAGCTACCTAAGTAGACAACACAGCAAGGATGGCCAATCCCTCATTATACTGTTAATCCCTCCCTATATCTCTATCCTATGGAGGTTACCTTCTATACAAAACCTTTCCCAAAGTGTCCACAATTAAGTATGAGCATTAAACTCCAGTAAAGCAGTGAATTGAGCTTTTGTGCTAGAACTGTAAGATAGTTTATAGTAGAAATCAAATTAATGTTCTTATTAAGTTTTGATCTTTAATTATGTAAATGTTATAATAAAAAAGTTTACTATTAATCCATGGTATCAAGTAGATGGTATAATTCTCACTTTATAGATCTATATGTATTATATTTTCATTACAAAGATGGTACAAATCAAGACAGGCTCTGCAAAATAAAGCCTATAATGTGTTGATACATGACAAGACAGAGCTGTTAAGTCATTGATAAGCAAGATACAACCACAGTTGTTAAGTAAAGCGTAAGGGACTCAGGGTAGGGCTGGAGGTGTGAGATCTTCCTAGGTCGGAGAAGTAGAATAGACAATTATGGATGAGCCAGTGGGGGTGACTGGAATGGGAGGATCAAAGAGGGCATGGGAAGGAGAAGGAGGGGAAGGAGCAAATATAGGAAGGAGTGGCTAAAACAAGGGGCCACTTAAGGGGTCATATGGAAACCAAAATCATTAGAAGTTTCCATAATTTATATGTGTAGAAAACATACTAAATGATTTCATCAAATAACAGGGAAGACAGAGTCCCAGATGAACATCTCTCATCATCACTGAGGCTTCCAGTCCTGGGAATGGAGAGAGAAAAGGAAAGATTACAGTAAATTAGGAAAACTACTGTTTACATTGGGCAGAAAAAATAACTGCTTATATTGAGGTGAGGCTTAGGTTATGTGACTTAGAGTCGATATATACCAATTCTATAAATATGTGGCAGAGATATTTATATAAGAGGACATCTTAAATGTTATGGAAAGCCACTGAAAGCCAAGGAAAAGAAACCTTTCCCATGGACTACAACCCACCACACATCTACAGTGAAATGACACTTGGTATATCCTGACTGAGTTTAAATGGGGATTTGATGAAAGTGTGGAAACATAAATTACATTATACACATTTTAAAAGTTTTAGGCTATATAGTAGCTAGGATTTTAATTGAGATCTTAGCATATTTTACCAATTTCAACAACTTGAATAATAATGGATACATATTTGCTCCAGGGTGTAAAGAGATACTTCAACAGGTAAGCTTAATGTAAACAGTTGAGGAACTGAATGTGGATTTCCGGGCCTCACATATAAAAATGGGGGTGTATCTGTAACCCTTATTGCTGAGAGGAGAAAATGGAAGTTCTAGGTGGAACATCGCAGGGGATTGCTGGCCAGACATTCACCAATTATTGCACCTTAAAGCTCATGAGAGACAATGCTTCAAAACTAAGATAGACAGTGATAAAGGAAGCCAACCAATGGTGACTTTTGGCTTCCATGTACACGTACAGAGACACACACAAAAGAAGAAAAGGGAGCTCTTAGTGTTCAGAGATACACAAGTAATAAAGTGCCTTGCCATTTCAGTGTCATTAGCATATGTGAATATCATGCTTGAAGAGGCCTGAAACAAACAATTTATGGTATCATATAGAGGCCTATACCCACTATTTTAGGAAATGTTGCAGGAAAATGTAGGTAAAAGCTTTAAATGCTGTATGAAATTTAACACATTTTATGCCAGTTGGTATAAATGTTGATTTGTGCCTGAAATACTTCACACAATGATATCAGCTATAATGGTAAGTGCAGACATTGTTTTCCCAGTTGTTAGCAGTAACAAGTTATTATCACAAAACAATAACATGAGCACTTTATGTATTAACATGAGTTTGAGTTACACAGGAATTGCAAATCAAGAGGAAAAAAAAATACAAGATCATCTTAAGAATGTAATTGCTGCTCTGGTTTTAAGAGGAAACTAGCCAAACCTGGTGATTCAGGCTTGTAATCTTAATACCTGAACGTCTGAAATGTGGATATTGCTGATATTAAAAGCTAGTCTGGGCCACACAGTGAAATCCAGATTATCCAGGACTACACAGTAAAGTCCTTCTCAAACAAGAAAATAAAGCTGAGGGGCATTTTCTTCTCTGATCTAGTTTGTCTGATGTAATTTGTTTCTACTGTTTTCCATGTCCTCTGTCTTAACCTTCGAATGCCCTTCACTCTGAGTTCCTTATTTAATTATATGACATGGGATCCTCTGGGCTTTATTGTCAGCCTCTGAAATTTCTCTTCCTTTGGCCACTCCAGCAAACTGAAAGCTCCACTCTCTAACTTGACCTAGGATGGGAAGGATTACTGAAGAAGCCCAGGCATGGAAGGCTCAGCAGCTCTTCAGGTATGCTACTCTCCCTGCAGGTGCCACCTCCTGGCTGATCTCTTTGCTTCTGGGTCTTGTTAGCTTGGCTTAGAGTTTGCATTATTTTATCTCCTTCTTGATCTCTCATCTCAAGCGGTCCTATGCAAGGAAATATTTTCCAAACACATCTATTTCAGTCCTATTTTGATTACTGTCCTCTGAATTCTACTTTCAACATTACTTATAATATATTCACTGTTTTAAATAAATTAATACATTAGCTAATGAATGTGTCCTTATTTTTAACACAAATTATTTTGGTAGGCCCTAGTAATATCACTGAGCTACAAAGGCAAAAGG
Organism: Acomys russatus; assembly: GCF_903995435.1. Taxonomy (NCBI): domain Eukaryota; kingdom Metazoa; phylum Chordata; class Mammalia; order Rodentia; family Muridae; genus Acomys; species Acomys russatus. Next base: position 101,719,030 of record NC_067137.1, read on the forward strand.
ATGCATCTTACCTTCAATAGAGTAACTGTGTGTGTGTGTGTGTGTGTGTGTGTCAGGGGGCACAGATACTGTAGGTAGACCTCAGCTATAAAAAGGCTTGTCTATCATCCCAAGTACTTGAGTTCAACTTCCTGCCATGTGGGTGGAAATAAATTCAATGAAGACAATAAGCACACACTCAGAGCTTTGCCACCTTTTGCTACACATTTGAAGATAATGGAAATCATCATACATGGAGTGATGTTAACGAACACAGTGTCAATACACATAGAGCTACCGTCTCCAGTTTCTAATATTATTATCCATTACAAACATCAAATGTGCACACTGTTAATAGGAAAACGTGGAACTTAAATCAATGTAATCAGTACGTCAGCCTGATGCCCTAACTGAAGAGGGAGTAAGGTACTGTGGCAGGGTCAGTAAATGAGTTCAAAGGGTTCTAATGTTATACCTCTTTTTTCTTTTCTTTTCTTTTCTTTTTTTTTTTTTAACCTAGTGGCAATGATGATGAGTTAACACTATTTCTTTCTGACATAAATAGAGATTGAAAAATAGACTTCTAATTCATGATTGTGTGCTATGTATAGTTTCATGTAAAATGCTCTCAGTTCACTTTTCAGTAGTATTTATGTGCATGGGAACTGCATAAAATACAAAATATAAAAATTGTTAGGTGAGCCCTGATCACAAGGAAGGTTATGTACTGACCATCACTCTGATTATTTGAGAATTCCCTATGGTATAAAATGCTTGCCTATGTAGTCTCTGAAGTTCATTTAAATTTATGGACCTTAAACTACCTTCAGTTTGGGTTGCAAAATTCTTTAATAAAACGAGTTGCCAAAACTTTACGCGATTAAAAAGGAAGTCCTTCCAAGTTGAAGTTTTACAAAGCACATCTTATAGGTGATGATATATTAAATAAAAGGTTACTTTAATAATAATTTTTTGCCAGCACAGCTTCACTGCCATATAAATGTTTCCTATTCAATTACCTGCTCACATTTTTCATCTTCACTGATTTTGCAATGATCAGAATACTTCTCTTAAACATTAATCCATCAAAGAGCTTTTTTTTTTTTCATTAGGGGATGAAGTTTCCTATCCAGAATATTTCCAGGGAGGATGATGAGATTTGCTATTGTTCTCTCCATAGACTGTTAATCCAGAGGATACTTTTTCAGTTCCTTTAACTTTTCATTATTAAAAAAATATAAGCTTTCACTGTTTGCAGAAGAGAAAACTGGGAATCACCGAGAATCAAATTCCTCCAATCTCTAGCCCTTTAAAATGATTCTTTTCTCCCCACACCCAGCCCCTCAAAGATTTTTTTTAATTAGTCACCTGCCTGTTGATTAATTACAAGGTGCATTTTGTCAGTAGAGTATTCATTTAAAGTGGAGTCAAGCTAAAGGACATGTAGCAAAAGAAAGAAGAAGCTGTCCTGTTGTGAGAAGCATCTGAACATCAAAGAAGGAAAGTATCAAACACTCCTAGAAGGTTGATGGCTCATAAAAAATAAACAGAATCCCTTCAAAGGCTAAACTACTCAATAGGAAATCCTCCAGTACTCACTAGGTAGTGGGCAGAGAACGCTGTTTCTTTGATTCAACATTCATGTCTGTTTTTACCTTTCTTCATTAAGTTAACTAAGTATTTAGATACATAGAATGAACTATGCCAGGAACATGCATAGTTTCATCCAAACAACTGATTTTTAAACAATGCCCTCAAAATGTTATCTGGGCTGATAGTGAGAAAATTAATGAATCCCTTTTACCAATTTGAATTGAAGAGGAAATAAACTATATCTTTTTCCTTAAAACCATTTCCTCCTCTTTACTGTGGATCCTGTATCTGCATATTCAATTTTTAATGTCCTATTAAAGGTTTATCCATTCCAATATTTTGATAAAACATGAAAGAATTTGAAGGAAGGTTGAGGCCACCTATTGCTTTGAGGTAGTCAAAATGATAAATGTAGAAACACAAGAACCCTGATATATTAGATGATCTACAGTCATATTTTTTCTAATTATGTTTTACTCAACCATGGAATAAATAAAGAAAGGTGGTTTATAAGATCTGGTTGAAGAAAAAAAATCTAATCTCCTGGGGTGGTTGTAGCTTCCAGAACACTGTAGCACAATGCATTACTCATAGATTTGTGGTGATGTTATTATAAACACATCTACTAAATTGCATGAAAAAGCACAGCACATACAATTATATGGTCTCCATAATAATTGATAATACTAATGAACATCTATGCTACTAGTTGCTACAATTACTACTCTGTGCTCCCCCCCCCCCCCCAGTTAACAAAAATGTACTCAGTAAAACAGTGCTTTGTGAATAGGCAACATCCTCCTCTATTTCATGTTTACTTTGTCTCTTAAGGTGTTAGGTGGCCAATGTTGTGTAATTAACATTCATAGTACTTAGGTTTATGTAAGCACACCTTATGATCCTGGTGCAACAAGGAAATCAAGTAAGAATGCATCAGAAACTGATGTGATATACAACTGTACAATTTAAATCAGACTAGTTCTTCTGATAAAACAAATTTTTAAATAACATGCATCCAATTAGTCCCATATTGAGAATCAAATTGGCATCGTAAGAAGCTCTCTTTCTGAGCAGAAAATATATTTTTGTCTCTGAATATACCCAGATACAGTATCACACACACATAAGCACAATGTTAGAGAACAGTGGGAGGTTCCTAACTGGTACCGTTTATACTTTCAATTTGCCCTGGGTTTGGTTTGTTCATATAGGAATAAAACCTTTCAGGGCTTTGTCTGACCCATGACGTCTCATCTGTAATATTTTCTTTTTTCTTTTTTCCACAAATGAAGGGAAACTGGACATTGTCCCTGGATGGAGCGTAATTAATACATAACAGGTATCATTTCTAAATTCAATGGTTATAGAATATCCTACAATTTGTCAGCCCACTTGAGTACAGTACATGTTCTTAAAACAGGAGAATATAGGACCTTGAAATTTATTAAAGTATCTCTCTAATAAATAGAATTTCTAACATCTTTCATTTTTATATAAGATGATACAATTATCACATACTACAGTTGATACAGTAATAGACTTCATTGTTGATCAGATGAATAAAAACTGGTCGCTTAGAGGACATATTTTAATAAATTTGGTGTTAGAAGGAAAAACAACCCACCAGATCACAGGATATCAACACTCAAAACCATTTATACAGTATTATATCCTTGATATTCATATAGAGTCTTTTGTGAAAAGCAAGGAGATTTAACTTTTCTTGAAGTAGCACTATTCAAAGATAGATGCTGAGACCCCCACAGAATTAAAGAGGTAGTAAGAATACTGTAATTGCTCACCTTGAGGCAAATTACTTCCAAATGGAAATCGAATATCTATTTGCTTAATCCACTTTTTTGTGGTTCAGGCATTGAGATCACTCTCTTCATTTTCCTGAATCTTAATTGCCAGCTCTCAGGTCTTGACAAAAATCTCAAAATTTACAACTGGAATTTTTCAGAAAGTCCTACTCTTACAAGTTTTACTACTCACTTTGTAAGATTTAAGGGTTTGGACAGTTTGAATAAGGTCTTTAGAGTAAAGCATCAGAAGCAAAAATAAAATGAAATTATTTCTTTCCGACAAAGAAAATGACTTCCCTCCTTCCAATAAAACTTTCAAAAGTCAAAACATATGAGTTTGTTTGTTTTTTTAAAAGATAATAAAAATGATAGATAAAGGGCTGTTCACATCAATACTAAAAGATAGTTTTAAAAAAGAGTGGTTGTTTTGGGTCCACTTTAGAAAAACGGTGTTTGTTTAAACATGCCAGGGCCTCAGCATGAAAGGTGTTCTGGGGACAATGGGCAATGCTGGGAAGGGCTACCTGTACATCAGGGCTGAGAAACCAAAGCAGAGGTCAGCAAAAGAAGTTGCAAATACAGCAAGATTTTTTCTTATGTTTCTAGATCCTGAGGTTCCATGGCTCTTATAACATTGACTGGATCTATCATCAGCTTTATATTACTCTGCTTAACATTAGTTTTAGTTAAGGAGAGGACACTAAGGTTGGGCAGATGGCTCAGTAGATAAATATTTATGACATAACAGGAGTTGCACTCTCTAGCTCTCTCATAAATGTCTGGATGGCTCACACATGTAATCATCACATGTAAGACTCAGAAGGAATCCTCTAAACAAACTGTCTAGCTAGACCAGCCAAACCAGAAACTATAGGTCCAGCCAATGAACCTGCCTATGCGAATAAAGTGAAGAGTTATGGAGGGTTAACAAACACACACACACACACACACACACACACACACACACACACACACACTCACACACACTTTGGTAAATAAAGTGAAGAGTAATTTAGTAACAGACTTGATGTCAAGCTTTGAACTCCACACACATGCACTTACATACAAAAATGCTTGGAAGCCCTCTGCTTAACCCATCATGAGCTCAGACTATAAGGAGCTTAATATTGCCTGAGGATTGGGGCAGCACTTCATGATACTCACAATGCATTTTGTATACCTGGGAAATGATAGTACTCACAAAAGTCTTCTCTTCATTTTATTCTGGAAATTATAACCTGCAGAACAGACACACACACACACACACACACACACACACACACACACACACACACACACTCTGAAAAAGAAAAAACAAAACAAAACAAAACCTTCCCTTATAAAAATGACAATTTGGGGCCTCAAAGGAAAAAAAAACATGGAGCAAAAACAGCCTAATGTGTGTGGTAGATGGGACTCGTTCACGTATTGAGATCTGAAGCTGAGGTTCTAGTGGGTCTAGGTCACAGATAGGAGACATGAATATATCTTGTCACTTAGAAGGATATAAATTATATTTGGTGAGAACATGAACAAGTTGTTTACGCTTAGATACTCTGTCTTAGCTAAAAAATAATTTTCTATTTAAACAACATTCAGACATTTACCTTTGGCTACTTGGCTCAGGTCTGTGTAGCCTGCTTCCGGCTGTTAACTCACTTTTCATTAGGAGCAACCTAGTGACAACAGAGCCTCTGAGGCCTTCTGAGGAGGAACCGCATCCCTCACAACCATACTTGGGGGTCATTTTCAGGAGTGAATTTATTTCTCCATCACTCTGGCTTCAAATGCAAGTTTAATGATTTAATATCTGTATGACCAACAGCAAATTGCTTACTCTCCTTCCGTCTCACTCTCTTGACCACACAATTGGAATTCCAACACAAATCTCACAGGCTTATGAGTTTTCAATTAAATTTTTTCTGTTGAGCTAAAGGAATACTCTGGGGCTCATTTGAAAAATGATTGCATTGAAGTGAGAGACTCACACAAAATAAAAAAGCTAGAAATAAGAGAGCAAAGTTTCTATGAGGATAAATTTTATCTTTCCAGATGGGTTTAATTTTTAAAAACACCGTGTTTGTGTAACACTTAAGAGAAGAAAGACACATTAAATATAGCATAGCATGGTATGAAACTTCTGGTTGTGGCCAAGAACTAATTAAAAGATGTAAATAGCATGAAAACCAAAATTATTCCAAGAGAAAAAATTAATGAGCATGTAAGAAAATAGAGCATGTACTTATTATTATTGATAATTGAAAATGGAAATTGCAGTGGTAACATTAGTTCCTGACATGACGACTGACATATTTCCACTTTAAAACTGGAAATCTCAAAAGGGAATGGAGATGTTGTGGGTGACAACATATTTGTGAAGTGCCAACCTTCAGGTTCATAGTTGGTGTAAGTGTAAATTGGTGTGATGTCTCTGGAGATTAATTTGGAAATAGGCATTCAGTTTAAAAATAACCACAGTTTTTGACATGGTAATCTGACCTCCGCAAATGAGTTTTACTGATAAATTTGAGTTTGGGTTGATGTTTGTTACCACATGATTTTCAGTAGAAAAAATGAAGTTAACTAATGTCTTGCCTAAAGACAGGACAGGTGATCAAAAGAGAATTTTGTAGAAAATATGATACTAAGAATATGGGATAACAAAGAAGTTTTTTTTTTCATTTCGTACATTCCATATAGCTTGAATTTATATTTTAAAAAAGGAACCATTTTAATTGTAATTGAAGCATAATTTCTTGAAGTGATCACTTCAGGGAGTCCAAACCTCATCTGTCTCATGCAATGCTACATCACATACCTGAAACTCTGGTTGGCACATAACCAACATTCAATATTGTCAAGTGAATCCAGATATAAATATTTTATAGGATAAATGGTTTCTCTGAAAGCTCAGAGATACCTCATATTCATTTCATTCAAAACTTATGTCCATAGGAACTCCTCAAATATCTCCCTTTTTTCAAAGCTAATAATTAATGTTATTACAAGCCAATGATAACTTGATCCAAGAACAGCTGTTTTTCACTTAATTACCATGGTTATTGACCTTGATTCTGCTTCTCTGAGATGTTACAATACAATCTTTCTTTTTGATATTACATATTTGTATAGGCACAGTGATATTTCTGAAATGAAATAGTCATCATATTAATCAATAGATGACAATTCCACTACCTGTGGAAAAAGACTTAAAAACTGTTGCCAATATAGTTCTCAATGTCTGAACTCGACAATTAAAGTATAATAAATACCCCTAAAATACTAAGCCACTTTTCTTATTATACGTAATTTGCTATTTAGAAATTCTGTATTTTAAACATTCTATTCCTGAGCTAAATGTCTCTCTTATTTCTCTCACAGAATTGCCCTTTCAACCCTAATGTACATCATAAGACACCGTGCTCCTTGGGAAGATCTTGATCAAGCAGATATTTACATGATCCCAAACAGGCACTGACTACAAGGAGAGTGTGATATGACTTTCTCACGTACTATGGTGCCTCACATTTGACCATGTCCCCTGGAGGGTGAGACCTGGTGGCACTCAGAGGAAGGACAGCAGGTAGCCAAGAAGAGACTTGATACCCTATGAGAATATATAGGGGGAGGTGATCCCCCTCAGGAACAGTCATAGGGGAGGGGAATAATGGGAAAATGGGGGGGGGGAATGGGAGGATACAAGGGATGGGATAAACATTGAGATGTAACAAGAATAAATTAAAAAAAAAAGATTCCTTGCACATCTATATCTCCACGAGACTGCTGCTTTGAGGCTTGGTAAATTTTCCTTTTAAAATTGATTTGAGAGAAAATATGATAGCAACAGAAACTATTTTTTATATCGCACTAACCTAAAGTGGAAACTTTCTTTGTCAATTGAAAACAAATTTCGTATTATGTTTGATTTCCTGTTTCCCTGACAGAAATTGTAATTATTTCTATAATCCATGTGTAAATGACATTTTGTATATGGTCTATGTAGGTTAATATATTTATTCCTGGTACAATCTGAAGAATCTAAATATAGAAAAGAAGTGTGTGTTCAGTTCTTTTTCTCTGACCTATGAAAGTGATTTGAAGAACAAAATATTATAGGCAAGTTAAAACAACTGCATGTATAGCAGCTATTACACAGTTGGATGTATGTGAAAATTTTACTTGCTTTGTTGAATCCAAAGAGGGAGGGGTGCTTAGGCGTGGACAGAAATTACGTCATAAGAGATCCCTCGTCACCGGTGTAATATGTTCTCCTTCATAGCTAGGAACACCTTGTTACCAACAACTGGAAGTCAACTTTTGAAAAGACTGAACCTGAAGGTCATTTTTGCCTTTTTCTTTAGACTCTGCCAAAGGAGATTTTACAAGGAAGGGGTTTTGATATCCTCCTTTCCTGTTTGTATACACAGAAATTATGTCAGTACATTAGTGAGTATACCTGCCTATGAATTCAACACACTATAAGTAATAATTATAAAATTATAACTTTATCTCTTTTTAATTACCTCTCAAAGATAAACATCTTATCTGATTATTGGAAATGTACACCCTGCCATTGCATAGTTTTAAGAACTGCCTAAGCTAGGGATCAACAAGAAACAACATATGGACCATATCTAGTACACTACCTATTTTTATGTAACCAAATAATAATAATAGTTTTAATGTTTTCATTATTTTAAAATGGCTACTGTATGCAATTCAAGTTCCAATATTTACAAATAGAGTTGTATCACTATGTAGCTGCATTCATTCAATTCTATACTAGTGAAGACTCTTTCTCACAAGTGGTCCAAGGAATTGAAAATACTTATAATCTTTTGCATAAAAACTTTGCTACTTCTAACCTAAAAGCAAAATGCAATCTGAAACATTTCTTATTAAGAAAAGCTAGTCCAATTTTTGTAGAAAATATGTTTTCCCCATAGACAGTTGCGTATATTTGGGAAGCATTTTGAGCAACATTTTCACCAACTATTATGATTTTGGATGAATATGTATTTTGCCTCACCTTTTGACCTAGTTAATCAGATAATTATTGCCTCATGCTTTCAAATTTGAATGCTGCACATAGAAAAATGAGGAAAAATAAGAGAATGTAAAATCATATAGATCACACAGTGATTTCTAATAAACATACATACATTCACATATGCAGTGGTATAAATTTCAACACTTTGTAAGTGCTTATATATTTTCTTACTAAATATAGTTTGCACAAAGTAGGTTTATGACAAAAATTTTGAAATTCTCTCTTAAGGATGTGCAGCAAATCACATTTGAGAACTGTATATGAATTCATAACTACGTGTCTATAGTCACAGAAGAAGATGTTCAAACAAAATCAAACATGATAACACAAATGTATAAGCAGCTGAAGAAACTTCAAATCTCATTACTTCTGTGGTTCTGATGTGACGACTTGGCAATCTTCATCTTTCATTGAAACCTATAGACTCTCCGAGTTAATTTAGACTTGCTGACAGTTGTGTGGGAGGAATGGTATCAAAAACACAGCCATCCACTTTGCACATCTTAGTTAAATGTCACTCATGGTTTCCAACACAGACCTTTTATTGACTGAGTTTTCATCTCAGAGTTGAAGACTGGCAGCCCAGTTGTTTTCAATTGCTTGCTTATTTGATGTAGAGTCAAAAAAAAAAAAATGCAAAGTCAATCAAGAAGATTCCAAATGATTCTGAATGCTCAGAGTGCAGAAAAGCTTTGCCTTTGAAATGACAGCAAATTTAACTTCATGTAACAAGATGAACATCTGTGTCATTAGAGGCACCACTTTCAACCAGATCCTGTGTAGAAGATTTAAACAAGAAGTGAATCCTGGGCCAACAGTCTTCTCCATCTTTCTCAGGGATTTAGAACAAAAATGTTGCCATTAGTTCTTACTGGGAATGGATGCTATAGGATACTTTGAATGAAGAAAGAAAATCTTAAAGCAAGTGAGATATTATTTCTGTTGAAAAATGAGAGGACATCTGTAGGCAAAAGGGTCATAGTTTGTGACAATCTATGAGGCAGCTTCTCAGTAAGTGACTCTCAATATCAGGTTCTAACAATATTTGTTGCCCTATATTCTAACAACTGGAAATGGCAGTCTTCTAGTAAGTAATTATTATGAATGACATTATTATCAAAAGTTAAAAAGTATAAAGTCACATTAAAAATTGTAAGTGCATAGATTTACAACTATTATCACGGAAACAAAAACACCATACACTCAATGCAATAAGAGGAAATATATGCTACAAATATAACCATAGCTTTAATTGTATTTAATTAACAAAGAAAATTATATGTATTTACTGACTTCATTATACATATTAATATATAGCTATGTCGTGGAACGTGTTGTGAAGCACTGTCCTTTGGAATCCACTGCTACCATCTTCATGAGTTCACCTGCACCTACTTTGGAGATTACATTATGTTCCATTCAATGAACTGCTGATATTCCCTCAGAGAAGCAGGGAGTTGGAAGGCCTTGGCTACTTCTCTGGTCCTCAAGACACTCCTCACAGTCATTCATATGCTATTCTGTCCCAATTGTATGTGAACTTGATTTATACACTTTCTTATGAACAATAGATTTTTATTGCAAGTTGGATCAAACAAACCTTAGGGGACAAAATGAAGATGGTTAACAAATGAAAGGGAATTTTTAAAGAAGCATGAACTTGATTAGAAAGCAGTTCCTTGTAAGGGAATGAAAACACAATAGCTGCAGTTATAGGGTGACGAGTGAGAGCATAGTTTCTGGGAAAACACTACCCAGTACTTTATTTTACATTGAATGGCAGCTCCTTCTCTAAGTTCATGGTATCTCAGGCTATTGTTTGTCTTAAGAGAACATTTAACTATGGTATGATAGCTATCTATATAATTTACAATTCATAGCTAATGCAATTATAATTTTAATTATTTCATAGCAGGAAATGTGGATGCTGCAGTTTATAGCATGCTAAAATTTCACATAAATGTGCCTGTATAATGAACAGCTTTGCAAACAAATATATTGCTAAGTGTAAATAAAATAACAAAAGGTTGTTCTTCTATAAAACTGAAATTATAGCACTGAATGGTCAGCATCCACCACTGAAGAGAAACAGGTGATCAAGAATTTACTTTTAACAGTAGATATGGTCTGTTAGAAAATAATAGAGAAAGCAGAAGAGTGTAGTTAAAAATGAAATTTGGAGGAAGTGCGGAGATGACTATGATTAAGATAGAATGTATTAAATTCTCAAATAATTAAGAAATATATTTAAAAATTTGAACAGTGAAAAGAATATTAACCTACAAAAGAATAAATACCAACAAAATTGCTTTAAGTTTTCCATAATAATATTTGGAATGAACTGAAATTAAAATAAAATTTAAAATGTAAATACTTAGAAATAAATTGAGATTTATTTCATGTTCTTAGGTATAATAGTTATTTAAAATACTATCATCCAACTTAATCTATACATTTTATATAGCTGTAGAAATTTAGAAGTGGCAACGACTATTATTCCCATGCTGTTGCCAGGGAAGCCAGTCATCATTACTTTTATTTTGTCAGAAATTGGAGACAGGCAGGCAGAAGAATGGGGAAGCTTTATTGTTGGAAATGAAGAAGACTACATATTGAGAATTTCTTTATTTTTTTATTATAATTCATTTAGATTACATCCTGATTGTTATCCCTTTATTTGTATCTTCCCTTTCCTACCTTCCCTCCCTCTTTTGCCCAATTCCCCTCCTCTAGACCTCTGACAGAAGGAGATCTCCTCCTCCATCATTTGATGACAACCTATTAGGTCTCATTCAGATAGCCTGTTTCCCCTTCCTCTGTGTGCCACCTGGCCTCCCCACCAAGAGGAAGTGATCAAATTGGGGACACCAGAGTTCATGTCAGTGGTATTCCCCATTCTCCTCACAATCATGGAGAATGAGCTGTCTATCACCTAGATCTGAACAGGAAGTCTAGGTTTACTACATGCATGGTCTAATCTAGCAACTTGGCTACTCTGGCAAGGGCTCACAGCTAAACACGTAGGTCTGTGTGATCTGATTGAAATATACACCTTTCATCTGACTAGATGGAATATACATCTTTATTCTCTGCCTGGAATTTAGTACACATCTGTAATCACAAACAATGATATCTAATTGAGGGACACAAAAAGTGATGAATTAGAGAAAGTTTTCACAGAATGAGTCAGAAATAAGATACATCCAAGTCTCAGGTGAACAGACTTAAAAAAATAAGCTATTTAAGAGCAGTACAGAGAGAGTAAATAGAAGAGTACAGTACAGAAATACAGTGGAGATTATGCAGTCAGTACAGAACAGAACATTTTGGTGCAATTCTCTTGAGTATGGTGTAGGCAATTTGGTGCAACTCAGTTCTTGGAGTTCAGAGGCAGTTTTTTTTTCCAAGCAGAGCAATTTAGTGAGAAGCTCAGAGAAGCCAATTTGATTCAGTCAGCTTGGAGAGGACTTTTGAGCCAGAACAGCTGAGTTGAACCAGTCAGCCAGAGTTCAAAAAAAAAAAAAAAAAAAAAAACTAGAAAGTGTGAGCTTATGCATCAGTAAGTCTAGCAGGCTGAAAATATTCTAGGCCTAGATTAGCAGATGGAGGTTGGAAGCTGAAGCCCTCAAGGTCTGTGCTATCAGAAGATTAGAGTGTATAGAGGCTAGAAGATTCAAGGCCTAGGCCTAGGGGTAGTTAGAAGGCTCTGTTATGGCTCTCATATTACCTCATCATCTGCAAAATAAAAACAACATTTATACTACAGGTGTATCTTGATTGGAGATGTGTCATTTTTGAACCGTGCTGCAGATGTTGTGGACAGGGTCATTAGTAGCAGAACATCCTATATTATTGGATGGAGAGCTTTGAAAAGGGACAAAGGTTAATACTTGTGCTAAAATATATGCTCAGTCATGTGAGCAAAAAAACCTTAACTTGTAAAATTTGTATAAACAACTGAAATAGGATAGATATTACAGGAGATGTTCCTATTTGGGGAAGTAATATTCTACAGTTTAGGGAACTACAAACAGGTAAGGCATGTTTGCTTACCAAGCACGATTAGGAAAACAGTTGAATTCAGGAGGAAATAAACTAAAGTCCTTTCTATGAGCATAGAAATGTCAAATATATCCCTACAAGTGGCACATAAGTCAGAAAATAGATTTTAAATTAAATTACAAGTATATCAATAATAAATTAAATAACTTAGTCAATTACATACCTGCCTTAGGGTTGCTACTGTTGTGAAAAGACACCATAACTACAGCAACTGTTTTTTTTTTTTTTTGATTTTCAATAAAAAATGTAGTGAGAAATACATCTATTTATGTATATGGATGTGTAATGTCCTACCAGCGTCCCATGTCTAATATAGTGCTCACTTATGCACATACACCTTAACCACGAAGAGATCTCAAGTAGCTGCTAACCCTCCCAAATAGCAGTGCTTTTTGTTTGGGATTTTAGTTTTAGTTTCTTAGTTTTCATCCTGAATCTCATGTATCCCAAACTAGCCTCAAACTCACTACATAATAGAGGATAATGTTGTATTCCTGACCTGCCTAACCTGGCATAAGACATGATCAACAAGAGCTGGGTGGAAAGGCATATGTAGGGACAGGGAACATGGAGATAGGACGGGAGAGATGGAGAGCAAGGAGACTGGTCAACCAAAACTATCTATGAAACTGACTTCTTTCTCTTAAAGTATTGATAATGCCAGGTGTGGGGACACATGCCAGCAACTCCTTATAAAGAAAACATATTTAGTCAGGGCTGGCTTACAATTCAGAAGTTTAGTCCATCATCATCATGGTGGGAAGCATGGCATTACACAAACAGACATGAAGCTGAGAGTTCTACACTGGATTAGCAGGCAGAAGGAAGAGAGAGGGACACTGAGTCTGGCTTGAGCGTTCAAAACCTCAAAGCCCAACCCCGTGACATACTTCCTGCAAAAAGATCACACCATAGTGCCACTCTCTATGAGCCTATGAGATCCATTTTCATTAAAATCACAAGAATATTAAATTTTTAAATATTTTTCTCATGAAGAAACTTATATAGATTGATATATAGATGATAGATAGATAATAGATAGTAGATAGATAAATGTGTTTATACAGTTAAATTTGAAAGTTGTAATGTTTAAAATAAATAATTAACAAAATGTGAAATTTCTTAGTTTTCAAAAAAAAAAAAAGTAGACAAGCCTTCAAATAGAAAATGGAGAAGAAACTCAACAAAGTTTGTAATTAGTGAAAATATGCAAAGGTCAGTTTTATCTTCTGAAAGTATCAAAACTCATTCTTTGAAATTTTAACACCAATGTAGCATGCGAATAGGTGACACTTATCTAAGTTGTTAGATCATTTAATAAAAATCCCTCATTAAATGGGATTTCTCTCTGTACAAGGATCTCAGGCTTCTACTTTGTTCTTATGATAATCAAAAAGTATTCTGAGGCACATAGACTTGAAGAAACAATCTTTCATTACTTATGCAATATACAGTGTGAGACATTTTCCAATAAAATCTATCAAGGTTTAGGATGACTAATTATAAATGGTGTATTTGTTTGATGGAGTAAGCACAATAAATGTTCTTTTTTAATGAAGAAGATTAAAAAGTTGAAACAATATATTACCAGTGTACAGCAGCTGGACAAAGATTCAGAAGTAAGAAAATGGTGACCGGGGGTGGGATGCATCTCTGGGAAAGGGAAGGCTTCCTAGAGTCCTTGTGGATGAGCCTAGCAGAGACTCCTAGCAGCAGGGGATATGAAGCTTGAAGTTGCCACCTTCTGTAGCCAAGTGAGACTTCCAGGACTGGAGGGGGACACCAACCCAGCCACAAATACTTCAACCCAAAATTTGTCTTGCTTACCAGAAATTTAGGGATAAAGATGGAACAGTGATTGAGGGAATGGCAAACCAATGACCGGCCCAACTTGAGACCCACCCCATTGGAAAGAGCCAATTCCTGGCACTACCTATGATACTCTCTTGTGTTTGCAGACAGGAGGCTAGCACAACCGTCTTCTGAGAAGCTTTATCCAGTAGCTGATAGAAACAGATGCAGAGACCCACAACCAAATAATAGGCTGAGCTCAGGGAGTTTTGTGAAAGAGCAGGAAGAAGAGTTGAGAGAGCCAGAGGAGTCAAGCACACGGTATGACCAACAGAGTCAATAATTTGGGCCCATGGGGCCTCACATAGATTGTACCACCAACCAAAGAGCATGCATGGGCTGAACATAGACTCCCTACACATATGCAACAGATGTGCAGCTTGGTCATCATCTGGCTCCTCTAAAAATAGGAGTAGGGGCTGTCACTGACTATGTTGCCTGCCTCTCGATGCCTTTCTCTTAGCTAGGCTGTGTTTTTGTTTGTTTGTTTGTTTGTTTGTTTGTTTGTTTGTTTGTTTTTGCCTCAGTGAGAAAGGAAGCACTTGGTGTGCATCCTGCTGTGACTTGATGTGCCAGGGTGGGTGGGATCCATGTGAGGGAGGAGCTCCCCTTTTCTGAGAAGGAGAGATGTTCTTTTTTTTTCTGTAAGACTGTTCCTTGAAATTTGTTCTAGAGAACAGTTAGATCAGTGCATATGAATACAAAAATATGCATGGCAGTGTCTTTCTCCTGCCAAGTGTTGGAGGTTACCTAGATAATTCATCACCTTCGAAATCAAGTATGATGAATGTTTTCACAGTATAACACAACACAATGTTAGAAGAAATATAGTGAATGTTCACCCAGTCTCATAAAGAAATTTTATTGTTGAATGTGGTAAGATCAATAAATGTGCAAAAAACATAGCATTACATTGATTCATACATGCCTTTATATTAGGATACATGTTAATAACACAAAGGATATTAACAATAAAAATGATTGTACATAGAAGAATTCAATTCATAAGAATGATTACAAATAAACAAAATTAGATCTTCACCAACCCTAATATATTTTGGGCTAATATCCAAAATATATAAAGAACTCAAGAAATTAAATATCACTAAACCATATAATCCAACTAAGAAATGAGGTTCAGAGCTAAACAGAGAACAGATATTCAACAGAGGACTATCAAATGGATGAGAAACATTTAAAGAAAGGCTCAATGTCTTTAGTTATCAGGAATATGCAAATCAAAATGACTCCGAGATTCCATATTACACCCATCAGAATGGCTAAGATCAAACACTCAATTGGCAGCCCATGATGATGAGGGTGTGAAGAAAGGGGAACACTCCTCCATTGTTGGTGGGAGGGCAAACTTGTACAACCACTTTTGAAATCAATCTGGCACTTTATCAGAAATTGGGAATAGCTCTACGTCAAGACCCAGCTATACCACACCTGGGCATGTACCTGAAAAATGCTCCACCATAAAACAAGGACATTTGCTAATTATGTTCATAGCAGCTTTATTTGTAAAGCCAGAATCTAAAAAACAACTTAGATGTCTCTCAACCAAAGAATGGATAAAGAAATTGTGGTACATTTACACAACGGGCTACTACTCTGCTAACAAAAACAAGAAAATCTTAAAATGTGCAGGCAAATAGATGTAACTAGAAGCAATTATCCTAAGTGAGGTAACCCAGACCCATAAAGACACACATGGTATATACTCACTTATAAGTGGATATTAAGCAAACATGGATATCCTCTGAGTGTCTTCATTCAGCAGGGGATTAGGACAGATGCTGGGACTCAAGGTGAGAGTGATATGGAAGATTGGGGAAACAGAAAGATCCAGAGGGTCCATGAGCCCCACAAGAAGGAGGTCAAGGGCAGAACTGAACCCAGGAGGCCCTGCACAAACTGCCGTACCAAGGGTAGTGCATGCAGTAAAACCAAACATCCTATTCAGATCTAGCCAATAGACAGCTCATTTTCCAGGGTTGTGGGGAGAGCAGGGACTGCCTCTGACATGAATTCTACTGCCCCATATTTGACTACTTTCCCTTGGTGGGAAGGCCTGGTGGCACTCAGAGAAAGGGAAAGCATGCTATCCAGATGAGGCTTGATAGGCTATGATTCAATGATGGGGGAGGAGTTAGCCTTGTGGCAGAGGTTGAGCGGATGGGAATAGCATGAAAGAGAAAGGGAGGAGGACATGGGCAGATGAGGCGATAACAATCTGGATGTTATCTGAATAAATTATTTTTTTAAACCCAAATAAACAAAATTAGATTAATAAGAGCAGTTTAATGCTAGTCAGCAATGACAATGTTTTATTAAGAAATTACAACATCTTAAGTCCAAGAATGTAGATTCCTCTGGAGGATCTTTTATTGTATAAGACTGTTTTAGCTATTCTGGGTTTTTTTTTTGTTTTTCCATATGAAGTTGAGAATTGAACTTTCAATGTCTTTTAAAAATTGGGCAGGCATTTTGATGGACATTGCATTGAATCTGTTAATTGCTTTTGGTAAGATGACCATTTTTACTAAATTAATTCTCCTAATCCAAAAATAAGGGAGATTATTCCATCTTCTGATGTCGTCTTCAATCTCTATACTCACTCATAATTGGACACTAGCCCAAGGGGCATGTCCCATGAAAGTCTTCACTTACTAAGAAATTGGGATAGATGTGAGGGCATCCTTTTGGGACTCTAGGTGAGAGAAGCATGGGAGAATGGGGAAATAGAAGGATCCAGAGGGTCCTAGAAACCTACAAGAAGGACATTATGATGGGTGAATCTGGGCCCAAGGGTTCTGCACAAACTATGGCACCTACCAAGGACAATATGTGCAGATATCATTGAACCTCTACCCATATCTAGCTAAGGGACAAGACATTCTCCACAGTCGAGTGGAGAGTGGGGACTGACTTTTTCACAAACTCTGGTGCCCCATATTTGACCATGTTTCCTGATGGGGAGGCCCAGTGACACACAGGGGAAGGATAACAGGCTATCAAGAAGAGACTTGATACCCTATGATCATATAGAGGGGGAGGATGTGCCCCTCAGTCACAGACATAGGGAAGAGGAATAGGGTGAAAGCGGGAGGGAGGGAGGAACAGGAGGATACAAGGGATTGGATAACAATTGAGATGTAATATAAATACATTAATTTAAAAAGTTAAAAAAAAGAGAAATTACAACAACAAGAAACTATGTTCTTAATGTGCAATGAACAAATGCATGTATACTACATATACTCTAACTAAAACAGTCCAAACAATCAAGTGAATGTCAATACAACACCTTCATGTTGAGTGTGGGCACCCTCAAAACCTTTATCACTAAGTGTGAAGACTACGTGGGATTAAACACTTCCAAAAAGCTATAAAAGAAAAAACAATGGTACCCTAGCATTCACATAATGTACAATGTGGATGATCTCTTTTACTATAAATTAAAAAAAACACGAGAAAGATTGAAAAATTACATCATCTTATGAATTTAATTTTATACAACCTCCAAATTGCTTACCCATCAATATGTGAACAAGGATTCACCAGGCCTCAGACTTCCTATGAAACTCTGTCAATTGAGTCATATTGCTTCAGATGACACACAAGCAGCTAGATTATCATTTCTCCTCTTTAGATACTAATAATGTTTATAATGCATCTTTTCAGCAAAATTAATAAAATTAACATTTTCACTTCCAATAAACTTAGGAATGATCATGTACATTTTGCATAATCACAATTGGTTAATTTAAACATTGTTTTGGCAAAAATGCCCAGGAGAGAGGGTCTCTAAAATGATTAAATATCTATTAACAGTATCATACAGACCCTATAGTGGAAAGTAAATATATGGGTACAAACACTGTGGTCTATTTCTTTGAGGAATTCAGAGATGAAAATATATTAGAAACCAGGCTTGCCTCGAACTCAAAGATCTGGCTGCCTCTGCCACCCAAACACTGGGATAAAAGGCATGTGTCACCAGAGCCAGCTTCACATAAATATATTTTCATCAGGTTAAAGTGAATGAAAACTCTAAATTGGGCTAAACAAAAATCAGAAATATAAGGAGAGTAGAGTGAGCAAATATAATATTTTCACAAATAGGCATTTGATAATTAGACTTTTTATGGAACATTAGCGTTCTGGTTTTCCAGCAAGGAAGATCTGGACTTGAAATGAGTCTGGAGAAGGGGTAGATAACACAGTCAAGATTGGATTTTAAGTGTTTCGGAACAATGATGCTGGACTAATAGCTCTATGTATATATATATAAAAAAAAAACCTAAAAACAAGCAAACCGACAACAACAACAACAACAACAACAAAACTAAGGTATCATCTATAATCTTAGGTTTTAAGCAGAGAATGGGAGAATACACCATGAAAACTTATATGCTAGCCAAGGTAACGAACTCTAAGCTGAGAGCTAGAGTGAAGTATTAATGGAGAGGTCCAGTGGGAACAGAGAGGAAGGAGATGCAAATGAGACCTGTTTAAGCTGTGGTCAGATGGTGGGGGGAGAAGGACACCCATCTGCCAGAGGTCTAGGGGAGGGGAATAGAGAGGAAAAGGGAGGGAGGGTGTGAACAAGAAGATAAGAGCTAGGGGATCACAATTGGGATGTAATGTCAATGAGTTATAATTTTAAAAAATTAATTAAATAATAAGAAAGGAAAAAATATGGAATGAAAGACAAATAAGTGTATCTCGCCTATGATATACTGCCTGTATTTCCCCAGTCACACTGAATAAGAAGTACAACTCCGTTTAATGCTACAGTGGATGACAAGGAAAAAAGTTAGTCTTATAACTTGCTCCAGAATAGTTTTGTTTTATTTTCCTCTAATTCAGACAGTTTATTAGTATAAAGAAAACAAAGAAAATGAAAGGACAAATAGGAGACTGAATTGAAAGGCTGAAGTCTTTGTATCCTGGTATTAAGAGATCCTGACACGTGTAAAGATGTCGTAAGACACCCTGCACAGTGCAATATGCAAGTAACCAGAAAGAGATAATTTGCTTTTCCTGAAAACAAGTTAAGTCTGAAGTATGTAAGGGCAATTCTCTTGCTTTATATTTAAATTCAGTAATACTGTGTAATTCATTCCCATAATTTGTAACAAAGGGTATCCTTTAAGAATTTCAAACATGCAGAGCCAATCCCCCAGTCTTGTTCTTAATGCTACAACAGAACTCCATCTGTAGCCTTCTCTCCCTGCAGCCCACAAATCCTGTGGATCCCATGGACCATCTCCTCCTAACCTCCCTTCCCCTTCCTTGCTGTATCCCAGCTCCTAACTCCAGCAGGCATCCCATAATAAGCTACAGACTGTACCTAGGTAGGTTGCCTGCAGACCTTCTCCTCTTTCTCTGATGTCCCAGACTCAATCCCCCTGCGTCATCCCTGTGGTGCAGCAGAACACCATCTGCAGCCTTTCCCCACTCCTCCTGTAAATTCCACATATCATCCCTTCCCAACCTCTCTGCCACCACTTGTTACTTTGCACCAGAGTCTAACTCCAGCAGGTGTGCTTCCTTCTAAGCCAAGGGCTGTACCTCCTAGGGCAATAGGTAGGCCAAAGGCAGACCCACATCTCTCCTTCTGCTCCTGAGATGCAAGTGGCCAAGTCTCATTCCCAGCTCTGTAGCTGGTTTCCCTTTCCTTTCTAACTTTCTCCCAACTGATTGTAGATATCTCTGCCTCCAAACTCCCTTCCCCCTACTTATCCCAGTTGCCTGTCCTCTAACACCAGCAAGCATTCCCTACGAACACACCAGATGAACATACCAGGAAAACAGGTAAACACAGCCATCATACTCCATGAAAATCCAGACAGAAAATAGAAACCAAGGAACAGCACTCCCACACAACAATGACAAATCCAGAAATCAGCACCTAGATTGTAATCACCCCAAACCCAGATATCTAGATGCCAGCATAAAAAGCACAATCAACTAAAGCCAGGGCAGTTTATCTCCACTAGAGACCAGCTATTCTACACAGCAGGCCTTGAATATTCCAACATAGCTGAAACACAAGAAAAAGACCTTATAATAGCCTTTAATAATATCATAGAGGTCGTAAATAAGAAAATGAATAAATCTCTTAAAGAATTCCAGGAAAACATGACGTAAGCTAATAGATAAAACTGTTCAAGACCTAATATTGGAAATAGAATCAACAATGAAAATACAAGCTGATGGAATTTTGGAAATGAAAAATCTAGGTAATCAAACAAGAAATGTCATTCATTAACCAAGCTACAACCAGTAGACCCAGTAGACCCAGAGAGGTTAGGTAAAGAGGAGGGATATAGGGATATAGGATCTCCCTAGGAGGGAGAATAGAATAGATTTTGTGGGAAGACTGGGGATGAAGTTGAGGCAATTGGGTTGCAGGTTGTGGAGGCAGTGCTGGGAGAGATTGTTGGAATTGGGGGTACTTGGGGGTGGTGTAGAAACCTAGTACAGTGGAAATTTCTTAGAATCCTTGAAGTCTATCCTAATGAGGACTCTTGGTAAGGTAAAGAGGGATATGGAACCTCAACTAGCCTTCTTTTGTCACCCTGGGAAGCTTTCAGTAGCAAGAGTAGTTTGTATTCACTTGAGTTGTTGGCCAAGAGGGTCCGATGGAAATCCACATATATCCTAGGATGTTACTAAGGCAAAAGGACACCATTGCCTAGGAGACCCACACAACCCATTGAACATGGTACAGTCAAGCTGATACCTACATGGAGCCTTCATAACCTACATTCTAGTCTCCTTCATACAGGAAGGTATTCTGCAGGCTAATGAAAAGAAAAATATGTGCAATAACCAAGCCCCCAAAATCTTTGTCCTACAATCTGTCCTACCTATAAAATATGCAAGGTCAGTAGTGGCAAAAAACTTGTGGGAGTAGCCTTCGAATACCTGATGTGACTTAAGGCCCACTCCAGGAAGAGGAACCCACACCTAATACTGTTTGGTTAAGCAAGAACAAGTGACTAGATAGCCCAAAGATCTAGGGTAAAACCAAACACTACTGGTCAAAAATAAAAATCAATAAAATGACTCTTAATTATAATCTTATAGGTCAGTGCCATATCTAGCCACTGTTAGAGAGAGGCTTCTTCTTGCAGCTGATGGGAACAGATGCTGAGAGCCTGAGCTGTACATATGTGAAGAGAGAGTCTAAATTGGAAGTCTGCGTCAAATCCATCCCCACAAAGCTCATACAGAATCCCACGGAGGAGGGGTAGAAAGAATGTAAGAGTTCGAGGGGATGGAGAACACCAGGAGGGCAGGCCCACTGAATCAATCATAAACAAGGTGCGTTTACGTTCACAGAGACTGAAGCAGAAAGCACAGAGTCTACACGTGTCTGTACCAACTCCTTTGCTTATATATTATAGGTGCTAGCTTAGTATTTTAAGGGACACCTTACCATGAGAACAAATGCGGTTCTGACCTTTGTCTTGTTTTTGGGACTTTCTTCCTCCTAATGAGTTGTTTTTTCCAACTGTGTTGTGATGGTTTTTGCTTCATTTTATTATATTTTATTTTGTCATGTTTGTTTGTTATGTTATAGAAGTCAGTTCTTTCTAATGAAAGACAGAAAGGGATTGGATCTGGAGGGGAGAGAAGGGGAGGGGAAAAGAGGAGGGGAAGGGTCAATCTTGGAGGAGTAGAGGGAAGAGACTCTGTAATCAAGATATATTGCATGAGAAAGAACCCATTTTCAATTAAAATAGTTTAAGACTGCCCTTGAGATGTTGGCAGCTTAGAGATTCCAAAGCTGATTTTTCTCTTCTTGTTCTTTTACTTGGATATATTAGTCTTGAATTTCAAAATTACCTTTATTACATATTGTTGTGCCTTAATATATTTTGTTTTCAAACTAAAAGAGAAAAGAATTTCAAACACATATGGACTACACTCTAATTTCTTTATTTTGACCTACTTGTATATGACTTTATATATCTGCTAAGCATAGAGGATAGACAGACTAATTTTCATCATTTTGTTCTGAAATATATTCAGAAGAGTTTTGCATAAAGAAAAACATCATCAAAATATTTATACATACTTAAAATAAACATGTAAAATATATAAAAATAACAATAGACACAATTGCAGGAGCTTTTTCCATATGTAGTATGAAATGATGAAAACATAATAAAATAAGCAACGTGTAATACAAAATGTTGATTATTTACTACTACACAAATTTTTATAAATGCAAATTTATTTAGGAAGTGTTTGAAAATACATAATATATTGAGACAATATACATAATTTTTCTTTAAAGAAAAATATATCATTAAATTCTTATTTTATGCATTTCTATTCTATAACAAAATAATATTTGATTTACCAATATTGTAGATTTTTTATATTAAATGAAAAATGTCTTCAGAGCTTATTTTTTCATGAGTACAAATTACTTTATAATAATAGATATTTTAAACTGAACAATACTACATTATAGAGGATAATGTGGACACTGAGGTCATATTGATGGATATTTAGGCACTGTTATTTGCATGAGAACTTGGAAGAATGTTACCTCTCTCTAACAGAATATTAATACATTGGAAAAGATGGTCAAATTCTTACCTCATAGTACTATTCTTCAATCACCACAGTATTATTTATGCATATAGAGAAGTCTGAGTAATGTCAAAAACGTGTTACATGCTACATAAACACAGAATCTATTGTCGCAATCAGATATTTAGACATTTGGACTATTTTCAGTGCTTTGAATTTTCGGATAACATATTCTACCAAATGCAGTCTTTCTAAGATGATTTGTGAGATTCATTCGTTATACTGCAAAATTCACAATTCAGAACATCATGAATGTTATCTGGCAGCTTGAAAGAAACTAGTATATTATTAGTTCAGGATATAGTTCAGGACATAATTTAAAAATAAATGTTTTTAATGGTAACTCTATGTTAAGAATTTCATTAAAATCCAGCTTTAATCCATGGCGATCTGATAATATTCAAGGTATTGTTTCAGTTGTCTTTTATCTGTTGAGGGTTCCATTGTGACTATGTGGCTAACTTTGGAGAAGGTTCCATGAGGTACTAAGAAGAAGATGTATCCAGCAGCTCATGGAAACAGATATACAGCCCAGCAGCAAAACAACAGGCTGAACTCAGGGAGTTTTGTGGAAGAGTGGGAAGAAGGATAGAGGGAGCCGGAGGGGTCAAAAGCACCATAAGAAGACCTACAGTGTCAACTAACCGTGGCCAATGGGGGCTCACAGAGACTGAACCACCAACCAAAGAGCATGCATGGGCTGGGACATAGATACCCTAAACATATGTAACCGGTATGCAACTGGTTCAACATGTGAGTCCCCTAACAATAAGAGTAGGGGTTGTGTCTGACTCTGTTGCCTTCCACTGGATCGCTTTCTTCTAGCTGGACTGTCTTGTCAGACCTCAGCTGGAGGGGATATGTTTAGTTCTGCTGTGACTTGAGATGCTGGGGGTAGAGGGAGTTAGTGCCCCCTTGGGGGTCTCCCCTTCTCTGAGAAGAAGAGGAAAAGAGAACGGAGGGAGGGGGCCTGAGGTGTTGCTGGGAGGAGAGGAGGACAAGGGCTGGGATCAGTCTTAAAAGTGATTAAATATATAAATTTTTTAATTTTTAAATTTATGTGTGCATTGGCACATATATGTATGTACATATAAATGCTTGTGCATTTGTGTATGGTTTGAGGTGTGTTCATACCACATATATGAAAATCAGAGGGTAATCTCAGGTGTTGTTTGTTATGTGTCAGCTCATTTGAGAAATTTCATTGCTGTCCATGCCAGGCTCTCTGTCCCATGAGCTTTGAAAGGTTCCCCTTTTCTACCACTCATTTCACCATAACAGCATAGGATTACAGGCACATGTACTCTAATGTCCAGTTTTTATATAGGTTTTGCAGATTCAAACCCATTTTCAAGCTTGCATAGCAAGTATCTTTACACTCTGAGCCATCTCCACAGCTCCAGTTTTAATATATTAAATTTCCTAATCATGTTATTTTTGTAGATTTTTATACTGTTTAACTTTTACTACTTGGTAATAATTTGCCATATTTATAGAAAACATTCCATTCATACCACTGGATTTGGTCTCCATTCTTCTTCACTTCTTCCTACCACAGGTGGGCCTCTGTGTACCCTGTTAGTCTTATAGCTGTGGCCTCAGTCAAGCCTTGAGACATGGTATGGTGTCTTACAGAGTAAGAAGAGTCAAACACAGATGCCCAGTCTAGCACATTTTTTAAATTAATTTATTCTTATTACATCTCAATGGTTATCCCATCTATTGTATCCTCCCATTCCTCCCTCCCTCCCATTTTCCCCTTATACCCTTCCCCTATGACTGGGACTGAGGGGGACCTCTTCCCCCTTTATATGCTCATAGGGTATCAAGTCTCTTCTTGGTAACCTGCTATCCCTCTTCTGAGTGCCACCAGGTCTCCCCAGATGAGAGAAGCATGGGAGAATAGCAAAGTAGAAGGATCCAGAGGGTCCTAGAAATATACAAGAAGAACATTATGATAGGCAGATCTGGGTCCAGGGGTCCCGCTCAAACTATGGCTCCAGCCAAGGACAATACAGGCCGTAAACTTCAAACCTGTACCCAGATCTAGCCAATGGACAGGACATTCTCCATAGTTGAGTGGAGAGTGAGGTATGCCTTTCACAGTCTAGCACATTTTAAGGTTGTGTCATATTGTTGTAATTAACTACTTATCTATGAAACAAAAACCCTTTAGATGAACTTTTCTTCTATAGACTTTTATGCTATTTAAAATTAAATCAGATATTGAATTATTTGCACAGTACAACATACGTTCAATTGTCTGACAGTTTCGTAGTGAATTTTACTCACCCAAACCCTAGCACCTCTTTTAACTCCTTTCCTCTCTCATTGGAATCTTTCTTTTCAGCAAGCCCCGCTCATACATTCATGTCTTCTTTTTGGGTATTGCTCAGTGATTTTAATAATAATTTATTGTCTAAGCATAGGTAGGTTATTTACTGAAGCTAGGGCAACTTATGAGCAGCCCTCATCTATATAGGTATATAGGTATACCCTAATTTGTTTAGTTCTTGACAAATTTCTAGTGTGAATTTAGAGTAAATAAGTATTCAATAAAGATGATTAGTGTGCCTATAACTATTTATTTTCATGTATGAAAGCAGCTTGAAATGCTCCCTATTTATCAATAATAACAATGTATATATTTTTACTATAATACCTTTTAAGTTAATTGGCCTTTCTATCAAGGAGTAAATGCATTTCCTTTAAAAATATTAATTATTTTCTAGCTCCAAGCAGATTGTATTATAGAACAGATTGAAACAGAACAGAAAGTAAATGCCGATTGGAGATCTGAATTTAAGGCAACATTGGATTTATCGTGGGTCTAAAAAGTATTTTTGTAAGAGTATGCCATTAAAACTAATCCAGAGAGTGGTATAAGATCATCAAATGCTGTGGTGCTGATGTTGAGGGATAGAAAGCAAGAAAAAAATCTTTTCACACAAAATAAAGCCCCCTCTCTTGCCATTTCCTACACTGAGGGTAGTTGTACATTTTTTACTGCAGTTTTACTAAATTATAGAGCCATTTTATTAAAACAAAACTAAAAGATAAGAATGTTTCTAGTGACCTTGTACTAGAAACCAATCCATTTTCTATTAGTAAAATAGCCTATTATACTCCAGGGCTTCAAAATAGTTAATGTACTAGTGAGTGTGAGTCTAGAGACAAGCAGTACCATGCACAGGCACCATTGTACTCTGCTTCCTCTACGGTCCCCTGGAAACATCCTGTTCTTTTTCAGAGTGATTGTTCTCACTGCTCCTTTTGTGGATTGTGGCTTCATTACCCCTATCTCTGCCTCCATACACAAGTTTTTTTTTCCTGTTTCCTCTTTTTCGTTTCTTGCCTCTTGTAGAGTCCAATCCTTTGTTCTTTTCTTCCTTGAAATTAGGTTCACCAAAGTAATTCAAAATGGTCAAATTTTGAGATTATTTAATTTCTCCAAATAAAGTGGCATCAACAAAGGCCAGGAGTTCATTCAGATGTACACGGTCCTTCAGATGTCATCATTTAATCCACCACGGACAAGAACATAGCCTGAACAGTGATGACCATTCACAGAGACAGTCTCTGCACTGAACTTTGTAGAAGACGCAAACTGAAGTGCACATTAATTTTCCTTGACTTTCTCCATCTCAGCATTGCATGAAAGCTCCTCGTCTCATGTTAATGTGCTGTATGGTCTGACCAAGGACAAGTGGTATTTCAGTAGACTATGAAATAGAGCAAAGGACGTGAGATAGGTCCTCGGAAAAAAACAATCCTCATATGTAAGAAAAGTGTGAATTGTACTTTGTGTGCCATGCATGGAACATTATTCTTCTATGCCATGTGCTTTTTCCTTCTTTTATGTGGTTTCAATACTAATCAGTTGCACTTAGTGGACTGTGTTGTCTTTGTGGCAAGATAAGGTAAAAAGAACTGACTCAGTATTTCTAATTTTACTGTTTTTATGCATTATGCTTTTGGACTGTATCCATTCTACACTCCTAGCTGTGGATTCCAGAAGCTGCTAAGTACCTCTCTGTTGACTGCACCTAGTTCTCATTCTCTTTTGTACAAGTCAGTTGTTTCTTTTATTGTTAGATACCGCATGTTTTCTTCAATCTTAATATTACTTCAAATGTGGCCTCGATGGGGTGACCATGCAATTTACTCTTCTTCACTCAATCAAACCATAGAGAAAAGCTTTGCATCTACTCTTATTTCTTTATTGCTCTCCCCAAATACACGCATACTCCAACTTTTGAACTTCCTTTTCAGTCATCACTTCACAAAATATACTGCTTTTGGTGTTAATGTATAGTGTTAAGAGTCTATTTTTCTGTTACTGTTCAGTGTTTGCACAGTTGTCTGAATGGGGCCTTCCATCTGTCCACAGAAGTTAACAGACATTCCAGGTTCTGTCAGCGGGTTATTTCCAATGACAAGTGGAGTCAGCTGGAATGTGAAAATGAGCCTGCAGAAAGGTTCATCCATATGTGCAAATAGAACGAACATTTATGTTAATGCACATCTTATTATCTTACCATTAGCAGCATATGTTGGTCATCACCACCTTTACAGTGTCAAGAATTTCATAAAAATGAGAGGATACATTATGGAAGGTTAGAGATTAAATGAGTGAACATCAGAATTAGAAACTCTGCAGAGAGAATTTCACAGCATTTGTCTGTCTAAGCATTTGTTAAGGCAAATACGCACAAATTATCCTCTAACACTAGATGTGAATGGTTTTGTTATGGGATAATGTATGCCTGGCCTTGGGTTATGAAATCAGATGTTGCCCACTGGTCTCTAGACATACTCCTATTCTGAATTGGAAGAGCTGATATTTTCCATTTGAAGAACTGTTGTAACTGATAAGCTAAGTTTTAGATGGAAAATACCTACTATATAGCCTAACCATTTTACTAAAGTGGTATTTGTGTCTATAGACTCCATCAAACAAAATATAATTATTAAGGAAGGCTGTGTCTAAATTATTTCTTTACTCTGTAAGCAATATTTTAGCCTACTACTATGAAACTCATAGACAATATACAATTTAAGAAGTAATTTTGGAAAAAGTGATCATATTTTTACATTAGTTTTACATGAATTGAGATTGGTGAATGACATAAGCCATATTTACATTATACAAACATGATATGTGAGGCATATTTTAGTATCACTTGAAATTTAAAAGATAAAATATCTTTAGGTAGATGATAGGTAGAAATTGCATAAGTTAAATGAAAGAAAACGTAAGCTAGCACTATGTAGTAAACCTATAGGATTCCCATATAAATTAAGTTAACTAAAAGACAGAGAGGCTCTGATTGCAGTGGAGTCATATTACCTCCATACTACCTGGAGTGTGTCTTCAGTCATCCAACATATAGGTTCCTGTTACTGACATGCTTCTAACCGTATCATCTGTGTTCTCTGTGACGTCACACATTTTTAGACCATAATCCTAAGAAAGCTTAGTGGTGTGCCATGAAGAAAATCAACCCCGAGACAGAGCACATGGACCCACTGCAGTCATTCATCTCGTGTCAGTCCCAAATACTTCAGCTCTAAAATGGGGACCTCAGAGAGTGAATATCAAATGCTGAGAGTTCCACGTCAAAACCCAGAAACTCATGAACTCAGGTAAATCACATGATTCTGTGGTATCATATCAATCTAAACTCCAGTAAAACGAGCTTGATCTCAAACACACACACACACACACACACACACACACACACACACACACACACACACACACACGGATTCATCCATAAACAGGTTATTTCTAGTGCTTGCAGTGTGGGATCTGTCATGAAACCACTCTGGTGTCAGAGAGGAACTAACCCTGTTCCTGGATAATGGAGAAATTTGTACAGTGATCAATTGGACTTAGAAGACAGAAAATACTGTATTGTGCTATATACTAAGCACAGAATTTTTATTTCTAAATTTCCAGTGGTCAAGAATATTATTTCATTTACTTTAGGTTAACATTCAGGAAGCTAGTAAAATAAAAATAGTGATTAGTAATGCTTACCTAGAAACGGCATATAGGAGCTGTGAGGAATTTTAAAAATGATGGATGATGATTCAGCTCTAAGCATTCAGCCTGACTGTCTCCCACAGCACTATGAAAATAAATCTCTGGGCTGGGGAAATAACTCAGTCGGTAATGTGCTTCCTTTGTAAGTTTGAGAGTGTGAGTTTAACCTGCAGAAGTCAAGTTGAAAAGGCACAGTTTCATGGTACACATTTGTAATCCCAGTTCTGAGGAGACAGAGATAGTTAGATTCCCAATGCCTTCCAAGCCAGTCTGTCTAACTTTCTTGGAAATCTCCAAGCCCTTCAAAGTCCCTATGTCACAAAACAAAAGTAACAATATCTGAGGTAAACTTCATGTTCAACGTGTACATGTATGCACACATATGTGCATGTTACATGTGCAACAGCAGATTTGTGAACATTACATGCATCAAATACACTAAGACACAAATAAAGAAATAAAAATATGTATAACCATGTGGATCTAACAACATTTAACTCCTAACTAACTAAGCTTAGTTGTAAGACTAAACTATCTGGTGTTCAACCCCATCAGAGAGTTGAGAAGGAATAAAACTTAATTACCTGAGTGAACTGGAAGTGCAGATTAGCAGCTTCCAAAATGAAGAAACGACTGAGCCACTTTACTGCCTTAACAGTCACCCAACACTCTCTATAATGTTGGAGCATCATCTTCACCGTGTCTTGGCAGAGTCACCCTGCCTGCATCTAAACTTGCCCATTTTTTGGCAAAATTTTGTCTGTGGCAGAAACAAGAACATTTTGCCCAGTGGCTTGTTTGCTACATTTGAAGCTGACACCATAAGGAGGTTCTTTGATGTTCACCATCTTCTTTGAAACAGGCTAGGTGTTGCCGGGAGTTAACCTGTCATGTTGTCAAAGAATCTTTAGAATAATAAAAACATCTTTAAATTCCATATTCTATAAGTCTGTGAGGCTTTTGAAGATCTTATCTAACTATTTTACCTTCTATGTCTACAATATCATATTTTTTGAAAAAATATTTACATAATCACAAGAAATAAGCTGATTTTAAATGTTAAATTAAAAAAAAAAACATCTGAATTCTCAGAACACCAATACAGTTTTGTAATTAAAAAAATAATGTTCAGGTGACAGGGTGAGATTTGAGCCATACCCAAGCTTTACAAATAATGTGGCTTGCACTATGCCCAGAGCTTTTCTATCTAAATATACCTAGGCCTAGGCCTGGAAGTGTCTAGCTTCCATCCAATTTAATCTTCTGCAAGCCTGGACTTTAAATGCTTCAGCACCCAACCTCTGCCTGCTAACCTAGGCCTAGAACTTTTTTAGCCTCCAAGACTTACTGCTGAGTAAGATCCCCCTTTCCAGTCCTTTCTGAACTCTGGCTGGCTGGTTCAACTCAGCCATTTCGGCTCAAACTCCTCTCCAAGCTGATTGATTCACTCTTGCTTCTTTGGCTTCAGACTGAATTGCTGCGCTTGGAAAACCTGCCTCTTAACTCCATGAACTGAACTGTGCTACTTGAACTGCACTAATACACGAACTGAACAGAACTAAACAGAACTGCACGAACTCAATTGCATTCAACTGAGCTGCATTGAACTCAACTCCCTTCTATCTTCCTGCACTGCTCTTAAGTAGTCTCTCTTTTCTGTATGTTCTTGAGAGAGTTGGGCATATCCTATTTCTGAGTCGTTCTGTCAAAACATTCTCTGAGTCATCACCTAGTCTCTCCTTTAGCTGTTTGGGATTAAACGTGTGTACTAAGTTCCAGCCAGAGGCATTAAAAGTGTGTATTCCTGCCAGATTACACTGACCTAGGTCTTAGGATGTGATCCCTTGCCAGAGTAGCCATGTTGCTGGATTAAATTTTCTCTACACAGGTTAAGTATTATGGAGTCTAATATAATCAATTACGTGTTTAAATTTATCTTTGTAAAAATGATTGAAATTGTGAATGCCTGCACAATTGAATTGACAGCTGGAGTTCAGATCAGGTTACAGGTAAAAGCATAGGAAGTGGACTTGATTGAGTTAGTGGTTCATTGTGCATAAACTCAGACACTGTTACCAGAATTTCTTGAGAGTTAATTCCAAAATTACAAAAATCATAAAATCGACCTAAGACCACCAGTTAGTAAAATATAACAATTTTCATCTTTCAGTGTTCTAACTCATAAACTTTCCTGGCTTATGATTTATTTTCTAATATTATGATTTCTTATCAATGAAACAGTTCCCAGACTATGTTATTCCTTAGTGTTTGGGACATACTTCATCCTTTCTTCTGACCTTTCAGAACAAAACCATGCAGCACTGTCTTCAACACACGAGCAGCTGCAAAAGAGGGTCCATGGAGAGTCTCTTTACCCTTTCTGCTTTATATATTCATATTCAAATTTTTTATAGTGAATAAGCTGCCTTCCTTTATAGTTCATAAAATGTCTTTATTCCTATGATTAGTCTTTTTGCCTGATCCATTTTCTTAATATCATAAAAATTAATAGGCACACAATTCTAAGGCCATATTCTTCCCACTCATCTTGTACTTAGAGAAGCCTTTTGATGGCAATTATAATAAACAAGTGTAGTACGTGAAAGGACTAGATGCTGAAAGATGATCTGATGTGGTTCTCATTAGCTGAATTATTTAAGGTGAATGTGCTTTGATATTCTAATGTTCTTCCTGTAAATCTAACACTAAAGCTGGCAGCAGATGCACAGAAGCAGCTTTGTAGGTTCCAAATTGAAGCAACATAAAAACAATGCAAAAATGTCTATGTGATAGGCATTGTCAAATTCTAAAGTGGCAAATGTAGGAACTGATGTTAAAGTGAACACGTGAGTCCTAACTTCAGAGCGTCACCCAAACCTAATGTCCCATACAGTAAAGCACAGACATGTATGTATTATTTGCAGAAGCTGAGAGTTATCATTAAATTAAGATTCTTCTGCAACTACATTACATTGGCTCTAGCATGTAAATCCATACTACCTGGAGGGTGCATCACTGCTTAGTCATCACTTAATACATTCTACTGAATTTCATAGTAAGTCTTAGATGAATAAAAGTCACACATTCCCACAATTTTCACATACTGCTTTAGATAGTAGGTTGTTTGTTGCAGTTTTTATTGAAAACCAATACTTTTTGGGTACAAAAAAACTTAAGCATGGGAGCCCATAGTGGAGAACTTTCTGTGATTCATTGCTAAAGATCAAATGAAAGGATCAGACTTCTGTTGACCTGAAATAAAAGTAGGCTCTATAACGTGGACTATTTAGGGAACCCACACTACAATGAATTGTAGTGATATTTAACACTAAGAGTGCTCTCTGATTTTACCTGAGCAGAATTAAGAGAATATTAGACTGAACTGAGTCTTCCTTTTCTTTTTCTAGTTTTACCCTCATGAAAGCCTCTCTGAAGACAAGTTTCCTGCAATAATACATGAGTTTTTTAGTTTCTCACTCTAGCATTTACTCCAGTACTGAGGTGTAACATGCAGATATTTGTGTAACAGACTTTTTGCAGGCTTTTCTCCCTCTTAATTCTTCTTTCTAGATGATCCTGTATTCTTTCTTCTTCAGTGCACATTGGTAGTAGGATAGTTTCTTTTGTAGGTAAGTTGTACTCCACTCAACGGAGTCTGTAGAGCTTCATTGAGCTTGTCTTTACTCAGACATACAAGTTTCTTTGGCAAGACAATTACAAGAGCATATCAAAGATATCATTCACCATGACCAGGTAGGCTTCATTTCAGGCATGCTGTTAAAAATTAATAGGTGTATGGAACATGAAATTTTTAAACATCCTCATGTTTTCTAGAAAATATAGATAACGACAATCAATATACTGTATTTTGCAATTGATATTTGGTAGAACTTGTAGAGGGTGAAGATTCTGAACCCCTACTGATTGGCATCATTAATATAAGAATGGGTTTGGACAGAGAGAGTATGTCATGGCATGGATCTTAATTTTCATCTGACTTTATGAGCTTAGAAAGATTGCAACCTAAATATATCTATGGCTTTCAAAAATCAGAAAGTATATCAAGATTCAGAAAGTAGCCATTAATGTGCAACAGTTTGACAGACTTCATAAGACTTATCTTCTAGAAAATATCAGTTTAGCTGATTACCAATGATGCTAGATAGTCAATACAACTTGAACTTTGGATTTTGGCTTCCTTTAGTATCTAACTGGAACTCGGTTGGTTATAACATGCACCATTATTCTGTCCTTGTTCTTTTAATGTTTTAGTTTAAGAACACAGCCCCACTAAGGTGCATTATTTTTCTAAACATCCTAGCTGATAACTTCCTGTTAATAACAATAATTAATATTGCCTAAACCAGTGGTATGTACCACCATCTGGACTGTTATTTATATACACTGACTCATTTAATCTTCAAAGCAGCCCCATGAGGTAGGCAGTGAGGGTTTATACTCATTTATAAATGAGTAAGCTGCAAAGGTCACACTGCCAATTAAGTGGTAGAGACTACCTCCAAACCAGTTTCTTTTCTGCTGCACTTCGTCTTCACAAAGGGTCACAGACTTAAGTGCCCTTAAGGGCCAGCAGGTAAGGAAATGATCCAAATAAGCAGTTTCTACAGAGTTTATTCTGGGCTCAATTGTGCTTACTTTAGTTAGATAACATTTTAAAATATTGCTTCCAAAAAAACAAAACGTTGGCCAAACAATGAATAAGGATGACTAGTTGTCAATTCCTAGTTCTTCTGACACTAGCAGCATAACAATAATATAAACAAATTTAGTCATATATCTCCCCCTGAAACCTTCTGTGGACAGTATACTATGCCTGAGATTGAATTTATGGGTAGCTGCACTGCACAATAGCCATTCACTCTGCGGCCTTAAGTCATCTTGAGTCTCATACTTACCTGACGTGACATCCTACAGCCTAATTAAAGTGAGCACCTTGACCTGTGCCATAGAGTTTCAGCCATAATATAGTCTCTCTATCATTTCTGGTCCTTCTTTCTAAAATGCCATTCACTCTTGGTCATCTGGACAATGCTAGTTCTTCATTGAATATATAAATCATATGTCATGGAAACTTTGCTACAGTTTTAATTTGTATTTAAAAACACTATGGCACTGTTGATTATATATGGTAACTATTGCCAGAAAAGTACAGAAAGACAGATATAGTTCATTTTGTGGTAGGGAACTGTTTGAGGCAGCTTTATTAAAGAAGTTTTAGCTGGTGAGGGATTGAAGAATAAACAAAATGATTTCTAATTAACCCGATGAGTTTTCTGATGTTTTATCCATTTGAAAGTAATCCCTTGTGTCCCTTGGGTTTCCTAAGGATATTGGGTTAATTTATCATTAGTACACCATGAAACTAATTTAAAGATTTCTATTGCATTGTTTCTGGTGTCTGCAATGGATCAGTGTGTGTGTGTGTGTGTGTGTGTGTGTGTGTGTGTGTGTGTGTGTGTGTGTATGTGTGTGATTTATCAAGTTATGTTGGAAATAAAACTTTAAATGTCTCAACATGTAAAAGCAGTTTGGTTCTTGTTTTATATTCTCATCAGTTTGTTTAATAAACTTACATTTGTTTTTCTCTTGTAGAGTTAGAATCACTGACTGATATACAGCTCAGGGGAAACTTATTATGTGAAAAGTCATTGCATGAATGTCAACTTCAGTATATGGCACACATTGTGAAATCAATTATTTCTGAAAAATGGGGAACTCTGTACAGGAAATTCTTTACATATGCATATTGAACTAGATGTTGTAACCTATGCAAACCTATGATGTCCCTTATCTTTTTATTCATAATTTATAATTATTAATTCACTGCAATTCCTGCAATGCATTGGATAATACGTATATTCTGAGATCCTTTCATGCATTCAGCTTTAGTAATTTTATTTATTTACTTTGGATTTTCGAGACTTTTTCTCTGTGTAGCCTTTGCTGTTCTGCATTCACTCTGTAGGCCAGGCTGGCCTTAAAATCAGACAGATCTGCCTGCCTAGGCCTCCCAGAATGTTGGGATTATATGTGTGTAGTACCATCCGTTGCTGGCTGCTTTAGTAATTTTAAAATGCCCATTTCATATAATTTTGAACATGTCAACATTTTTATTTCATTTGCTAAGCTCAGGCTTGACCTATCAGAAATGTGTAGCATTCGGAAAATGTGATTGCATTTTATGCTTTAACTACAACTTACACCTTGTGTCCCACCATCCTAATCCCTATATTCTTCTGGTTTGAAATCAGGGAGAATTAAAGCTCTCATTTCCCTAACATGTAGCATCCTGACTAATATGCTCTTCCATCTCAACAAGTGTTTCTGATTGATATTTAACGCTGATTTTCATCTGAACATCATCATGGACTTTTGGAGAAGCCAATCGATCCTCTTGGTAGTACTGGCCATCCTGGGCTTTCCAAATGGTCCTTGCCAAGAACTACAGTTAGTTACAATGGATTTACTACTGTATCAGGCCCCAGGCATCTACCTTTTCTTTTCTATCTGTGGAACGCAAGGCTCCATGAATATCTCATTAAGAATTCTATCATCAAAGCCTCTGCTATATCATAAACATGATTAAAATGTCAAGTATTGATAAGTAGTTAAATTTCAGTTTTAAATAAAAATAGTAATTGTGTAAATATGTTCTTGCCATTAAATATGACATTTAAACCAAAACGTACTTACTTGTTATTGAAATTGCAAATTTTCTGAATGGGAATGTATTGTTGCTTCTTGGTAAAACTCATAATATGTATCCTGGCATAACCATTTTCATAACTTTCCTTTAGTAAGCCTGCTGTTTATGCTTCAGACAGAAGGTTTGCAATTGTTTTTTTCTGCATGAGATTTCTTAGCCAACTTCAGAACAGATTAAGAATGCAGGGCCCTTAGAGCTTCGTGAGTTGTTTTAATAACCTTGAAGTTATAAAATGCTACTAATTTTGTAAAGATTTAGTTTGTGGTGGTTTTTTTTTTTTGTGTGTGTGTGTGTGTATGGGTGTAGTGTATATGTGTGTTGGAGGCAGGATGGTCACAGAGACCAGAAGTGGATATGGGATACCCTAGATCTGGAGTTTCAGGCACATGTAGGCAGCATAATTTAAGTATTGAGAAGTGAACTCAGGGTCCCCTGGAAAGGGAGCAAGTGCTATTAGGTACTAAATCATCTTTCTAACAACAAATTGTAACTATCAATAAACCAACTGTAACATGTGACTTATATCTTATTTTTGATGGATCTCAATGATAAGATGCAATGTCTAATCAGAACACTTTCTTTCTAAGTCTAATACAACGGTATTCAGTCACTGTGGGCTAGTGACTCACGATTTGCACCCTCTGATTAAATTTTCATTTTTACATCATTTAAGGCAAACATGCATACACAATATGCTACTAACAGTTCCTAGTGATTTGACCACCAGTATGACTTGTACAGTGATTATATTTTGATTTTTAGCTTTAAAATAATACAAATAAATATAAAGTGTCAAAAATGCATCCTAATGGTTAACCTGTGATGAAATATGTGTTTCAAACTTTGGAAAACACTATTGAAAAGCAATTATCACTGCTAAGTGATAAAATATTATAAAATCAAACCACAGATATGAATACAACTTCTAAATATGTCAAATAGAAAGATATTAGTAGTGATGGTAAACCTATTTTGTTTGTTTTCTTCATATTTATTTTCTTTTATAATTTTCTTTTTTTTGTATTTTATTTTATTTTTATTATTTTTATTATTTTATTTTTCCATTTTATTATTTTATTCATATTACATCTCGATTGTTAGCCCTTCCCCTGTTTCCTCCCATTCTTCCCTGCCTCCCACTTCCCATCTTCTCCCCTCCTCTATGTCTGTGATTGAGGGAGACCTCCTCCCCCTATATATGTTCTTAGAATATCGAGTCTCTTCTTGGTAACTTGCTATCCTTCCTCTGAGTGCCGCCAGGCCTCACCATCCAGAGGACATGGTCAGAAAGGGGGCACCAGAGTTCGTGTGACAGTCAGATCTCACTCTCCACTCAACGGTGGAGAATATCATGTTCGTCGGCTAGGTCTTGGTAGGGGTTCGAAGCTTACTGCCTATATTCTCCTTGGCTGGTGCCTTAGTTTGAGGAGGACCCCAGGACCCAGATCTGCCTGTCATAAAGTTCTTCTTGTAGGTTTCCAGGACCCTGTGGGTCCTACTATTTCCTTATTCTTCCATGTTACTCTCGCCTAAAGTCTCAATAGGATGTCCTCTCCTCTGACCCACTTTCTTGGTAAGTAAAGTTTTTCATGGTACGTATCCCTTGGACTAGTGTTTTGATATAAGTGAGTATATACCATTTGTCTCTTTTTGCTTCTGGGTGAACTCACTCATTATAAATTTCAAATTATTTTTTATTATGATTATAATCAGAAAAACTCTCATCATTATTAATGATATGATGTTGGAGACATTGAATCTAAAGCTAACCGAGGCTGTACTAGACCTGTAACTGCTTATAGATAGCTTCATAATTTATTTATTGCATTTAGCCTTCATCACACATGGCTTTTCTAAAGCAATGAATCATACAGTAATTTTTCCACTAATTTTCTGTAATAAAAGATTACAAAACTGGATCTTGGAAACAAATCTATAAATAGTATCTCATTCTCTATCGTTAAATTTTCCTTTCCCAGAGCCAGAGAGTTTCTCATTTTATAAATGCAAAAGTTAATCTCCCTTCATCCCAATTTCTAACACCTTTACTGACTCATAGATCAAAACAATACTTCATGCTATTGAACACAAAAGCCTTAGCATGGACGATCACATTAAGTGATTTAAAGGCTCTGAGTTCCCAGAAGTGATTAAACGGAGTTAAGCAGGGAAAGTGCAAAGCAGCTATTGACACATCATAACTTCATATGAATCCTAATAGCCCCATTCCTCATGAAAAATAAGATGTTCAATTTCTAGTCATTAGGGCTGGATGTTCCTTCTAAAGTTTGAAACAAGCCCCTTTTCCCATCTATTGATATGATTATATTATTTCAATATTGATAGCTTCTCCACTGAAAATAAAATACTTATATATGCTGAGCAGAGAAATGTTTTTAAAATATTATTCATTCTACACCTCTAATTGCTTTCAAAATTAATGTTAAAATGGAGAGTTCTCACAGAAAATGATTTATTCTGAAACTGTAAAATATTTCAATTTTGTTTCATATATAATTTTTACATTTGCTATAACTTCAGCATGGAATTTTTTATATACTACTCTTCTAAATCACTTCCTTTAATTCAAACCACCATTCA
The DNA here is from genome assembly GCF_903995435.1 of Acomys russatus. NCBI lineage: Eukaryota > Metazoa > Chordata > Mammalia > Rodentia > Muridae > Acomys > Acomys russatus. The sequence goes on from NC_067137.1 coordinate 101,757,366, forward strand.
CTGTGCATTCAGTAACACAAACACAATAACAACTGCTGTGTGTATCCTGGGGATTAGTAAATGCACTTAGAGATGGCTTCTTTGATTTCTTATGCAGAAATAAATGCTGTTATCTTTTGTGGCCCTGGATCATCATTCATGGCTTTGATAATACTAGAGACAGAAAAATCAGGGTACATTGGTGTATTTAAGATGTATCTTTGACAATGAAATATAAAAATGGACTAAGTAAGTCCAGGTCTACTGCTCCTCTTCTCAATATCAATATTAAAATCATCACTCTTATATAAACGGTTGATTGTGTACTTATTTGCTTTCTTATAATGGAGGAAAAATAAGTACAAAGCTTTTTGACTTCTGTGTTTTCTGAAAACATAGTTACATAGATTAAATAATTAGTTAAAGTGTAGAATGCAATTATATTTTGGGGGCCTTTTATTATAGAATAACATTATTGAATTATCCTTAAGAACAATTGATTGTTAGAGTTTGTGGAACCCAGACCCTGGATCTTGTTAAATTCTCTGCCACTAGATTATCCCCAGCAAGAGTTGAAACTTATTTCATAATGTGATTTAAGGAGTTATTATCCTTCATTTCCCACAAATCAAAATCTATTTAAGGAATACAAATACTTCATAATTCTACTATCAAACACTCCTACCTTTACTACCTATTTAACTCCTTGAGCCAGCTGTTAAACTTTACATTTGATTTTAAACAATTGATTTAAATTAGTTAATGAAAACTCTGTCCTATGCAAGTCCTGAAAATGGGATAACATGGAAGCCCATGGTTTCATGTGTGGCACTCCATATGTGATATTTACTTGACAGTGGGTAGGAAAACCACACGATATGGGTGATACATACTTTGTTGTTACAAGGAGTCTACAAAGTATCTCGATTTGCTTTTATAACTTGAATATATGTATTCAAATGACAAAATTTATATTTTTATTTTGTAAAATAAGGATCAGAATTGTATACTTTCATGAATAGTTTAAATTATCAAATGACATTTGTAAACTACTTACTAAAACCAAAACATTTATTTAATTTATGGCCCAATACACATGTGTGCTTATATTCATTGTGATTAGTCATCTCCTGCCAAACACTTACTTGGATCTCACCCAAACATTTTCAAATATAAGGAAAAAACTTACTTTAGGAGCCCCCCCCACCTCTCTCTGTCTCTCTCTCTCTCTCTCTGTCTCTCTCTCTCTGTCTCTCTCTCTCTTTCTCCTCCCTCCCTCCCTCTCCCTCACCCCCCTGTGTGTGTGTATATTTGTGTGTGTCTGTGTGTGTGTCTGTGTTTGTTTTTTTGTAGTACATACACATGTTTGGCTGGGTGAATGCATGTGTGTACAAGGTGGTATAGTGGGTGCATATGGCAGTCAGATATCAATATCAAGGGGTCTCTTCAATGTCTGGGTTCTTTATTTTTTTTAATCAAGTTTCAGCAGATGTAGAAGGCTCATCAATTTGCTAGTCTGATTATCCAGTAACTCCCAGAATCCTCCTGTGTTAACCCAGCACTGAAAATCAGATGTGTGTTGCAACAACCATGTTTTAATATGGGTGTTAAAACTCCACCCCAAATCCTCTTGTTTACAGAGCCTGCTCTTTGTTATCTGAACAATATTCTTAGACCTGCAACTTTATTTTATTTATTTATTTTTCATTTATTTTCCTTTTATTGAAAATAGATCATTTTGTCATAATACATCCTGATCATAGTTTCCCTTCTCTCTACTTCTCCCCTTTCCTCTCCTTTGGATCCACTATCTTTCTGTCTCACAATAGAAAATAACAATCTTCCAAGAGATAACAACCAAAACCAACAAAATAAAATATGACGAGATGAAGAAAAACTATGATATTGAAATTGGACACAACAACACAGCAAGAGGAAAAGAGTCCCAAAAGCATACACAGAGTCACAAACACAGTCATATTTAAAGTTAGGAGTTCCACAAAAATACTAATCTAGGAACTATAATATACATACTGAGGACCGCGTGGAGAGCCATGACCAGCTCCATGTTTTCTCCTTCAGCCTCTCATATGTGCTTTGCTTAGTTGATTCACAGACCTTTATAATCATGCTGTCCTCCATTACCTTAGAGTTTTATAAGCTTTCTGCTATTTCCTGTAGAATTCCCTGAGATATGAGGCAAATAATTTGATAGAGACACCAACTTTGGTCTTCTGTGAGTGATGTCTGGCTATGGATCTCTACATCTGTTTTCATCTTCTTTTTTATCATTGGGTATTCTTTTTCTTTTTTAATATATTTTATTAATTTGTTCATATTACATATCATTGTTATCCCATCCCTTGTAACTTCAACAACAACAGAAATAACAAAAAGCCTACACATACCCATCTTTTGCTGGAGGAAAATTTCACTTATGAAGTCTGTATATGGCACTTAACTATGAGTGTAGCACAATATCATTAGGAGTGGTCTTATTAATGAAATTTTTAGATCAAAAGTGTTTAATTTTACTATAGGCCTCTGGTATATCTAGTCTCTACTTTTTGGTTATCCAATCAGTGTTGGGCATTGGTTCTCTCTTGTGGAGCCCACTTAATTCAATAGCCTCAAATAACATAAAATTTCCAGTGGTAACTCTAACCATGTGTATGAAGAACTTATGTGATAACTTCAAGTCTCTGAAGACAGAAATTAAAGAAGAGATCAGAAGATGGGAAGATCTCCCATGCTCATTGATTGGTAGGATTTACATATTAAAAATTGGCATCTTACCAAAAGCAATCTACAGATTCAATGCAATCCCTATCAAAATTGCAACACAGTTCTTTATGAACCTTGAAAGAACAATCCCAGGAGCACTAAAACAATCTTGAAAAATAAAACAACTGCTGGATGCCCCACCATTTCTGATTTTAATTTGCACATAGCTGTAGAAATTAAAAGCTCATGGTGTTGTGATAAAGTCAGATATATTGATAAATGGGATTGAATTGATGAAAAAGACATAAATCCACACACATATGGATACCCCAAAAATTTTTATAAAGAATCCAGAAATATACACTGAATATCAAAAACATCATCCACAAATGGTGCTGGTCATGCTCTATGTCTGCAAGTAGAGGAATACAAAAATATCCATACTTATCACCCTGCACAAAACTCAAATCCAAATAAATTAAAGACATCAGTATAAAACCACACATACTACATTTGATAGAAGAGAAAGTGGGGGAATAGCTTTGAACATGTTGGCACAGAAAAGCACTTTCTGAAAAGAACACCATGAGGACCCTCATGAAACTGAACAACTTCTGTAAACCAAAGGACATCATTAAACAGACAAAGCAGCAGTCCTGAAATGGGAAAGAATTTTCACATAAAAAATGACTAATACCCAAAATATGTAAAGAACCCAAGAAAGTAGATATCAAAAACCAAACAATCCCATTTGAAAAACAGGGTACAGATCTAAATATAGAATTCTCAAAACAGAAATCTCAAATAGCAGGAAAAAAAAAACCTACAGAAATATTCAACATCTTTACCTATCAGTGGAATGCAAGTCAAAACTATTTTGAGATTCTGTTACATCGGTCAGAATGGCTAAGATAAATAACACAAATGACAGTTCATGCTGGCAAGGATGTTGAACAAGAAGAAAACTCCATTTCTGAAGAGAGAGCAAAATTGTATAACCACTATAAACATCTATAATGTAAGGCCTCAGAAAGCTGGGAATCCTAGCTCAGGACTCAGATATACCATTCTTTGGCATATACTCAAAGAAGCTTTGTCCTACTACAAGGACACTTACTCAACCATGTTTATCATGGTTTATTCATAATAGATTAATTCAGAAAATGGACACAAGCTAGATGGCCCTCAACAGAATGGCTAAAAAATGTGGTATATTTACACAATGGAGGACTACTTTGCAATTTATATGACATTCCAGACTTTTCCAGGCAAATGGATGAAACTAGAAAATATCATGAGTGAGGTAATACAGACATAGAAAGATAAATATGGCTTGTAGTCATTTATAAGTAGATATTAGCCATTAAGGAATTGATAATCAAGTATAATCTGTGAGCTTAGAAAAGTTGCATAACGAGAAGGAGTCCAGGTGGGATGGATAGATCTCTCTGGGAGGAGGAAATAGAATAGAGGTTAAAGGCAGTATTGGGGCAGAAGAGGATTGAAGCAAGGAAATCAGGTGTGGAGAGACATGGAGTGGAGGGAGAGAGTGAAGGGATAGATAACAGGAATTGTGTGGCATTTAAGTGGTGGTGTGGAAACCTATTGCAGTAAAAAATTTCTGGAACATAGGAAGCCCAGCAGTCCAGCTGTGGGATCAGAGAGAGAAGAAGGAAAAGACTTGGTGGTTCTGCGGTTTGGAGAATTGAACAGGCAGTAAATAGCCGGTTAAGGGAAACTAGTTGGAGGAACTAGTTGTTGAAGAGAAGTTTAGGAAGAGAGGAAAAAAAAAATAAATATTATACTAGGAATAAATGTGGTGCAAACTGAAAGTTCTTCCAGAGCAGGAGGACTTTACTTTTCTTCTGCTTATGCCTTCTCTCCTTGGGCCAACCCCAGTATTCTCTTTAAAGTGAAATTAAAATTTTAAATTACAGATTACATCATGATTTTTCATCTTTTACAATCAATAGAGCCTTTAAAAATCAACGGATCAAGAAAACAATCTAACAAAGAAATAAAAACAATTCTGTATAACCTACAACAAAACATATGGCAAAATATGAATTAATATCCAAGCAATAGTCAGCATGACCTGATTATTATTTCTTAAACAATACTAGAGAAAGTTTAATCATAAATTTCCCAGGGTAAATTCATTGTGTTCACATGATTGTTATAGCAACATAGCTTGAAATAAATGTTTTTAATACAGAAAAATATTGACTTATTTCCAAACCAACAGATGTGCTATCCAAGCCTAGGCTAATTGCCAACAGGTCCTCTGTTGTAAAAATATCTGTGAAGCATGATGTTCCAAGCCCGCCTTCTATTGCTTACAAAGCAGATTCTAAAGAAACAAGTTTTACTGCTCTACAGCTAACAAATCTAACCAAGTATGGTTATGTCAAAGTCCTAACTCCCTTGCTGAGCAGTTTCTGCTTGACTTCTCACAATGGTCAGAGCTAAGACTCTCATTGTCTGAAGCCTTTGGGCAGATGCTTTCTTTCAACATTCTCTATGAGAAATTTTTCCAGTGTATTTTTCGTTAGGACTCATAGGTAAAGTAAGAAACAGACAGAAAGACAGTTTTAGGTGAAAGAGCAGATTTCAAAGTAAGTTTTTATTGACAATGACATTTGGACCATAGACAATATTTAAGGACTGTGGTGATCAGCCGTCAGTCTTTGGAACTTTGTCAAGCAAAGCCTTAATGACTTGTGCTCATGTGTGTGACAATAAAGTTGATTCTTAAGAAGACTCTTAGTAAAGGGGTATAGAGTCAGAGTTGGCTCTGCAAGCTGAGGCTTAAATGGTGAGACTGCTGTATTCAGTGAATTGTTCTCCAAGGTGATCTTATGGAAATTCCAAAACAACCCAGGCCATTGCTAAGGGGTTGCTCTCTGCAAACGAAAAAAAGGATCCTATTGCTGAGGACATCCCACATACAACTCATTGAATACAGAGAAGTCAAGATTGTGCTTCTGTGGAATGTTCACTCCTAAAATTTAGTCTCTTTGTGTGTTGAAAGGTACTCTTTAGGTGAAGAGCATCAAAGAACTTCCTTATGAAGATGGCTTCAAATGTGGCAAACAAGCCACTGGAAAAATTTCCTCATTTCTACCACAGACAGGTATCTGCCTGAAAAGTGGCAAGCTTGGATGCAGGCAGAGTCAACTGCCAAACTCTGCCAAGACAGGGTAAGCAAGTCCTCAATAGCTCCTGCCTCACAAATATATCTGTCAGATATATTGGATCAAAGGCTGAAAATGATGCTCCAATTTTATAAAGAGTTTTGTGTGACTGCTCAGGCAGTAAACTGTCTCTCTCATCTTCTCATTTGGGAAGATGCTAACTTGACCCCCTGTATATCAGGTAATTGATTTTATTACTTCTCAAGTCTCTGATGGAGTTGAAGGCCATATAGTTTAGTTTTACAATTAAGCTTAGTTGTTTATGTGTTAAGATGTTTTTAGGTCTAGATAGGTGTTTTAAATTGATAATGATGAGATATGATAGATACTGAATTACGTTCAGAATTTTAGAAGCACCAAGAAAGGAAAGATGTTTTCTTCAAGGCTGCCAAATACAGATAGCCCAAACACTAAGAAAGTAACATTTATATACTTCTTGATTGATGGTTCTTCTTGCTGTAGGTAGTTTATTGTATGTATGTGTAATAATATAAATGCATATGTAAAAAATAAAAAATATTTTAAAAGAAATAGAATATTTTATATAAAAAAGAAAAGTACTCTTCAGGCTACAGAAAATGAACATAAGCAACACAGCTATAAAACATTTGACATACTCTGTCTTGCCTGCAAAATATGCTAGGGCAATGGTATCAAAGAAAGAGTACAAGTAGTCAATCAATGTCTGATTTAACTATTTGTTTTTATAACCAACATTTCCTATTTTCACATC